>NC_053028.1:295263168-295627335 GCF_003073215.2 Triticum urartu
CTTAAGAGGTGGAGCAATTCTCACAACATTCTTGACATAAAAGATGGTAATACTCCAAGGTAAAGAAGAACAGATGATGGATAGCAAGGGACTCAAGATTCAATCCAAAACATGAACACATTTGTGTTGAGGGAAGACAAGGATGTTGTCGATGATAACACAAATCATCAAGGCACAGGAATTATGATGCGCAAGGTTATTGGAACCACGGTTATGACACAAACTTGAAATCAAGCTTGCTGTTCAAGGCGAAATGATATGACAAGGAAGACCGACGCAGGCTTAACCCATCATCAAAAATTGTGCTCCAAGAAGGACCAGGTAGCACAGTAAAAGTTTAGCACGATAATGATATAGCTGATCAGGCTAGAAATGACTTCAAGGATTATTAAACTCGTAACCAATGAAAATTACTTAAGAGTTATTGAATCGGAGTGTGTAATCAATTCACTTATCGGTGTTCTTGAGTAACTAATAACTCAAAACTCGTGAAAAAATCTGGAATCAGCGAGAATAATAGTTGATGAAAACTCATAAGAAGTTATGTAGTTCTGTGATATTTTTGAGATAATAGAGGTAAAACTCAAAGGTAGACTAGGATAGTAACCGAACTAGATTGTTGACTTGCGATATCAGATATTTAACCTTGTCAAAATAGATGAGGCACTCAGATGGTATCCTTTCAGAAATATATTAAATAAAGTTAGCATGGTTAGAACCATTGCTACCAGGATCCAAAATAACGACACCGGAAGAGTTATTCAAATGATTAAATATTTAGCAAGAAGCTTCCCTAATAGGATCTACATCGTGTCCATGGGCATGAACACAAAGGTTCAAGGTTGACTCCCACTTCCTCAATGCATAACCTTCCATTCACTTCTCATTTTAAAAGAAATTAGTGTTGAATTTTTTTGGCGAAGCAACGGAAGAGTATGACTCGCGAAAAACTTTCTGGTTCATACGATTTGGTGGAAGGCATAGGTTCAACCCATCGGGGCATCTTAGGAGCAAAATACCACAAATTTCAAGAATAAATAACACAATCTCGATAGTAGAGCATGCTTGAGAAAGCAGATGATACTATTTACCGAAGGCATTATGTATCTGAGGAAAGGCTCACAAGCTTATTGAATATGAAGGACATTGTCAGATAAAATCTGACAAAGGGTCTGGTGGTCCACAAGGGATCTCATGGGAGCATCGTTACTCAACCAGAGGAAGAAAGAGTGCAAGGAGATTAGATTATAGAAACAACTGACTAACTTAAAGCTCAAATGCAAAGGAATTATGAATTCCATGAAAAGGGATCAGAAACAATGCTCTGATTAGGGATGGATAAGTTGAATAGCCTTAAGGGTACAATCGATGGCAATTTGATTGGCCGAGATCCAGCTCATTTTTAAAATGACGCATAAGTTGGAAGGATGAATATAAGGATTCAGATGAGAATTGCAAGTATTCACAACATATTGAATCAACAAACTCAAAATGTTAATGACAAAGGTTGTCAATAAGATTACTAGACTTATGAGATTATTCATAATGCAAGCAAGCAAGAATTTCAAGAGCAATAGGTTGTTGAGGATTTTTGGAAGATCGAATGGATCTCGAAGACTTTTGTTAAACACGTGAACAACTGGGAATGAGCAGATACTCAATAAGTGCGAGGAATTATCCGTAGGGGTATTCATGTGGCAAAGAACTGTAAGGAAATAGGCTCAAAGTATTTTCGAAACAATGGAGAGAATTTCAGGGTATCTTGTAATATCAAGTTCAAGTGGGAATAAAAGTAAGAACGACATGTGTATGTATTTTTTTGACTGGGAACTGTAGGGGAAAACCCCCACAGCATATCAAAACTTTATTAAAAAAGAAAGCAAGTACAAACGGGGGGATTACAAGGGGTAATCAAACTAATCTAAAGAGTAAAAGAACAAAAAGGAGAGGAATACAAAATAGGGGCCTCAAGGAGGCAAAAATGAGACCCATATGAGGAGGTAATCCTTGTAGATAGCTTTCACTCTATATTGCATCAAACTAATATCATGAATGAATGCACTCCTCCATGTATTGAACCTAGCTCTCTCATGCCTGAACACTTTAGCATTCCTGATGATCCATATATTCCAACATGTAATAAACACCACTTCGGTGAAGAAGGGTTTTCCCAAAGCTCCTTCTAGCATTGAAAACCAAATCAGTCATGAAATCACCAGATGACCAATCAACTTGCAAATAGTTCCAGACTCTGACACTGAAGTTGCAATTGAAGAATAGATGATCTCTTGTTTCCCTAGCCTGCAAAGGACATAGAACAAAATTGACTCCATCCTCTAGATGCCAATGTCTCCTTGGCACCATGTCCTTAGTGTTTAATCTGTCCATAATGAGGCATCCAAGCAAAAACCTTAATTTTCATTGTACAAGAGGATTTCCAGATCCAAGTGGTAACTGGGTTAAAGGACTCTGATGCGAAAGTATGGGAGTAGAACATCTTTGGCTTGTATCCCTTGGCAGTGTCATGCCAAAACTAGGCATACTTGGACCCAGGTGCTCTACTGTGGCCGTCCATCAGAGAGTGGAGAGTGGCTAGGTCATCAAAAGCTTGACTAGACAGTGGAAGATAGAAGTGTTGAAACACATCTGGTGAGTCATAAAACTGTTTAACAGTGATCCAGGGATCCTTAACATTCGAAAACAGCCTGGGAAATCTGAATTGAAGGTTAGAAACCTGATGATCTAGCTGTCGGTTATCTGACCACCTAAGGGCAGTGTCACCTTCATTTATCTGCACCCAAGCACATTCTCTATAGCTTTTCATAATCTTGCATATAACTTTCCACCAAAAAGAGCCACAATCAGATGTTCCCTGAGGCACTCTGCCATGATAGTAAGAGTCCCATATTAAATACACCCAGGGAAGATCCTTCTTATTCAGAAAGTTAGTTGCATGTTTGAGCAGCAGGGCTACATTCTGAACACCAAGGTTTAGAATACCAAGACCTCCCTTTTTTGGCCTACAAATAAGGTCCCAAGCAGCAAGAGAAGGAGTAGGCTCACCCCTATGTTTCCTCTAGAGGAATTGCCTCTGAATTCTCTCCAGTTGTTTCAAGATTCCAGTAGGAACAGGCAAACTGCAAAGGAAAAAAATGGGCATAGAATATAAGGCAGAGTTCAAAAACTGTAGTCTTTCTCCTTGATTTAAGAAAAGAGGAGCTAGTTGTCATTCTTCTCTCCATGTAGTCCACCAATGGCATAAAATCAACCATTTTTTGGCCTTCTAGTCCCCACAGGCAGCCCTAGGTAAGTAAAAGGCAATTTTCCAATCTGACACCCAAAAGCAGCAGCTAATTTAGTCATGACAGCAGAATCCACATTGATTGGTATAATAAAGGATTTTTGGTAGTTCACATCAAGACCAGTGGACACAAAGAAGACCTTCAGCATGTCCTTTAGAGCTACAAGTTGATCCTTGTCAGCAGGCAAAGTAATCAGTATATCATTAGCATACTGAATGACAGGGTAATCTTGGTCATGACAAGGTATGGGAAGGTGAAGGATGCCTCTTCTAAACATGTCATTAATGATAGTCTAAAAGATCAGCAGCTAGGACAAAAAGGAGGGGAAGACTGGGTCACCCTGCCTGACACCCTTTTTGCAGATGAACTTCCTACTAGGAACTCCATTAAGCAGAATAGAGGAGGTACCTGTGGATAATAGCTGCTTCATCCAAAGAATCCACTTCTCATTGAAGCCCTTACATCTCAAAATTTGCACTATAGCCTCATGTTCAAGAGAATCAAAAGCCTTCTCAAAATCCAGTTTAAGTATTACAATTGGTCTCTTTGACTGATGACACTGGTGTAAATACTCAAAAGTCCATCCAATGCAATCCTGAATTGTTCTGCTCTTTATGAAATCATAATGGTTCTTGTGAACACATTGCATAATCACCTCTTGAAACCTATTGGATGACATCTTAGATAGGAATTTAAGACCCATTCCAGTTAAAGATATAGGCCTAAAATCACCCACCTCTTCAGGAGAGAGCTTTTTAGGGACCAGAGTGATGTATGAGTCATTGATATTTTCCAGCTGAGCATAACCATCAAAGAAAGCCTGGGCCAGCTCATAAAAATCCTTAGAAATTATGTGCCAGCATTTCTTAAAGAAGAAGCCATTGAACCCATCTGGACTTGGGGCTTTATCCAGAGGCATATGCCTGACAACATTATCCATTTCCTCTTTCTCAAAAGGTTTAGTTAAGATATCTAAACCCTCAATTGGAGTAACGAGGGAGGGGAGGTCAAAGCCCATGACAATTCCCCTTGAAGAACCCATTATGTTTTTAAAACAGTTCCAGATAATACCCTCCATTTGTGAATGCTCAGTGACCACAGTCCAATTGGGCAACTTTAAACTGGAATAGAATTCCTTCTGTGTCTCTCAGTAGCCATAGCATGGAAGAACTTTGTATTCTCACCACCTACTTTTATGTACCTGATAGTACATCTTTTCTTCCAATATAGGGAAAAAGTCTATTTTAAACCTTAAACTCGTAGAGCTTCGGAGAATCAAACCGTCAAGTCCAAATCCCTGTCGTTTGCACCCTAAACTGTGCAATCCCGGTTTAAATCAAACCCTGTAGTTGTTTGCCAAACAGGGATTGCAAATGAAGGCCGGGATCGGTGGTAGAACCTATTTGCCGCCCACAGCAGTGGCTACGCCCGCGGATGGGCCAACCCATTTCGCGGCAGCGCGCGCTGCCCGTTCACTGCTTTGTTTTTCTATTCATTTCTTTTGTTGACCTTTTGTTTTATTTTATCATTTAGGTTTATTCTTTCTGGTTCTTTCTTTCTTTCTGCCTTTTTCTTTCGGTTTTATTTCTCTTGTTTTTCGTTTTCCTTTTTCTTTCATTAATACATTATAAGGAAATGTTTCATTGTGTATTTTTTCATTAATAATACTTTAATACGATGAACAATATGTGTTCCTTCTGTTTATTTTTACTTTCTTCTTTTTTTGTGTATTATACAAGAGTTTATCATGTATTATGAAAATGTTCATCATATATTTAAGAAAATGTTTATGATGTACTTAAAAATGTTCAGCGTATAGGGAAAAAATGTTCAATATGTATTTTCAAATTGTCCAGCGCACATCAAAGTAATGCTCATTGTGTATTTTAAATTGTTCAGCGTATATCACAGTAATGTTCACTGTGCATTTACAAATTGATTAGCATATATCACACAAATGTTCAATGTGTTTTTAAGAAAATGTTAATTGTATATTAGAAAATGTTCAATGGTCGAAATTATTCATACTTTATTAAAACTTAGATGCACTCCCTGCTCCCTGCTTTAGTTTTTTTATGTTAAAAAAATAAGCTATAGGGTAGACGGAAGCTACCACCACATCTTTTGTGTGCACTTGCTTCTTTTTTTCTTAAATTCATGAAGTTGCATATTTGCAGATAAGCGCACAAATAAGAACCTCGTGAACCAGATTCTGGAAAGAATATAAAGTTGTTTGTGAACCAGATTATAAAATTGTTTGGGAATTTAAAAACATGTTCCTTATTTTGAAAAATTGTTCAAAATGTTTTTTTTCATATTTTGACAAATTTTTAAAGAAATTGGTTCTGTTTAAAAAACCACAAAATTAAAAAATGTTCGTGTGTTCTAATTTTTTCTGGAGTTCCAAAAAATATTCCTATATTTCACAAATTTCTAAAGATGTCCGTGTTTTCAATAAAAATCAAGAGTTCAAAAATGTTCCCGTTTCAAAATTGTTTGCGAGTTTTATTTTTTCAATTTCCTAATTTTTTGGGTGTTTTAAAAAATGTGCATGTTCAAAAAGTTTTTTTGAATTCTCCAAATTTAGTTTTGTAAATTTGTTCACAAATTTGAAAAGTAGTCGCTTTTCATAAACACTCAAAAAGAATCAAAACATTTTTTCGTTTGAAATTTTAAAAAATATTCGAATCTGGTGTTGATTCATATAGTTTTGTGTTGCTTTCTTTTAGGTGTATATTCTTTTGTGTTGCTATTTGAATAGATTAAGTCGGTAGCTCAAATGGAAGTACCAGCGTATGTGCAGCTGCAGATCCTGTGTTCGATACTTGGCTTAGCTTTCATTTTTTAGCCTTACAGGCTCGCGCTACAGCAAGTTCCTCTGACGGTCGCCAGTTTTCATGGGCCGGCCCAGTCAGAGTTCCGCCTGTGCGACAGAAGAACAAAGCCAACTTTTTTTGAGAGAAAAAACAAATGGGCTGGCCCATCAGACAAATCCCAGTTGACTTTTTGCCAAGGTTTGATTTAGACTAGGATTGCATAGTTCAGGGTGCAAACGGCAGGGATTTCGACTTTAGGGTTTGATTCGTCGAACCTCTACAAGTTCAAGGTTTAAAATGGATTTTTTCCCCAATAAAGACATTGGAGGTGAAGCAACTTCTCCACATGAGCTTTAACCACTTTTCTGAAATTGGATTCATGTCTATAGAGTGGTCTATATTCCTCAAGCTCATCCAAGAGCAGAATAACATTATTACATTTACAGACCAGGGTTTTCAGTTTAGAGATATTATTTTGCCATCTCTTAAGACACATTCAAAAGGACTTAAATTTATCAGCTATCCTAGCAGTAATATGTCCCTTCCTGGATTGTTGTTGCCATGAAGAATTAACACAGTCCATAAAACCCTCTAGCTCAAGCCAATAATTCTCAAACCTAAAAATGTTAGACTTGGGAATAGTAGTTTTAATTGTAACCAGACAAGGCACATGGTCAGATGTAGTTTTGGCAAGATGTAGCACCTCAGTCATGGGATAGTCAGATATCCAGTCAACAGAGGTGAAGAACCAGTCTAGCTGCTCAAGAAGTGGGTTATCCTACATGTTTGACCATGTGTAAGATCTACCTTTGATGGGTAGCTCCAAGAGGCCCAAGTGTCCAATTATCTCATTGAAGATGAACATGTCATTCAAATCACCACCAGGTAAGTTTTTGTTATCCATTGACCTCAAGAAATTAAAATCCCCGAGCAGCAACCAATTTTCAGGTGTATGTATTTATCCATAGGGATATATCGGTAGTACGGGATTGCAAAAGAGAAGGGCATAGAGTCTCGAGAGAACTTCTGAGAGTATCTTCGGAATCCTTCGGTGCACCAAGCAAGCATCTGGAGTGAGGGGCTCTTCGGGAGGAAGTGGGTATGAGAACCTAGAGTTAGAATGAGTAAATTCATTTTAACCCGAATAGAAGAGAGATTAGAGTCCCAGAGAATAGACAAGGAACAAAAGATCCTAATTCCATGCAATGGCGACGTGGTCCCATGGGCCGCACAGCCATGTTAGTAAAACAGTTTTCATCGACTAGACTCAACTTCGGCCAAGAAGTGTCGAAGGGGGATTCCTACAGGTAGTTGGCTCTGATACCAACTTGTGACGCCCCCGATTCAATCGTACAATAATCATACACACAAACGTGTACGATCAAGATCAGGGACTCACGGGAAGATATCACAACACAACTCTAAAACTAAAATAAGTCATACAAGCATCATATTACAAGCCAGGGGCCTCGAGGGCTCGAATACAAGAGCTTGATCATAGATGAGTCAGCGGAAGCAACAATATCTGGGTATAGACATAAGTTCAACAAGTTGGCATAAGATGGCTACACAAACTGGGATATAGATTGAAAGAGGCGCATGCCTCCTGCCTGGGATCCTCCTAAACTACTCCTGGTCGTCGGCAGCGGCCTGCACATAGTAGTAGGCACCTCCAATGTAGTAGGAGTCGTCGTCGACAGTGACATCTGGCTCCTGGGCTCCAACATCTGGTTGCCACAACTAGGTGTAGAAAAAGGGGGGAAAGGGGGAGCAAAGCAACCATGAGCACTCATCCAAAGTACTCGCAAGCAAGGAGCTACGCTACATATGCATTGGTATCAATGATAGGGGTAGTATATGTGGACTGAACTACATAATGCCAGAATAAGAGGGAGATAGCTAGTCCTATCGAAGACTACGCTTCTGGCAGCCTCCATCTTGAAGCAGTAGAAGAGAGTAGATGGTAAGTTAACCAAGTATCATCGCATAGCATAATCCTACCCGGCGATCCTCTCCTCATCGCCCTGTTAGAGAGCGATCACCAGGTTGTATCTGGCACTTGGAAGGGTGTGTTTTATTAAGTGTCCAGTTCTAGTTGTCATAAGGTCAAGGTACAACTCCGGGTCGTCCTTTTACCGAGGGACACGGCTATTCGAATAGATAAACATCCCTACAGGGGTGCACCACACTTCCCAACACGCTCAATCCCCTTTGGCCGGACACACTTTCCTGGGTCATGCCCGGCCTCGAAAGATCAACACGTCGCAACCCAACCTAGGCACAACAGAGAGGTCAGCACGCCGGTCAAAATCCTATGGCGCAGGGGTCTCGGCCCGTCGCCCATTGCACACCTGCATGTTGCAAACGAGGCCGGTAAGCAGACCTAGCCTCCCTAATACAAGAGCAGGCGTTCCAGTCCAATCCGGCGCGCGCCGCTCAGTCGCTAACGTCAAGAAGGCTTCGGTTGATACCACCATGTCGAGTGCCCATAACTATTCCCGCGTAGTTGGTTTGTGTGTATAGGCCAGTGGCCAGACTCAGATCAAATACCAAGATCTCGTTAAGCGTGTTATTTTGAAGTAACCGTGGACACCGACCAGGGCTAGGTCCACCTCTCTCCTAGGTGGTATCAACCTGCCCTATCGCTCTGCCACAAAGGAACAGTTGGGGGCCGTTGGGAACCTAGGCCCACCACTACCTGGATGGAACCACCTGCCCCTTCAGCCCCCATATCTGAATCACTTGCGGGTACTCTATGAGCTGACCCGACTTTAGTCACCATATGTATCATGTGTAATATGTACAGTATATACCCGTGATCACCTCCCGAGTGATCACGGCCCAATAGTATAGCATGGCAGATGGACAAGAATGTAGGGCCACTGATGGAATACTAGCATCCTATACTAAGCATTTAGGATTGCAAGTAAAGGTAACAATAGTAGTAGAAAAGACAGGGTATGCATCAGAATAGGATTAACGGAAAGTAGTAACATGCTACACTACTCTAATGCAAGCAGTAGAGAGAAGGAATAGGCGATATCAGGTTGATCCAGGGGGGCTTGCCTGGTTGCTCTGGCAAGCAGGGGTCGTCAACAACATAGTCGATCGGGGCACCAGCAGCTGCGTCCGTCTCGTTGTCTACGGGAGAGAAGAGGGGAAAGAAACAATGAATACAATGCAAACAGATGCATATCGATGCATGACATGACAATGAGCAGTGCTTGGTTTGCCCTAACATAGTAGAAGGTGATACCGGTGAAGGGGGAAAACATCTGGGAAAGTATCCCCGGTGTTTCGTGTTTTTGGATATATGAACCGGAGCGGGAAAGTTGCATGTTCTCTATGCTAGGAATGTGTGGCCAACGAATAGGCTGCATATCCGGATTTGTCTCGTCGTTCTGAGCAACTTTCATGTACAAAGTATTTTCATCCGAGTTACGGATTATTTTATATTGATTTTTAAAGATATAACTCATTTTTAGAATTAACAAAATTAATTTAATTAGAAAATTTAATTATGACGTCATCATGATGTCAGGGTGATGTCAACAATCAACTAGTTAGTTGACCTAGTCAAACAGACGTGTGGGACCCATTCGCCATTGTCTCGGACTAACTAAACCTATTAATTAGACTAACTAAGTGATTAGGTTAATTCATTTTAATTAGATTAGTTAAGCATGAATAATTAACTTATTAATTAATTAATGAATTGTTTTTATTATATATTTTTTAAATCATTCTGGGTGGGCCCCAGCTGTCATTGGGCCAGGGGCCTTATCGGGTGTAGGGCGTTAACGGGTGTGGGTGCGGGCGAGTGGGCGCTAGGCGTTAACGGGTGTTGGTGCGGGCGAGCGGGCGACGGGCGCTAGGCGCTAGCCCGATAGGGTGCTTGCCCAGCCAGCCGCGGGGCGCGGTGCCGGCAGCCAAGTGCCCGATCGGAGGCCGTGACCGGTCCGGTGAGCGGGAGGTACGGTGGCCGAGGGGGGGGGGCTGCGACGGCGGCCGTACGGAGCACATAGGGAGGCCGGCGGCGTCGGAGCGGTGAAGCAGGGGAGTGGAGGGGGCTGCATGTCGAGCAGGGCTCGCAGAGGCGAGGTACGCGCGGCACACGGTGAGCGAGAGCAGCAGCGCGGTGAGCAAGGCAGTAGCGGCGGCGGGTGACGCGGTCGGTAGCGGCGGCGGGCAATGTGGTCGGCAGCGGCGACGGCAAGCGCATGGAGGCCGAGCGGGAGTGCGGGTCTGGCAGCGGCAAGGCGTAGAGGGCTGGCGGCGAGTGTGTAGCAACGACGGCGACCAGGCGAGGTGCGGTGGGGGCGAGTCGCGGCAGCAGTGGGCGGAGCCGGCGCAGCCACGACATGGTGTTTGCTGAGGTCGGGCGTGGGTGGGCTGCGGCCGCGGGCGCAGTGGTGAGAGGTGGTGACGGTGAGCGTGGGGCGTGGGAGGCAGCCGACAGAGAGCATGGACGGCCAGCGGGAGGGGCCAGCGACGTGGCGAGCGTGGGGTCGGCGGCGAGCAGGTGATGCGGGGCGCGGCCGTAAGCCTGCAGCACTGGCACGGGGAGTGTGTGGCATGACCGGCACGGGCAGAGGTGGGGAAGGGAGCGATAGGGGGGCGCTCACATGCGTTGACGAGAGGGGGCGGCATGGCTTGTTGGAGCCACCGAGGGGAGAGGCGAGGAGGCACCGACGAGGTCGAGGCAGAGGGTGATGCGGTGTGGCGGCGCCAGAGACGGCGAGCAGCGGCGGGGAGCGGCGAGGGTTGATGGTGACCGTCGAGGAGGCGGTCGGTGAGGCGACGTTGATTACGGCGAGAGGCGCCGGCGTCGGGCCGGTAGGGCGCGGCAACGGGGCCAAGTGCCCCGATCCCGATCCGATCGAGGGGGAGAAAGAGGAGCGAAGGGTAGAGTGGGGATCGGGCCTAGGGTTTCGGTGCCAGGGGGAGTTAGTAGTGGGGGGGAGGGGGTTGGGCCAACCTGGTTCGGCAGGCCAGCTGGGCCACTTGGCCCAACGAGGGGGGGGGGTCTGTTTTTTGTTTGTTTGTTCATTTTTCTTTAATTTTATTTTTCATTTTGCATTTTCTTCTATTCTTTTCTGTTTTATCTTTATTTCCTATTAATTTAGTTTCTGTAAAATATGTACTTTAGCCTCTAATTTACTATTTCAGTTTAGTCCACTGTCACAAAAAGGTCTAGTCCCCAAAAATTTAGTTTGATATTTTATTAATTAGTAAAGGCATTTAAATAATTAGGTTGTCTACTATTTAAATCATTTTAGTGTATTTAAGAATTTCATAAAGTTTGGTTTCACCACCATAATCACCTATGCAATATTTGGTTCACTCCAAACATTTTAGTTTTAAAATTTGAAAAATTTTATTGTCTGCTTGATTTTGAATCGGTTTCGAAATAACACAAGATTAGCAACAATAATCGAGGAGGCGTGGCATCATTAGCAGTGGGTTACTATAGCTTAACTATCCGGGCGTCACAATGCATGGGTTTCAAACATCACGATCTCTTATTCAAATATTTGAATTCAACTTTACATTGATTATGACCTCACCTAGTCTTTTGCACCCACACAGTCGTCTTCTCTTTATAATTGTACCACTAACTTTCTCTCGTGCATGCATGCACACACACTACCACTCGGCATTATCAATCGCACACATGCAATCTTTTTCTTTAGGTCGGTCTCCCATGCATGCACACACACACACCTCCCCCTCTTCATCATATCGGGCATTCTTTATCTCTCACGTGCATGCGCAATGATCGATGTTCCTCTATGTGTGTGTGTATATAGCTAGGTCTTTCCCAGTTTTCCACACAAACAAATCAATCGATATATATAGTGAGGTCTCACCCTCTTTCCCACATACACATCGATCAATCTATACCTCACTATATAGGATTACATAGCTAATACACCCACAGTAATTATATATCCAACGTTCCCCTCTCATCATCCATGTCTTCTGCTTCATCTCTCAGACGCGCGCACAGTGGCGAAGACAGGGGCAGCAAGGGCCCTGCCCCCCTAAAATCTGTATATATTGAGGCTAATATGAATGTGATCATTAGATCAATTGCTGGTAAAATGGTTTAAGTTGATGAATTGGCCCTCCTCGTAAAGGATTAGCAATGCTTGCCCCCCTAGCTCATTTATTTTTCATGGCTCCACCACTGCGCGCAACAGCGCACGTTCACGCCCCCTCTCTTTAAATATCGATCTCGCATGTGTGCACTCCTTCATAGTCTCCCTCCACTTGGCCCCTCGCATCAACTTCTAGCCCCCCACCAGATTTTTCCACATGTACAATCTAGCAGACTCCATGGTTGAACTTAAGCATAATGCACAAACCTCAAAACACAAGTGCTTCTCCTTTGTTCTAGAATCTTTCGTATCATAACTGCCCAAAAAAATTTTCTAGTTGAATTGCCATTAATTGTTTTTACTATATGCTTTACAACGCACAATTCCATTAATCATAACATAGATTAAGGGATTCTTTGATTCAAAGGATTCTCAAAGGAATTTTGGAGGATTCTAATCCTTAGGAATTTTCCCTATCTTGGTTGTTTGATTCGTAGGATTGTAAACCGTAGGAATTTTTCCATAGGATTCATTTGCACTAGATTTCATAGGAAACTTTGAAAGAATCCTACGTTTTTTTGTATGCACAATCAAACACTCGTACGATCCTGTAGGATTCAAGACGACATTCCACTCTAATCCCTTGTTTTTCCTATTCCCGTGTTTTGGAAATCCTATGAATCAAAGAGGCCCTAAATTTGGTTGAGATGAACTATAATTGATCAATCTATACCTCACTAATTGATTTTGAATGAGATGAACTATAAGAATTAAACAAACATCTACATCATGCATATATGACTCAAAGCTTACATGCTATAGTGTGGTATTTATTCATAATTTGGTTGCTAAATCTAATGCGTGCAATGCATGTGTACCTTACTAGTACTTCCAGTATGTGCAAAACACGTAAATTAGAATTACAGTGGAATGCTACACAGTGTCTCTCTTTCAGTTCATGAAGCCACGTGGCACATGTGAAGGCGTTGTCGCATCCTCCTTGTGTGGATTGATCACAGTGATGTGCTGCTGGTTCCAGAAGAATGTACTCGTCCTCTCTCAGGCACACTAGTAGTACATGCATGAAGCAAAGATGTTTCTTCTTATGTCTCAGGTGTTTCGCCGCACGCGTCATGTTCTCTGCGAGGCATGAATAGAACAATGCTAACGATGAGCGGTGCCGTGGGATCAATGACAAGCAAATTAGATCATTTTTATCGCCATATGGCAGTCGACTGCCGTGTTTCGTGCTCCTCCGTCGTACTCGTACTCCACTAGAAAACTTGAGCATACCGCACAGTTCTTTGATCCTCCTCGGGTCATCGGCAACATTTATACGAGCAGTCAAATCACGAGGCCCCGCCTTCCAGCAGTAATGAGCTGTCAAATCCCAAAGGCCCTCGCCTCTCGTGAAACCGACCAAGCAAGACTACCCGTCCTCTAGCCTTTTAAAAAATGTATACTTTTGTACAGTAGTAGTATTGATGGATTACGCATTGGAGCAAAACTAACAAGATGAAATTAAAGAAAAAAGGTGGTACATATAGAGAGTGCTCGTCGCCAAATTACGCATATAGTGCTATTAAAAAAGCTAGTACGTGCTTAAATGGGGTGCTAAATTCTATTAAAGAAATTAGCATACCTATTTAATTATGGGGTTCTTATTATTTATGCCACTAGTTGTGTATCACTACTCAGTTTTGCCATTAGAAGTTACAACTACTCAAAAATGCCATCGATTCGTGAGATTCTTGCTCAAAAATGCAATTAGATATCTCCAAAATGCCATCATTCCGTTAGATGTTTGCTCAAAAATGCCATTAGACGTTGTTATTTTCATGTCAAACCCGTTGACCATGTTATATGACAAAAATAAGCCGATTCTCACAATGATAAATGTGGCCCCACTTGTCAGGAGTAACTAAGAGAATAATTTTCCAGGAAAATAAGAACGTTGTTGGGATCAAGTAGGCCCCAAACTTTATTGTACTGTAGTGAGATAGAGGGAGAGCTGGCATGTTGGTCTGCTACCTCTTGAGCTTGCGTTGGTTTTTCCCTTGAAGAGGAAAGGGTGATGCAGCAAAGTAGCGTAAGTATTTCCCTCAGTTTTGAGAACCAAGGTATCAATCCAGTAGGAGGTAACACACAAGTCCCTAGTACCTGCACAAACAAACAAGAACCTCGCAACCAACCGATAACGGGGTTGTCAATCCCTTCATGGTCACTTACGAAAGTGAGATCTGATAGAGATAATAGGATAAATATTTTTGGTATTTTTATTATATAGATTGGAAAATAAACATTATAAAATAAACAACTATGGAAATAGCAAGTAAATAGGAAAATAATATGATGGAAGATAGACCCGGGGGCCATAGGTTTCACTAGTGACTTCTCTCAAGATAGAAAATTCTACGGTGAGTGATCAAATTACTATCGAGCAATTGATAGAAAAGCGCATAGTTATGAGAATATATAGGCATGATCATATATAGGCATCACGTCCGCGACAAGTAGACCGAAATGATTTGCCTCTACTACTATTACTCCAGACATCGACCGCTATCCAGCATGCTTCTAGAGTATTAAGTTCATAAGAACAGAGTAACACATTAGGCAAGATGACATGATGTAGAGGGATAAACTCAAGCAATATGATATAAAACCCATCTTTTTATCCTCGATGGCAACAATACAATACGTGCCTTGCTGCCCCTGCTGTCACTGGGAAAGGACACCGCAAGATTGAACCCAAAGCTAAGCACTTCTCCCATTGCAAGAAAGATCAATCTAGTAGGCCAAACCAAACTGATAATTCGAAGAGACTTGCAAAGATATTAAATCGTGCATAAAAGAATTCAGAGAAGAATCAAATATTGTTCATAGATAATCTTGATCATAAACCCACAATTCATCAAATCTCGACAAACACACCGCAAAAAAGAATTACATCGAATAGATCTCCAAGAGAATTGAGGAGAACTTTGTATTGAGATCCGAAGAGAGAGAGAAGAAGCCATGTAGCTAATAACTATGTACCTAAAGGTCTGTGGTAAACTACTCACACATCATCGGAGTAGCTATGGTGTTCATGTAGAAGCCCTCCGTGATCGATTCCCCCTCCGGCGGAGCGCCGGAAAAGGCCCCAAGATGGGATCTCACAGGTACAGAAGGTTGCGGCGGTGGAAATATGGTTTCATGGTGCTCTTGGATGTTTTCATGGTATATGGGTATATATAGGAGGAGCTGCGAGGAGCCCATGAGGGTGGGGGTGCGCTTACACCCCTGGGTACGCCCTCCTACCTCGTGGCCTCCTTGATTCTTTCTTCACGTCCACTCCATGTCTCCTGGATAACGTTTGTTCCAAAAATAACTCTCCCGAAGGTTTCATTCCATTTGATATTCCTTTTCTACGAAACACTTAAATAGGCAAAAAACAACAATTTGCGCTGGGCCTTTGGCTAGTAGCATAGTCCCAAAAATAATATAAAAAGGTATATTAAAGCCCATTAAACATCGAAAACAGATAATATAATAGCATGGAACAATCAAAAATTATAGATACATTGGAGACGTATCAAGCATCCCCAAGCTTAATTCCTGCTCGTCCTCGAGTAGGTAAATGACAAAAACAGAATTTTTGATGTGGAATGCTACCTAGCATAATTCTAAATATAATTTTCATTATTTTGGAATGAATATTCAGATCCGAAAGATTCAAGACAAAAGTTTAATATTGACATAAAAATAATAATACTTCAAGCATACTAACAAAGCAATCATGTCTTGTCAAAATAACATGGCCAAAGAAAGTTATCCCTACAAAATCATATAGTCTGGCTATGCTCTATCTTCATCACACAAAGTATTTAATCATGCACAACACCGATGACAAGCCAAGCAATCGTTTCATACTTTTGATGTTCTCAAACATTTTCAATCTTCACGCAATACATGAGCGTGAGCCATGGATATAGCACTATAGGTGGAATAGAATGGTGGTTGTAGAGAAGACAAAAAGGAGAAGATAGTCTCACATCTACTAGGCGTATCAATGGGCTATGGAGATGCCCATCAATAGATATCAATGTGAGTGAGTAGGGATTGCCATGCAACGGATGCACTAGAGCTATAAGTGTATGAAAGCTCAACAAAAGAAACTAAGTGGGTGTGCATCGAACTCGCTTGCTCACGAAGACCTAGGGCATTTTGAGGTAGCCCATCATTGAAATGTACAAGCTAAGTTCTAAAATGTAAAATTCCCACTAGTATATGAAAGTGATAACATAGGAGACTCTCTATCATGAAGATCATGGTGGTACTTTGAAGCGCAAGTGTGGTAAAAGGATAGTAACATTGTCCCTTCTCTCTTTATCTCTCATTTTTTTATTTGGGCATTTTTCTATTTTTGCTATGGCCACTCTTTTTTATTCTTTTATTTTCGTCCGGAGTCTCATCCCGACTTGTGGGGGAATCATAGTCTCCATCATCCTTTCCTCACATGGGACAATGCTCTAATAATGATGATCATCACACTTTTATTTACATACAACTCAAAAAATTACAACTCGATACTTAGAACAAAATATGACTCTATGTGAATGCCTCCATTAGTGTACCAGGATGTGCAATGAATCAAGAGTGACATGTATGAAAGAATTATAAGGGTGAATTTTCCACAAATACGATGTCAACTACATGATCATGCAAAGTAATATCACAATGATGAAGCGTGTCATAACAAACGGAATGGTGGAAAGTTGCATGGCAATATATCTCGGAATGGCTATGGAAATGCCATAATAGGTAGGTATGGTGGATATTTTGAGGAAGGTATATGGTGGGTTTATGGTACCGGCGAAAGTTGCGCGGTACTAGAGAGGCTAGCAATGGTGGAAGGGTGAGAGTGTGTATAATCCATGGACTCAACATTAGTCATAAAGACCTTGCATATTTATTGCAAAAATCTATTAGTTATCGAAACAAAGTACTACCGCATGCTCCTAGGGGGATAGATTGGTAGGAAAAGACCATCGCTCGTCCCCGACCGCCACTCATAAGGAAGAAAATCAATAAATAAATCATGCTCCGACTTCATCACATAACGGTACACCATACGTGCATGCTACGGGAATCACACACTTTAGAACAAGTATTTCTCAAATTCACAACTAATCAACTAGCATGACTCTAATATCACCATTTTCATATCTCAAAACAATCATCAAGTATCAAACTTCTCATAGTATTCAATGCACTTTTTATGAAGGTTTTTATTATACCCATCTTGGATGCCTATCATATTAGGACTAATTTTATAGCCAAAGAAAATTACCATGATATTCTAAAAGACTCTCAAAATAATATAAGTGAAGCATGAGAGATCAATAATTTCTATAAAATAAAACCACCACCGGGCCCTTAAAGATATAAGTGAAGCACTAGAGCAAAATTATCTAGCTCAAAATATATAAGTGAAGCACATAGAGTATTCTAATAAATTCCGTTTCATGTGTATCTCTCCAAAATATGTGTACAGAAAGGATGATTGTGGTAGACTAAAAAGAAAAGACTCAAATCATACAAGACGCTCCAAGCAAAACACATATCATGTGGTGAATAAAAATATAGCATCAAGTAAAGTTACCGATGGACGAAGACGAAAGAGGGGATGCCTTCCGGGGCATCCCCAAGCTTAGGATTTTTGTTGTCCTTGAATTTTACCTTGGGGTGCCTTGGGCATCCCCAAACATAGGCTCTTGGCACTCCTTGTTCCAAAATCCATCAAATCTTTACCTAAAACTTGAAAACTTCACAACACAAAACTCAACTGAAAATCTCATGAGCTTCGTTAGTATAAGAAAACGGACCACCACTTCAAGGTACTATAATGAACTCATTCTTTATTTATATTGGTGTTAAACCTACTGTATTCCAACTTCTGTATGGTTCATACCCCCCGATACTAGACATAGATTCATCAAAATAAGCAAACAACACACAAAAAACAGAATATGTGAAAAACAGAACAGTCTATAGTAATCTGTAGGTTTCAAATACTTCTGTAACCCCAAAAAATTCTGAAATAAAGTGGTGGAGTGAGGAATTTGTCTATTAATCATCTTCAAAAATAATCAACCTAATCGCACTTTCCAGTAAAAAATGGCAGCAAATCTCGTGAGCGCTAAAGTTTCTATTTTTTACAGCAAGATCGCAAAGACTTCCCCCAAGTCCTCCCAAAGGTTCTACTTGGCACAAACACTAATTAGAAACATAATATCACATCTAAACAGAAGATAGATAAATTATTTATTACTAAACAGTAACAAAAAACAAGAAACAAAAATAAAATTGGGTTGCCTCCCAACAAGTGCTATCGTTTAACGCCCCTAGCTAGGCATAAAAACAAGAATAGATCTAGGTATTGTCATCTTTGGCATGCAATCCTTAAGTGGATCTCATAATAGATTGATAAGGTAATTTAATTTTCTTCCTAGGAAATTTTTCCATACCTTTCCTCAACGGAAATTGGAATCTAATATTTACTTCTTTCGTATCAATAATTGCACCAATCGTTCTAAGGAAAGGTCTGCCAAGAATAATAGGACATGTAGGATTGCAATCTATATCAAGAACAATGAAATCTAGGGGCACATAATTCCTATTTTCAACAATAAGAACATCATTAATCCTTCCCATAGGTTTCTTAATAGTGGAATCCGTAAGATGCAAATTTAAAGAACAATCATCAAATTCACGGAAACCTAACACATCACACAAAGTTTTTGGAATCATGGAAACACTAGCACCCAAATCACATAAAGCATAGCATTCATGATCGTTAATTTTAATCTTAATAGTAGGTTCCCACTCATCATAAAGTTTTCTAGGGATAGAAACTTCTAATTCAAGATTTTCTTCATAAGATTGCATTAAAGCATCAACGATATGTTTGGTAAAGGCTTTATTTTGATCATAAGCATGAGGAGAATTTAGAACGGATTGTAACAAGGAAATACAATCTATCAAAGAGAAATTATCATAATTAAATCCCTTGAAATTCAAAATAGTGGATTCATTGCTATGTAAAGTTTTGACCTCTTCAATCCCACTTTTATTAATTTTTGCATTAAGATCTAAAAACTCCGAATCATTGGGACGCCTTTTAACTAAAGTTGACTCAGCTCCAGTCCCATCATTATCAAGATTCATATCTAAAAACAAAGATTTAATAGGAGACACATCAATCACTTTTAGATCTTCATCCTTATTATCATGAAAACTAGAAGAACATGCTTTAATAAGTCAATCCTTTTTAGCACGCATCCTAGCGGTTCTTTCTTTGCACTCATCAATGGAAATTCTCATGGCTTTGAGAGACTCATTGATATCATGCTTAGGTGGAATAGATCTATGTTTAAAAGAATCAACATCAAGAGAAATTCTATCCACGTTCCTAGCCAACTCATCAATCTTAGGCAATTTTTCTTCAAGCAAAGCATTGAAATTCTTTTGCGAAATCATAAATTCTTTAACACTAGTCTCAAAATAAGAGGGCATCTTATTAAAATTTCCATAAGAGTTGTTGTAGGAGTTAACATAATTATTAGAGGAATTACTAGGAAACAGACTAGGATTAAAGTTTTCTCTATAGGCATTGTTACAAAAATTGTTCCTATCAACAAAATTCACATACATAGATTCATTATTATTCTTAATCAAAGTGGACAAAGGCATATCATTAGGATTAGAAGAAACACTCTTATTAGCAAACAATTTCATAAGTTCATCCATCTTTCCACTCAAAACATTAATTCCTTCTATAGCATGAACTTTTTTACTAGTAGATCTTTCAGTGTGCCATTGAGAATAATTAACCACAATATTATCTAGGAGTTTAGTAGCTTCTCCTAAAGTGATTTCCATAAAAGTGCCATCCGCAGCCGAATCTAAAAGATTTCCAGAAGCAAAATTCCATCCAGCATAAATTTTTTGTATGATCATCCATAAGTTTAATACATGAGTAGGGCAATTACGTATCATTAATTTCATCCTCTCCCAAGATTGTGCAACATGCTCATGATCAAGTTGTTTAAAATTCATAATATCATTTCTAAGAGAGAAGATCTTAGTGGGAGGAAAATACTTAGAGATAAAAGCATCTTTGCACTTATTCCATGAATCAATACTATTTTTAGGCAAAGATGAAAACCAAGTTTTACCAAGATCTCTAAGAGAAAACGGAAATAGCTTCAATTTAACTATATCATTATCCACATATTTCTTCTTTTGCATATCAGACAAATCAACAACGTTGTTTAGATGGGTAGCGGCATCTTCACTAGGAAGGCCAGAAAACGGATCTTTCATGACAAGATTCAGCAAAGTAGTATTAATTTCACAAGATTCAGCATCGGTAAGAGGAGCAATCGGAGTGATAATAAAATCATTATTGTTGGTATTGGACAAGTCACATAGATTAGTATTATCTTGAGCCATCGTGACAAACAATCCAACACGCAAGCACACAAGAAGCAAGCAAAAAAGGCGAATGGAAAAGAGGGGGAATAAAACAGCAAGGGTGAAGTGGGGGAGAGGAAAACAAGAGGCAAGTGGCAAATAATGTAATGTGAGGTATAAGAGTTTGTGATGTGTACTTGGTATGTCTTGACTTGTGTGTTGATATCCCCGGCAATGGCACCAGAAATCCTTCTTGGTACCTCTTGAGCTTGCGTTGGTTTTCCCATTGAAGAGGAAAGGGTGATGCAGCAAACTAGCCTAAGTATTTCCCTCAGTTTTGAGAACCAAGGTATCAATCCAGTAGGAGGTAACACGCAAGTCCCTACTACCTGCACAAACAAACAAGAACCTCGCAACCAACACGATAAAGGGGTTGGCAATCCCTTGACGATCACTTATGAAAGTGAGATCTGATAGAGATAATAAGATAAATATTTTTGGTATTTTTATTATATAGATTGGAAAATAAAGATTGCAAAATAAACAACTATGGAAATAGTAAGTAAATAGGAAAATAATATGATGGAAGATAGACCTGGGGTCCATAGGTTTCACGAGTGGCTTCTCTCAAGATAGCAAATTCTACGGTGGGTGAACAAATTACTGTCGAGCAATTGATAGAAAAGCGCATAGTTATGAGAATATCTAGGCATGATCATGTATATAGGCATCACGTCTGCGACAAGTAGACCGAAACGATTCTGCATCTACTACTATTACTCCACACATTGACCGCTATCCAGCATTCATGTAGAGTATTAAGTTCATAAGAACAGAGTAAGGCATTAGGCAAGATGACATGATGTAGAGGGATAAAATCAAGCAATATGATATAAACCCCATCTTTTTATCCTCGATGGCAACAATACAATATGTGCCTTGCTGCCCCTACTGTCACTGGGAAAGGACACCGCAAGATTGAACCCAAAGCTAAACACTTCTCCCATTGCAAGACAGATCAATCTAGTAGGCAAAACCAAACTGATAATTCGAAGATACTTGCAAAGATATTAAATCATGCATAAAAGAATTCAGAGAAGAATCAAATATTGTTCATAGATAATCTTGATCATAAACCCACAATTCATCGGATCTCGACAAACACACTGCAAAAAGAATTACTTCTAATAGATCTCCAAGAGAATCGAGGAGAACTTTGTATTGAGATCCAAAGAGAGAGAAGAACCCATGTACCTAATAACTACGGACCAGAAGGTCTGTGGTAAACTACTCACACATCATTGGAGAGGGTATGGTGTTGATGTAAAAGCACTCCCTGATCGATTTCCTCTCCGGCGGAGCGCCGAAAAAGGCCCCAAGATGGGATCTCACGGGTACAGAAGGTTGCGGTGGTGGAAATAGGGTTTCGTGGTGCTCCTGGATGTTTTTGGGGTATATGGGTATATATAGGAGGAAGAAGTACGTCGGTGGAGCTGCGAGGGGCCCAGGAGGGTGGGGGGCGCACCTACCCCCCTGGGCACACCCTCCTACCTCGTGGCTTCCTCACTTCTTTCTTGACGTCCACTCCAAGTGTCCTGGATCATGTTTGTTCCAAAAATAACTCTCCCAAAGGTTTCATTCAGTTTGGATTCCCTTTGATATTCCTTTTCTGCGAAACACTGAAATAGGCAAAAAAACAACAATTTGCACTAGGCCTTTGGTTAGTAGGTTAGTCCCAAAAAAAATATAAAACGGTATATTAAATCCCATTAAACATCCAAATCAGATAATATAATAGCATGGAACAATCAAAAATTATAGATACGTTGGAGACGTAGCATGGCCATAGGTATTTATGTCATTATAACATGGCAAAATATATTTGAGTCACAATAATGGTGTCCAGAGCAACACCCCCCCCCAAATAAAACTAAGCACCCTGAAATTCTTTGACAACTAAACTGCTGGCTATATGATGTTGGCCATATATATTGTACGTATATAGTGTGAAGAAACTAGTGGTAGTACTACCAACTACAAGATGAACTATAAGAAATACTAGGATGTACATACTGAAGAATTAATGTAATGAGAAGGAACATAACATAGTTCTGTTGGGGGCTCAACACAACACACCCCTAAAATAAAACTAAGTACCCTGAAATTAAACGAAGCAACTAATCCAGTAGACACTGCATTACGACCACCATGAGCGACGACGCTGCCACCTTACTCGGACTCCTCGTCCATGTGCTCGACTTCGTCCTTGCCCCTCTTCCTATTGGCCGATACTTCTTTGCTTGAACCGCACACTTGGCTCTAGCTCTTCATCCAACCCTTGTAGATACTGAAACAAAGGTAGGCATCCATTGTAGTGTAATTCATGTGGTGTATATCTTGTACATTCCATTGCCATGCATGATGAAGCTTGGGCGGAGGTTTCGTCAGTTTACCGTACGAAGGATCAACCATGGCTGCTGCCAGGGTCAGCATTGAAGGCTGGCGGCAGGAGACCAGCACACTCCTTTGGAGGTCGAAGGGCTCGCCTACAATGAGGCCTATCCGACGCAGGACTTCTTTGTCGTTCGTAAAGTCTATAGAAACAAATTTGACTTTGCCGCCCCTGAGGAAGTTCTTAAAATGCTCGCACTCAACGTCGGCATGGCTTATGTGGTAGACCAAGCACAAGTTATGCACTCAAATCTGGATTACGGCGGGCTTATTCCTCTCTTCCTCCTTTTGATTCTTCTCTTTTCCCAGGACTTGAAGGAAATACGCCCTAGAGGCAATAATAAAGTTGTTATTTATATTTCCTTACATCATGATAAATGTTCATTATTCATGCTAGATTTTATTAACTGAAAACTTAGTACATGTGTGAATACATAGACAAACAGAGTGTCCCTAGTATGCCCCTACTAGACTAGCTGGTTAATCGAAGATGGTTAAGTTTCATAGCCATAGACATGTGTTGTCATTTGATGAACGGGATCACATCATTAGAGAATGATGTGCTGGACAAGACCCATCCGTTAGCTTAGCACTATGATCGTTTAGTTTATTGCTATTGCTTTCTTCATGACTTATACATGTTCCTATGACTATGAGATTATGCAACTCCCAAATATCGGAGGAACACTTAGTGTCTTATCAAACGTCACAACGTAACTGGGTGATTATAAAGATGCTCTACAGGTGTCTCCAATGGTATTTGTTGAGTTCGCATAGATCAAGATTAGGATTTGTCACTCCGATTGTCGGAGAGGTATCTCTGGGCCCTCTCGGTAATGCACATCACTATAAGACTTGCAAGCAATGTGACTAATGAGTTAGTTGCGGGATGATGCATTACGGAACGAGTAAAGAGACTTGATGGTAACGAGATTGAACTAGGTATGATGATACCGACGATCGAATCTCGGGCAAGCAACATACCGATGACAAAGGGAACAACATATGTTGTTATGTGGCTTGACCGATAAAGATCTTCGTAGAATATGTAGGAACCAATATGAGCATCCAAGTTCCGCTATTGGTTATTGACCAGAGATGTGTCTCGGTCATGTCTACATAGTTCTCGAACCCGTAGAGTCCGCACACTTAACGTTCGATGACGATATGTATTATGGGTTATGTGTTTTGATGTACCGAAGGTTGTTCGGAGTCCTGGATGAGATCGACATGAAGAGGAGAATAAAAATGGTCGAGACATAAAGATTCATATATTGGAAGGCTACATTCGGACACAGGAATGGTTCGCGTTCTTTCGGATAAGTTTTGGAGTATCAGGGGTTACCAGAACCCCCCTCCCCCAGGAAGTTATTGGGCCTCATGAGCCTAGTGGTGGAAGAGAGGAGGAAGGCCAAGGTGTGGCGCGCGCCCCCCTAGCCCAAACCAAATTGGACTAGGGATAGGGGGCGGCCCACCTTTCCTTCTTGTCTTCCTCTCCTTCCTTCTTCTCCTACTAGGACTAGGAAAGGGGGGAACCTACTCCTACTAGGAGTAGGATTCCCACCCCCCCTTGGGCGCGCCCCTTTTGGCCGGCCCTCCTCCTCCCCTCCTTTATATATGGGGAGGGGGGCACCCCATAGACACACAGGTTGATCTTTAGCCGTGTGCGGTACCCCCTCCATAGTTTTCCACCTAGATCATATTGTCGTAGTGCTTAGGCGAAGCCCTGCGCCGGTAGCTTCATCATCACCGTCAACACACCGCCATGCCGACGAAACTCACCCTCGGCGTCAGCTGGATCAAGAGTACGAGGGACGTCACCAAGCTGAACGTGTGCAGATCACGGAGGTGCCGTGCGTTCGGTACTTGATCGGTTGGATCGCGAAGACGTTCGACTACATCAACCGCGTTACTTAACTCTTCCGCTTTCGGTCTACGAAGGTACGTGGACAGACTCTCCCCTCTCATTGATATGCATCTCCTAGATAGATCTTGCGTGATCGTAGGAAAATTTTAAAATACTGTGTTCCCCGATAGTGGCGTCGGAGCCAGGTGTATGCGTAGATGTTATATGCACGAGTAGAACACAAAGAGTTGTGGGAAATAATAGTCATACTGCTTACCAGCATGTCATACTTTGATTCGGCGGTATTGTTGGATGAAGCGGCCCAGACCGACTGTCGGTGTCAAAACCGGTGGATCTCGGGTAGGGGGTCCCGAACTGTGCGTCTAGGCCGGATGGTAACAGGAGGCAGGGGACACGATGTTTTACCTAGGTTCGGGCCCTCTTGATGGAGGTAAAACCCTACGTCCTGCTTGATTAACATTGATGATATGGGTAGTACAAGAGTAGATCTACCACGAGATCAGAGAGGCTAAACCCTAGAAGCTAGCCTATGGTATGATTGTTGTTCGTCCTACGGACTAAGACCCTCCGGTTTATATAGACATCGGAGAGGGCTAGGGTTACCCAGAGTCGGTTACAATGGTAGGAGATCTACATATCCGTATCGCCAAGCTTGCCTTCCACGCCAAGGAAAGTCCCTTCCGGACACGGTACGAAGTCTTCAATCTTGTATCTTCATAGTCCAGGAGTCCGGCCGAAGGTATAGTCCGGCTATCCGGACACCCCCTAATCCGGGACTCCCTCAGTAGCCCCTGAACCAGGCTTCAATGACGACGAGTCCGGCGCGCAGATTGTCTTCGGCATTGCAAGGCGGGTTCCTCCTCCAAGTACTTCATAGAAGATTTTGAACACAAAGGTAGTGTCCGGCTCTGCAAAATAAGTTTCCACATATTTCCATAGAGAGAATAATATTTACACAAATCTAATCTGCTGACGTATTCCATAGCATGACATCACACCACGACCAAGTCTTTATTCGAATCGTTTTACTATCCCACCTCAGCGCGTTTAGCGAGGCGGTTTCCTTGGCGCGTCTTGTCAAAGCAGAGATCGTGTCCCCTTATTCCGGGATTCTTATCAATACGGGCGTGGGTAACCCAACCGCGCCATTGATTACGGTGCTCGGGAGATAAGCGAGTTTTACCAGGCTGGTGGGGACGCATAGTCGCGTCTACCCATATAAGGGGATAAGGATCCACCTTTTCATCCACGCCTTCTTCCTCCTTTGCATATCCATTTCTGCGCACTCGAGCTCCAGCGCCCAAGTCTGCACACCCCACCTGAACCTTCTCCAGTCATGTCCAGGGCGGGAGGCAAGTGGATGGTCTCCTCCGTCACGGAGGGACACATAAAAAACTGAGGAAGGCTGGATACTTGTCTAACGACATTGCGCACCGGCTTCCCGAAGAGGGGCAGCTCATCCCCACCCCTAGGCCCCATGAGATGGTGGTGTTCCTCCCCCATTTCCTTCGCGGACTGGGCTTCCCTCTCCACCCATTTGTCCGGGGGCTCATGTTCTACTATGGCCTGGATTTCCACGATCTGGCCCCGAACTTTGTCCTCAATATCTCGGCGTTTATCGTCGTGTGCGAGGCTTTCTTCTGCATCCGCCCCCATTTTGGCCTATGGCTCAAGACTTTCAATGTCAAGTCGAAGGTGGTGCGCGGCACCCAGGCGGAGTGCGGAGGCGCCATGGTGGGCAAGATGCCCAACGTCCTATGGCTCGAGGGCTCCTTCGTGGAGTCCCTAAAGGGGTGGCAATCGGGGTGGTTTTACATCACCGAGCCGCGCGACCTTGAATGGGTCGCAGCCCCCGAGTTCCGATCCGGACCCCCTACGCGGCTCACCTCCTGGAAAGAGACGGGCCTGTCATGGGGTAAAGAAGGAGAGCTGACCGGACTCCAAACATGCGTCCAAACCCTGGTGGACAAGAAGCTCAAACTTGTCAACGTAGTCCAGGTTATGCTCATCCGCCGGATCCTCCCGTGTCAACAACGGGCTTTCAACCTGTGGGAGTTCGACCCAGCGCAGCACCGAACTCTGAGCAGGCTCTTCGACAAGACGTACGAAGATGCCTGGAACGTGCTTTTCAAGGGCGCCAAGGCCCCCGCATCCGCTACCGAGGATCGCGGATTCAGCACGCAGCGTCGCGCTCGTGCGGTAAGCTGTTTTTACCTTTTACAGTGTATTAGTTTTTCATAGTTTGACTCCATGCTAGATCTAAGCTCCCTTACCTTTGACAGGATTGGCAGGAGACGTCCGGACAGATCAACTGTCCGGCTCCTTTGCCCGAAGGCCCAGCGAACACTCGCTTGGCGAAGCTGCTGGTTCCGGCACCCTATGTGGTGCCAGAGAAGAAGGCCAAGAAGAAGGCCACAGGGACTCGAAAGAGTGCCCTGCGCCAGGAGGTGTCGGATTCATCATCCGACGACTCCAAGGCGCACTCCTCCCGTGAAGACGAGGAGGAGGAAGAAGAGACCTCTCCCCCTCCAGCGGGGGAGGGAAGAAAAGGAAGGCCGCCCTAACTGGGGAGGCCGAAGGGTCCAAGAAGGGGAAGACCCCTCCTCTGGACTACTCCACCAACGCCGACGACAGCGAAGAGGAGTGGCCGCACAGGGCCAAGCCCCTGGCGAGATCGTAAGTATTCAGACACCAGAGCAATTCATAGTGTTCCTTTCTTGCACAGCTCCTCCTTACGCCGAATATGACTATGCAGTCCGCCCAAGGCCGAGCTCGACGAGACGTCGAGCGGCTCCCTGGATTCGTCAGAAGTGAATTCACTTCCGCCCGCTACCTCCCCCCACCCTACGGACGACGCCGAGGTGCTGTCCCAACAGGTTCCAAGCCAGGAGGAGGTGGTCCTGGAGGCTCCGCAAGGCGACCTCCCGGACTCCAAGCGCAAAGGGGATAAAACCCCCAAGGGCCCCGAGTCCGGCCTTGAGCCAGACACCGCGCCGGAACCTTCAACGGTTTCGGGCTCTGGTAGGCAGCCTCCTTCCAAGAGGAGCAAGCCTACCGAGCCGGTGACCTCTGTCCAACCGGAGGCACCAGACAATTTTCTGGAGGTGCTTAAAGGCGCCTCCATCAACAAGGAGCACCGCACTATTATGAGTGCGGTGATCGAGAAGGTTCAGTCCGCCAAGAGCGGACTGACTGAAGCCTGTGCCAGCCTTCTAACAGGGTTTGAGGTAAGTAAAGAATAAAAATATTACCGCATAGACAGTAGCCCCTGATGCTCTGTTCGGCGTTCGGAAAGATTAGCCGAATAGAGGATCTAATAACATTCGTAGGAGTCTAACATAATCAAGTCAATATGCGTATATAGGCTTCACTGCTGGCCTCCGTCGCACTGACTGCGGAGGTGGATACGCTGAAGCAAAACCTTGCGCGGTTCGAGAACGAGCTCGGCCATGCCAAGAGGCAACTCGAGGAGAAGGACGGTAAGTAATACCTTGCGCATGTATATAGAGAAGATGTGGTTGCAAAAAATGATAGGATCAACGTGCTATTATAGGGGCCACAACCGAGGTGGCAACCCTTAAGCAAGTGCTGTCCGAGGTCGAAAACAGAGCGGCCGTGGAGCGCACAGAGAGAGGGAAGCAGGAGGCGCGGGTGGAGGAGGTGCAGAAAGAGCTCCAGGCTCTCGTGAAAAAACACGAGAGTTTGGAGCTTGACTCAAAGACGCAAGCATCCGAACTTGCGGCAGCCCTCGAAAGCGCGAAGTCTGCCAAGGCCGAAGCCCAGAAATCCCTCCAAGAAATTAAAGCGATAAAGCAAGCACGTGAAAGTGAATTACTTGTTACTTACCCGAGTCTGGAGCTCTCCAGGAGCATTCGCAGATTTGCCCCGCAGTGCGTCTGATGCCGCCGCCTACTACCGAGCCGAGGAGGGGAGCTCGACGGAGAAGGTGTGCTGGTCTCAGTATGCTGAAGCCGGACACCTGGTGCCTTTGAGCGACCAGCTGAAGCAAATGGTCGAGCTCCACAAGGTGGCCGAACAGGCCATAAAGGGCCTCGTAGTTTAGCTTTGGCCTGGAGAGGCTCTGCCTGGGAGCTACTTCGGGCTGGTGAGGCGGCTGGTGGATGCATGTCCACGACTTGAAGTAATCAAGCGCTCGGTCTGCATCGAAGGTGCCCGTAGGGCGCTTGCCCGTGCTAAAGTGCACTGGGGCAAGATGGATGCGGAGAAGCTGGTGAAGGACGGGCCGCCGCCGGGAAAGGAGCATCGCGTCCCGGAAGTGTATTATGAGGGCGTCCTGAAGGGTGCCCGCCTTATAGCGGATGAATGCTCCAAGGATGTAATTTTTGAGTAAACTCGCATTTGTGATCCTGTACTCTGAAAACTTGTTCATATGCGCTAAGCAACGCTTTTGAATTTAAAATATTACCTTCTGTGTGGTCGTTTATCAAATTTGAGAGATGGCGAGTCGTCAGCTTCTGCCCCCATGCCACGAGTGCTGGGGTGTTCGGGATAAACATGAGCGCTCTTTTTCCCATTCTTGGGTCCTTCGAGGGAGGCGCTCAACACAACGAACAAGGCAATCGGACTATAATGCTTGAACACTCTCACTTAGCCATAGAATTCTGTAATTTTAAATTTCGGCGAAGCCCCTAATGTTCGGAAGACCGAGTTCGGGGCGCTATCCATGCCTAGGCCGGACAAAGCCGATTCCTCGCTCTAAGCGGCATATGTCTTTAGGGACTCGAAAACCTCTCGAACAGCGACCAGCTCTCGCCTCATCATGACGGTCAGTTTTAGCTTTCTCTACTGAGGTGCTTAGCCCAGCTCAACTGGGGCACAATCGTAGTAGTTCTCCTAGTGCTAGGGTATCGGTTTTTCCTTTTACAGGGTATCGGTTTTTCATAGTTTGACTCCATGCGGGATCTAAGCTCCCTTACCTTTCACAGGATTGGCAGGTGACGTTCGGACAGATCAACTGTCCGGCTCCTTTGCCCGAAGGCCCAGCAGACGCTCACTTGGCGAAGCCGCTGGTTCCGGCACCCTATGTGGTGCCGGAGAAGAAGGCCGCGAAAAAGGCCGGGGGGACTCGAAAGAGTGCCCGGCGCCAGGAGGTGTCGAATCCATCATCCGATGGTTCTGAGGCGCATTCCTCCCGTGAAGACGAGGAGGAAGAAGAGGAGAACTCTTCCCCTCCAGCGGGAGGAGAGAAGAAAAGGAAGGTCGCCCTCTCTGGGGAGGCCGGAGGGTCCAAGAAGGGGAAAACCCTTCCTCCGGACTACTCCACCGACGCCGATGGCGGAGAGGAGTGGCAGCCCAGGGCCAAGCCCCTGGAAAAATCGTAAGTATCTGGATACCAGAGTAATTCATAGTATTCGTTTATTGCACATCTTTCCCTTACGTCGAATATGTTTATGCAGCCCACCCAAAGACTGGCTCGACGCATTGTCGAGCGGCTCACTGGACTCGTCGGATGTGAACTCGCTTCCGACGGCTTCCTCCCCCCGCCCTATGAACGACCCCGAAGTGTTGTCCCAACAGGTTCCAAGCCGGCAGGAGGTGGTCCTGGAGGCGTCGCAAGGCGACCTCCCGGACTCCAGGAGAAAAGGGGATGAAACCCCCCAAGGCTCCAAGTACGGCTCTAGGCCGGATACCGCTCCGGAACCTTCAAAGGTTCCAGAGTCCCGCGGGGGACCTCCTTCCAAGAGGAGCAAGTCCACCGTGCCGGCGGCCCCCGTCCAACAGGAGGCGCCGGACAATATGTTGGAGGCGCTCCAAGGCGCCTCCATCAATGAGGAGCACCGCACTATTATGAGTGCGGTGGTCCAGAAGGTTCAGTCTGCCAAGAGCGGACTGACTGAAGCTTGTACTAGCCTTTTGACAGGCTTTGAGGTAAGTAAAGAATGTGTAAATAATAGTACCGCATAGACAGTAGCCCCTGATGCTCTGTTTGGCATTCGGGAAGAAAAGACAAATAGAGGATCAAATAGAATTCGCAGGAGTCTAACAAAAATGAGTCAATATGCATATGCAGGCTTCCCTGCTTGTGTCCGCCGCACTGACTGCGGAAGTGGACACGCTAAAGCAGAACCTCGAGCAGTCCGAGCAAGAGCTCGGGCGTGCCAAGAAGCAGCTCAAGGACAATGAAGGTAAGAAATACCTTGTTTTTAAATATATATATAAAGGTGCAATTGCAAAGAATGACAGGATTATCGTGGCTATTTTAGGGGCCACGTCTGAAGTGGCGACCCTTAAGCAAGCGCTGGTCGAGGCCGAGAAGAGGGCGGCCTTGGAGCGCACCGAGCGGGAGAAGTATGAGGCCGAGATTGGCAAGGTGCGGCAAGAGCTCCAGGCTCTCATGGAAAAACATGAGAGTTTGGAGCTTGACTCAAAGATGCAAGCGTCCGAGCTCACGGTGGCTATTGAAAATGCCAAGTCTGCCAAGGCCGAATCCCAGAAGACCCTCCAGGAGTTGGATGAGGTGAAGAAGATAGCGGCGGGTAAGGCATTCTTTATGCAAAGCAAACACATAAACGTGAGTTACTTGTTACTTACCCGAATCCGGAGCTCTCCAGGAGCATTCGCAGATCTTCCCCGGAGTGTGTCCGATGCCGCCGCATTCTATCGAGCCGAGGAGGGCAGCTCGACAGAGAAGGTGTTCTGGTCTCAGTATGCTGAGGCCGGACACCCCGTGCCCCTGAGCGACCAGCTGAAGCAACTGGTCGAGCTCCACAAGGCGGCCGAATAGGCCATGAAGGGCCTCATTGTTCGGCTGTGGCCTGGAGGGGCTCTGCCTGGGAGCTATTTCGGGCTGGTGCGGCGGTTGGTGGAGGCCTGTCCAAGGCTCAAAGTCATCAAGCGTTCCATCTGCATTGAAGGTGCCCGTAGGGCCCTTGCCCGTGCTAAGGTGCACTGGGGCAAGCTGGATGCTGAGAAGCTGGTGAAGGACGGGCCACCGCCGGGGAAAGAGCATCGCAAGCCCAAGAATTACTATAAGGATGTTCTGAAGGGTGCCTGCCTTGTGGCGGATGAATGTTCTAGGGATTTAATTTTTGAGTGAAACTTGCTCGTTTTGTCCTGTGCACTGAAAACTTGTTTATATGCACTAAGCAATGCTGTTGGAATTTAAAATATTACCTTCTGTGCGGTTGTTTATCAATTCTGAGAGATGGTGAGTCGTCGGCTTCTGCCCCCATGCCGCTAGTGCTGGGGTGTTCGGGGATAAACCTGAGCGCTCTTTTTCCCATGTTTGGGTCCTTCGAGGGAGGCGCTCAGCCCAACGAACAAGGCAATCGGACTATAATGCGTGAACACTCTCACTTAGCCATAGAATTCTATAATTTTAAATTTCGGCGAAGCCCCTGATATTCGGAAGACCGAGTTCGGGGCGCTATCCATGCCTTGGCCGGACAGAGCCGGCTCCTCGCCCTAAGCGGCATAAGTCTTTAGGGACTCGAAAAACCTCTCGAACAGCGACCAACTCTCGCTTCATCATGACAGTCAGTTTTAGCTTTCTCCACTAAGGTGCTCGACCCAGCTCAACTGGGGCACAATCGCAGTGGTTCTCCTAGTGCTACCTTAGCCGATATAGCGGAACGTAAGGCACAAAAACATAGGAGCCGGGCAAACCCAACTATTGACCCAAGACAAGATTCGGAGCCGATGCATATAATGCTATAAGTTCGGGGTGCCGCACTTGTGAAAGTGTTCGGACTTCTCACACCGTATTGTGGGGTACTTAAGCCCCTGGCGTATTGGCCATACCAAAGTGTACAGGTGCAACATGTCATTAATGAACATATATTCGTAAAAAAGAGTAATGCAATAATAGACGGAAGCTATGCATTGTTTATTTAAAAAAGCTGCGATCAAAGCAGAATGACACAAATAGTGCGATAAGCAAACAATGGGACTATTTAACGTGTCCTTTCCAAGGGCGAGCTGCGGAATGGCATGTGAAACAGGTATACTACTCGTTATAGAGACCACCTTAGTGTTCCATAGTGCGGCGTAGCTTTCTGCTTCTCTGGTTATATCGTTTGTGCGGCAATTGTACTGCCAGACAAGCCTTCCGAAGAATGGAGTCCTGAAAATAAGAGAAAATTAAGAAATCGACAGCCCCTAGTGCGGTTTAAGCCACGTTTCGGGCGTGCCGTGATGGTGCCCCTCCCCCTTTGCCCATGGTATTTCCAGAGCGTAGTTATGTATGCGCAACACTGGTTTCGCAAGTTCGTGAGGGTTGGGGTTGGGTCCGCATTGCTACGCTTGCTCGGAACGTGCCAGGCGGTCTTGTTGTAGTTTACTCTGGGCGCGCTTGACGGTGTCCAGACGTTTAATGGCCGGACTGGAGAATTGCCTTGAGAGGCTGCTTTGTACTTCCGCTGCGATAGCCGCCGTATGCTCCTCCGTTCGGAGAGAGCGTTCGGTGTTTCCATTGACCGTGATGACTCCTCGAGGGCCTGGCATCTTGAGCTTGAGGTATGCGTAGTGCGGCACTGCATTGAACTTATCAAATGCGGTTCGCCCGAGCAGTGTGTGATAGCCACTGCGGAATGGGACTATGTCGAAGATTAACTCCTCGCTTCGGAAATTATCCGGAGATCCGAAGACCACTTCAAGTGTAACTGAGCCTGTACAGTTGGCCTCTACACCTGGTATGATGCCTTTAAAGGTCGTTTTAGTTGGTTTAATCCTGGAGGGATCGATGCCCATTTTCCGCTGTATCCTGGTAAAGCAGGTTCAGGATGCTGCCGCCATCCATAAGGACTCTGGTGAGGTGAAATCCGTCCATAATTGGGTCTAGAACCAATGCGGCGAATCCTCCATGACGGATGCTAGTGGGGTGGTCCCTTCGATCAAAAGTGATCGGGCAGGAAGACCATGGGTTGAACTTTGGGGCGACTGGCTCCATCGCGTATACGTCCCTTAGCGCACGCTTCTGCTCCCTCTTGGGGACGTGAGTTGCGTATATCATGTTCACCGTCCGCACTTGTGGGGGAAAACCTTTCTGTCCACTGTTGTTCAGCAGCCGGGGCTCCTCCTAGTCATCGCTATGCAGCCCCTTGTCTCTGCTTTCGGCATTTAACTTGCATGCCTGCTTGAACACCCAACAATCCCTGTTGGTGTGATTGGCTGGTTTTTCGGGGGTGCCATGTATCTGGCATGAGCGGTCGAGTATTCGGTCCAAACTGGACGGGCGCTGAGTATTTTTTTTGAATGGCTTTTTCCGTTGACCGGGTTTAGAGCCTTTGAATCCGGCATTAACTGACGTATCCTTAGCATAGTCGTCGTTAGGGCCCTGAGTATGTTATGCTTGAAGGCTGCTAGGGCCTCTACATCCGGACAGTCGACGATTTGATTTTTCTTAGTTAGGAACCGTGTCCAGAATTGTCTGGCCGATTCCTCTGGCCGCTGAATTATGTGGCTTAGGTCATCGGCGTCTGGTGGTAGCACATAAGTGCCCTGGAAATTGTAGGGGAATGCGGCTTCCAGGTCCTCCCAACAACCAATTGATTCTGCTGGCAAGCTGTTAAGCCAATGCCGAGCTGGTCCTTTAAGCTTGAGTGGGAGGTATTTGATGGCGTGTAGGTCATCACCGCGGGCCATGTGGATATGAAGGAGATAGTCCTTGATCCATACCGCAGGATCTGTTGTGCCATCGTATGATTCGATGTTCACGGGTTTGAAACCCTCGGGGATTTGATGATCCATTACTTCATCTGTGAAGCATAGTGGGTGTGCGGCGCCTCTGTATTGGGCTATATCACGACGCAGCTCAAACGAGCTTTGTCTACTGTGTTCGGCCCGGCCGGATTTACTGTATCCGGCGTGACGAGTACCGTCTCATGCCGTGGGGCGCCCACGTGATCTGTAGATCGATCTTGTTTGCCTTGCCTTTTCCTCCAATATATCTCCCAGGTCTGGCGCATTTTCCCATGCCTTGGTATTTTTTGAGCGGCGCCGGGGTGCGGCTTGAGTGGAGGGCCGAGAGGCCTCTCTGTCGCGGCCACGGGGTGGCCGGTCGGTCGCATCATGCATTGGTGATGTAGGTTTAGGTGCTTCCTCCTCTAATTAGGGTAGCAACCTGCGCTTTGGGTAGCTCTTGGAGGGGCGTTCGAGTTCATACTCTTCGGCCGCAAGGACTTCAGTCCATCTATCGGCTAGCAAATCTTGATCAGCTCTAAGCTGTTGCTGTTTTTTCTTGAGGCTGCTCGCCGTGGCCATAGGCCTGTGTTTGAAACGCTCTTGTTCGACGGGATCCTCTGGCACGACAAATTCGTCGTCGTCGAGGCTTGCCTCGTCTTCGGAGGGAGGCATATAATTATTGTCCTCGACCTCTCTGTCTGCCGCTCTCTCATGAGGGCTGGCTTCTCTATCCTCCTGTGCTGAATCTTGCTGGAGGTGGTTGTCTTCGGCACTGTCCGGGGTGTTATTATCTCCCATGCCGGAATCACCATTTTTGCTTTGGCGGGATTTAGAGCGGCGCCGCTGACGCTGGCGCTTAGGCTGCTTCTTGGAGGGGTCATCCTCCGCTGTTCCATCGCCATTGCCTTCTTTTGGGGTGTCCACCATCTATATATCATACGACGAGGTGGCTTTCCAGTGCCCTATAGGCGCTGGTTCTTGATCGTCTCTTGCATCGGCATCCATACCGTCGATGTCTTCGGAGTCGAAGTCGAGCATGTCGGTTAAATCATCGACAGTGGCTACGAAGTGGGTGGTGGGTAGGCTTTGAATTTCTTCATCATTCGCATCCCAACCTTGGTGACCATAGTCCGGCCAGGTCTCTCTTGATAAAGAGAGAGACTTTAGTGAATTCAGAATATCGCCGAAGGGCGAGTGCTGAAAGATGTTCGCGACGGTGAACTCGATGATCGGCGCCCAATCGGGTTCGATCGGTAGGGGCGCGGAGGGCTCGGAGTCAGGGGAGGAGTCCGGCTCCTTGGAGTCACAGGCTTCGCAGAGGATAGGGCTGGTGTTCGGCTTGATCGCCGTAGAGATTGCAGCCCCCGAGGCGGTGTCTAACCACCTATCCTCGATTGGTGTGATCGGCTCCGAGCTAGGGGTCGGAGCGGACACAGGTGCGGCCTCCAGGGCACTGTTCGGCGTCAGAGCTAGATCATGCCCATCGTGACAGTGTGGCGCGCTCGGCCGTGGCTCGAATCTGTCGAAGATCAAGTCTCCGCGGATGTCGGGCGTGTAGATCAAACTTCCAAATCTGACCTGGTGGCCAGGGGCGTAGCTTTCGATCTGCTCCAGATGACCAAGCGAATTGGCCCGCACTGCAAAGCCGCCGAATACGAAGATCTGTCCGGGGAGAAAAGTCTCACCCTGGATCGCATCGCCGTTGATGATCGGAGAGGCCATCGGGCCTAAAAGTGATGACACAGAGGAACTGTCAGTGAAAGCACCAATGTCAGTGTCAAAACCGGCGGATCTCGGGTAGGGGGTCCCGAACTGTGCGTCTAGGACGGATGGTAATAGGAGGCAGGGGACACGATGTTTTACCCAGGTTCGGGCCCTCTTGATGGAGGTAAAACCCTATGTCATGCTTGATTAAAATTGATGATATGGGTAGTACAAGAGTAGATCTACCACGAGATTAGAGAGGCTAAACCCTAGAAGCTAGCCTATGGTATGATTGTTGTTCATCCTACGGACTAAGACCCTCCGGTTTATATGGACACTGGACAGGGCTAGGGTTACACAGAGTCGGTTACAATGGTAGGAGATCTACATATCCGTATCGCCAAGCTTGCCTTCCACGCCAAGGAAAGTCCCTTCCGGACACGGGACAAAGTCTTCAATCTTGTATCTTCATGGTCCAGGAGTCCGGCCGAAGGTATAGTCTGGCTATCCGGACACCCCCTAATCCGGGACTCCCTCACCGACATTACATGACCGCGTTCATGAGACTGGTTCTACGGACGTGCTTCGCACACAGGTGGCTAGTGGGTGTCTATTTCTCCAACTTTAGTTGAATTGAGTGTGACTAAGCCCGGTCCATGTTGAAGGTTAAAATAGCACACTTGACGAAAAATCGTTGTGGTTTTGATGCGTAGGTAAGAACGGTTCTTGCTAGAAGCCCATAGTAGCCACGTAAAACACGCAACAACAAAGTAGAGGACATCTAACTTGTTTTTTCAGGGCTTGCTATGATGTGTTATGGTCAAGATGTGATGATATATAATTGTTGTATTAGATGATCATGTTTTGTAACAGTTATCGACAACTGGCAGGAGACACATGGTTGTCGCTTTATTGTATGAAATGCAATTGCCATGTAATTGCTTTACTTTATCACTAAGCGGTAGCGATAGTTGTAGAAGCAATAGTTGGCGAGATGACAATGATGCTTCGATGGAGATCAAGGTGTCAAGCCGGTGACGATGGTGATCATGATGGTGCTTTGGAGATGGAGATCAAAGGGACAAGATGATGATGGCCATATCATATCACTTATTTTGATTGCATGTTATGTTTATCCTTTATACATCTTATTTTGCTTAGTACGGCGGTAGCATTATAAGATGAACACAGTACATGATAGTATTTTTCATGTCTATGTTGTTGTAGATAAATGGCCCATGCTACTGTTCCATTGAATTTTAATGTGTTCCTAGAGAAATCTAAGTTGAAAGATGATGGTAGCAAGTACACGGACTGGGTCCATAACTTGAGGATTATCCTCTTTGTTGCACAGAAGAATTATGTCCTAAAAGCACCGCTAGGTGTACCACCCGCGCCAGCAACTGCGGATATTGTGAATGCCTGACAGACGCGTGTTGAGGACTACTCGATAGTTCAGTGTGCCATGCTTTACAACTTAGAACCGGGACTTCAACGACGTTTTGAACGTCATGGAGCATATGATATGTTCCAGGAGTTGAAGTTAATATTTCAAGCAAATGCCTGGATTGAGAGATATGAAGTCTCCAATAAGTTCTACAGCTGGAAGATGCAGGAGAATAGTTATGTCAGTGAACATATACTCAGAATGTCTGTGTACCACAACCACTTGACTCAACTGGGAGTTAATCTTCCTGATGATTGTGTCATTGACAGAGTTCTTCAATCACTGCCACCAAGCTACAAAAGCTTCAGAATGAACTATAATATGCAAGCGATGGATAAGACAATTCCCGAGCTCTTCATGATGCTAAAAGCTGCGGAGGTAGAAATCAAGGAGCATCAAGTGTTGATGGTTAACAAGACCACTAGTTTCAAGAAAAAGGGCAAAGGGGAAGGGTAAATTCAAGAAGAACGGCAAGCAAGTTGCTCCTCGAGTGAAGAAGCCCAAGTCTGGACCTAAGCGTGAGACTGAGTGCTTCTACTACAAAGGGACTGGTCACTGGAAGCAGAACTGCCCCCGGTATTTGGCGGATAAGAAGGATGGCAAAGTGAAAGGTATATTTGACATACATGTTATTGATGTGTACCATACTAATGCTTGCAGTAGCGCCTGGGTATTTGATACTAGTTCTATTGCTCATATTTGCAACTCGACACAGGGGCTATGGATTAAGCGAAGATTGGCTAAGGACGAGGTTACGATGAGCATGGGAAATGGTTCCAAAGTCGATGTGATCGAAGTCGGCATGCTACCTCTACATCTACATTCGGGATTAGTATTAGACCTGAATAATTGTCATTTGGTGACAGCGTTAAGCATGAACATTATATCTTGATCTTGTTTGATGCGAGACGGTTATTCATTTAAATCAAAGAATAATGGTTGTTCTATTTATATGAGTAATATCTTTTATGGTCATGCACCCTTGATGAGTGGTCTATTTTTATTGAATCTCGATAGTAGTGGTACACATATTCATAGTATTGAAGCCAAAAGATATAAGTTCAATAATGATAGTGCAACTTATTTGTGGTGTTGTTGTTTAGGTCATATTGGTGTAAAGCGCATGAAGAAACTCCATGTTGATGGGATTTTGGAATCACTTGATTATGAATCACTTGATGCTTGCGAACCACGCCTCATGGGCAAGATTACTAAGGCTCCATTCTCCGGAACAATGGAACGAGCAACCGACTTATTGGAAATAATACATACTGATGTATGCGGTCCGATGAGTGTTGATGCTCGTGGCGGCTATCGTTATTTTCTGACCTTCACAAATGATTTGAGCAGATATGGGTTTGTATACTTGATGAAACATAAGTCTGAAACATTTGAAAAATTCAAATAATTTCAGAGTGAAAAGGAAAATCATCGTAACAAGAAAATTAAGTTCCTACGATATGATCGTGGAGGTGAATATTTGAGTTATGAGTTTGGTCTTCATTTGAAACAATGTGGAATATTTTCGCAACTCACGCCACATGGAACACTACAGCGTAACGGTGTGTCCGAACGTCGTAACCGCACTTTATTAGATATGGTCCGATCTATGATGTCTCTTACTGATTTACCGCTATCATTTTGGGGTTATGCTTTAGAGACGGCTGCATTCACGTTAAATAGGGCACCATCGAAATCCATTGAAACGACACCATGTGAATTGTGGTTTGGCAAGAAACCAAAGTTGTCGTTTCTTAAAGTTTGGGGTTGCGATGCTTATGTGAAAAAACTTCAACCTAATAAGCTCGAACCTAAATTAGAGAAATGTGTCTTCATGGGATACCCAAAGGAGACTATTGGGTACACCTTCTATCACAAATCCGAAGGCAAGATATTTGTTGCTAAGAATGGATCCTTTCTAGAGAAGGAGTTTCTCTCGAAAGAAGTGAGTGGGAGGAAAGTAGAACTTGATCAGGTAACTGTACCTTCTCCCTTATTGGAAAATAGTTCATCATAGAAATCATTTCCAGTGATTCCTACACCAATTAGTGAGGAACCTAATGATGATGATCATGAAACTTCTGATCAAGTTACTACCGAACCTCGTAGGTCAAGCAGAGCAAGATCCGCACAAGAGTGGTACGGTAATCCTATTCTGGAGGTCATGTTACTTGACCATGACGAACCTACGAACTATGAGGAAGCGATGATGAGCCCAGATTCCGCAAAATGGCTTGAGGCCATGAAATCTGAGATGGGATCCATGTATGAGAACAAAGTGTAGAATTTGGTTGAGTTGCCCGATGATCGGCAAGCCATAGAAAATAAATGGATCTTCAAGAACAAGACTGACACTGACGGTAATGTTACTGTCTACAAAGCTCAACTTGTTGCAGGAGGTTTTCGACAAGTTCAAGGAGTTGACTACGATGAGACCTTCTCACACTGCTTAAGTTTGTCCGAATCATGTTAGCAATTGCCGCATTTTATGATTATGAAATTTGGCAAATGGATGTCAAAACTGCATTCCTTAATGGATATCTTAAAGAAGAGGTGTTTATGATGCAACCGGAAGGTTTTGTCAATCCAAAAGGTGCTAACAAAGTGTGCAATCTCCAGCAATCCATTTATGGACTGGTGCAAGCATCTCGGAGTTGGAATATACGCTTTGATAGTGCGATCAAAGCATATGGTTTTATACATACTTTTGGAGAAGCCTGTATTTACAAGAAAGTGAGTGGGAGCTCTGTAGTATTTCTGATATTATATGTGGATGACATATTGTTGATCGGAATGATACTTAATTTCTAAAGAGCATAAAAGGATACTTGAATAAGAATTTTTCAATGAAAGACCTCGGTAAAGCTGCTTATATATTGAGCATCAAGATCTATAGAGATAGATCAAGACACTTAATTGGACTTTCACAAAGCACATACCTTGATAAAGTTTTGAAGAAGTTCAAAATGGATTAAGCAAAGAAAGGGTTCTTGCCTGTGTTACAAGGTGTGAAGTTGAGTCAGACTCAATGCCCGACCACTGTAGAAGATAGAGAGAAAAGGAAAGTCATTCCCTATGCCTTAGCCATAGGTTCTATCATGTATGCAATGCTGTGTACTAGACCTGATGTGTGTCTTGCTATTAGTTTAGTAGGGAGGTACCAAAGTAATCCAGGAGTGGATCACTAGAGAGCGGTCAAGAACATCCTGAAATACCTGAAGAGGACTAAGGATATGTTTCTCGTTTATGGAGGTGACAAAAAGCTCGTCGTAAACAGTTACGTCGATGCAAGCTTTGACACTGATCCGGATGACTCTAAGTCACAAACCGGATACATATTTATATTGAATGGAGGAGCTACGTGTGAAGCGGAGTACATAGCTACTTCGGAAGCGGCAAATGAAGGAGTCTGGATGAAGGAGTTCATATCCGATCTAGGTGTCATACCTAGTGCATCGGGTCCAATGAAAATATTTTGTGACAATACTGGTGCAATTTCCTTGGCAAAGGAATCCAGATTTCACAAGAGAACCAAGCAAATTAAGAGACGCTTCAATTCCATCCACGATCAATTCAAGGAGGGAGACATAGAGATTTGCAAGATACATGCGGATCTGAATATTGCAGACCCGTTGACTAAGCCTCTCTCACGAGCAAAACATGATCATCACAAAGACTCCATGGTGTTAGAATCATTACTATGTAATCTACATTATTTACTCTAGTGCAAGTGGGAGACTGAAGTAAATATGCCCTAGAGGCAACAATAAAGTTATTATTTATATTTCTTTACATCATGATATATGTTTATTATTCATGCTAGAATTGTATTAACCGGAAACTTAGTACATGTGTGAATACATAGGCAAACAGAGTGTCCCTAGTATGCCTCTACTAGACTAGCTCATTAATCAAAGATGGTTAAGTTTCATAGCCATAGACATGTGTTGTCATTTGATGAATGGGATCACATCATTAGAGAGTGATGTGATGGACAAGACCCATCCGTTAGCTTAGCACTATGATCGTTTAGTTTATTGATATTGCTTTCTTCATGACTTATACATGTTCCTATGACTATGAGATTATGCAACTCCCAAATACCAGAGGAATACTTAGTGTGCTATCAAACGTCACAACATAACTGGTGATTATGAAGATGCTCTACAGGTGTCTTTGATGGTATTTGTTGAGTTGGCATAGATCGAGATTAGGATTTGTCACTCCGGTTGTCGGAGAGGTATCTCTGGGCCCTCTCGGTAATGCACATCACTATAAACCTTGAAAGAAATATGACTAATGAGTTAGTTGCATGATGATGCATTATGGAACGAGTAAAGAGACTTTCCTGTAACGAGATTGAACGAGGTATGATGATGCTGACGATCGAATTCAGGCAAGTAATATACCGATGACAAAGGGAACAGCTATGTTGTTATGCGATTTGACCGATAAAGATCTTCATAGAATATATAGGAACCAATATGAGCATCCATGTTCCGCTATTGGTTATTGACCGGAGACGTGTCTCGGTCATGTCTACATAGTTCTCGAAGCCGTAGGGTCCGCACGCTTAACGTTCGATGACGATATGTATTATGAGTTATGTGATTTCATGGACCAAAGGTTGTTCGTAGTCCCGGATGAGATCGACATGACGACGAGTCTCAAAATGGCCGAGACATAAAGATTCATCTATTGGAAGGCTACATTCGGACACCGGAATGGTTCGTGTTGTTTCAGACAAGTTTTAGTGTACCGGGGGTTACCGGAACCCCCCCCCCCCCCCCCCCCCCCGAGAAGTTATTGGATCTCATGGGCCTATTGGTGGAAGAGAGGAGGCATCCGAAGGCGTGGCGCGCGCCCCTCCTATCCCAAACCGAATTGGACTAGGGCTAGGGGGTCCGGCCTCCCTTTCCTTCTCTTCTTCCTCTCCTTCCTTCTCCTACTACTAGGACTAGGAAGGGGGGAACCTACTCCTACTACACTACTGCAGGATGCTGCTAACGCGACACTACGATCAAACACCCTTCGACGAAACTGTGTGCGATGCCATAATCGCAAATGGTGGTGTAAAAAACAGTCAAAAAAGGTGCAAAACGTTTGCGATGGAGGATGCATCAATGATGTCTACTACACAACCTTATTCTTGTAGACGTTGTTGGGCCTCCAAGTGCAGAGGTTTGTAGGACAATAGAAAATTTCCCTCAAGTGGATGACCTAAGGTTTATCAATCTATGGGATGCGTAGGATGAAGATGGTCTCTCTCAAGCAACCCTGCAACCAAATAACAAAGAGTCTCTTGTGTCCCCAACAGACCCAATACAATGGTAAATTGTATAGGTGCACTAGTTCGTCGAAGAGATGGTGATACAAGTGCAATATGGATAGTAGATAATGGTTTTTGTAATATGGAAGTATAAAAACAGCAAGGTAGCAAGTGGTAAAAGTGAGCACAAACGGTATTGTAATGCTAGGAAACAAGGCCTAGGGTTCATACTTCCACTAGTGCAAGTTCTCTCAATAATGATAACATAATTGGATCATATAACTATCCCACAACATGCAACAAAAAGTCACTCCGATGTCACTAATAGCGGTGAACAAATGAAGAGATTATGGTAGGGTACGAAACCACCTCAAAGTTATTCTTTTTGATCGATCTATTCAAGAGTCCATAGTAAAATAACATGAAGCTATTCTTTTCGTTCAATCTATCATAGTGTTCGTACTAGAATTACACCTTAATACACAAATCAACCAAAACCGTAATGTCACCTAGATACTCCAATGTCACCTCAAGTATCCGTGGGTATGATTATACGATATGCATCACACAATCTCAGATTCATCTTTTCAACCAACACAAAGAACTTCAGAGAGTCCCCCAAAGTTTCTACCAGAGAGTCAAGATGAAAATGTGTGCCAACCCCTATGCATAAGTTCACGATGTCACGGAACTCGCAAGTTGATCACCAAAACATACATCAAGTGTTCTCAAATCCTTAAAGACTCAATCCGATAAGATAACTTCAAAGGGAAAAATCAATCCATTACAAGAGAGTAGAGGGGGAGAAACATCATAAGATCCAACTATAGTAGCAAAGCTCGCGATACATCAAGATCATGCCACCTAAAGAACACGAGAGAGAGAGAGAGAGAGATCAAACACATAGCTACTAGTACATACCCTCAGCCCCGAGGGTGAACTACTCCCTCCTCATCATGTGGAGCACCGGATGATGAAGATGGCCATCGGAGAGGGATTCCCCCCTCCGGCAAGGTGCCGGAACAGGTCTAGATTGGTTTTCGGTGGTTCGGAGGCTTCTGGCAGCGGAACTCCCGATCTATTTTGCTCCCCGATGTTTTTAGGGTATATGGACATATATAGGCGAAAGAAGTCAGTCAGGGGAGCTACGAGGGGCCTACGAGGGGGAGGGCGCGCCCCCTGCCTCGTGGCCACCTCGTTGATTTCTTGACGTCCACTCCAAGTCCTCTGGATCACGTTTGTTCAAAAAATCATGTTTCCAAAGGTTTCATTTTGTTTGGACTCCGTTTTGATATTCCTTTTCTACGAAACACTGAAATAGGCAAAAAACAGCAATTTGGGCTGGGCCTCTGGTTAATAGGTTAGTCCTAAAAATAATATAAAAGTCTAAAATAAATCCCATTAACATCCAAAACAGATAATATAATAGCACGGAACAATCAAAAGTTATAGATACGTTGGAGACGTGTCAGCATCCCCAAGCTTAATTCCTGCTCGTCCTCGAGTAGGTAAATGATAAAAACAAATTTTTTTATGTGGAATGCTTTCTAGAATATTCTTCAATGTATTTTTCTCTATTGTGGAATGAATGTTCAAATCCGAAAGATTCAAGATAAAAGTTTATTATTGACATAAAAAAATAGTAATACTCCAAGTATGCTAATCAAGCAATTATGTCTTATCAAAATACCATAGCCAAAGAAAACTTATCCCTACAAAGTCATATTGTTTGGCCATGCTTCATTTTCGTCACACAAAATGCTCTCAGCATGCACAACCCCGATGACCAGCCAAGCAATTGTTTCATAGTTAGCTTTTTCAAACTCTTTCAACTTTTATGCAATATATGAGCGTGAGCCATGGACATAGCACTATGGGTGGAATAGAATATGATGATTGAGGTTGTGTGAGAAGACAAGAAGGGAGAAAGTCTCACATTGAAGCGGATAATCAATGGGCTATGGAGATGCCCACCAATTGATGTCAATGCAAAGAGTAGGGATTGCCATGCAACGGATGCACTAGAGCTATAAATATATGAAATCTCATCAAAGAAACTAAGTGGGTGTGCATCCAACTCGCTTGCTCACGAAGACCTAGGGCATTTGAGGAAGCCCATCATTGGAATATACAAGCCAAGTTCTATAATGAAAAATTCCCACTAGTATATGAAAGTGACAAAATAAGAGACTCTCTATCATGAAGATCATGGTGCTACTTTGAAGCACAAGTGTGGAAAAAGGATAGTAGCATTGTCCCTTCTCTCTTTTTCTCTCATTTTTTTATTTTTTATTTTTTTTATTTGGGCTTTCTTTCTGTATTCTTTTGGCCTCTTTTCTTTCTCTTTTTTTTTTTTTTTTTCGTCCGAAGTCTCATCCCGACTTGTGGGGGAATCATAATCTCCATCATCCTTTCCTCACATGGGACAATGCTCTAATGATGATCATCACACTTTTATTTTCTTACAACTCAAGAATTACAACTCGATACTTAGAACAAAATATGACTCTATGTGAATGCCTCCAGCGGTGTACTGGGATTGCGATGAATCAAGAGTGACATGTATGAAAAAATTATGAACGGTGGCTTTGCTACAAATACGATGTCAACTACATGATCATGCAAAGCAATATGACAATGATGATGCGTGTCATAATAAATGGAATGGTGGAAAGTTGCATGGAAATATATCTCAGAATGGCTATGGAAATGCCATAATAGGTAGGTATGGTGGCTGTTTTGAGGAAGATATAAGGAGGCTTATGTGTGATAGAGCATATCATATCACGGGGTTTGGATGCACCGACGAAGTTTGCACCAACTTCTCAATGTGAGAAAGGGCAATGCACAGCACCGAAGATGCTAGCAATGGTGGAAAGGTGAGAGTGCGTATAATCCATGGACTCAACATTAGTCATAAAGAACTCACACACTTATTGCAAAAATCTACAAGTCATCAAAAGCAAGCACTACGCGCATGCTCCTAGGGGGATAGATTGGTAGGAAATGACCATCGCTCGTCCCCGACCGCCACTCATAAGGAAAGCAATCGAAAAACACCCCATGCTTAAAATTTGTCACATAACGTTCACCATACGTGCATGCTACGGGACTTGCCAACTTCAACACAAGTATTCATCAATTTCACAATTACTCAACTAGCATACTCCTAATATTACCACCTTTATATCTCAAAACCATCTATCAAGCATCCAACTTCTCTTAGCATTTAAAATTTATAACCAAAGTGAATTACCATGTTGTTCTAAAGGACTCTAAAAATGATATAAGTGAAGCATGAGAGATCAATTATTTCTATAAAGTAGAACCACCGCCGTGCTCTAAAAGATATAAGCGAAGCACTAGAGCAAAAAAACTATATAGCTCAAGAGATATAAGTGAAGCACATAGAGTATTCTAATAAATTCCAATTCATGTGTGTCTCTCCCAAAAGGTGTGTACAGCAAAGATGATTGTGGTAAACTAGAAAGCAAAGACTCAAATCATACAAGACGCTCCATGCAAAACACATATCATGTGGCGAATAAAAATATAGCTCCAAGTAAAGTTACCGATAGACGAAGACAAAAGAGGGGATGCCTTCCGGGGCATCCCCAAGCTTAGGCTTTTTGGTGTCCCTGGATTTTACCTTGGGTTGCCTTGGGCATCCCCAATCTTAGGCTCTTGCCACTCCTTGTTCCATAATCCATGGAATCTTTACCCAAAACTTGAAAACTTCACAACACAAAACTTAACAGAAAACTCGTAAGCTCCGTTAGTATAAGAAAATAAATCACCACTTAGGTACTGTAGTGAACTCATTATAAATTCATATTGGTGTAATATCTACTGTATTCTAACTCATCAATGGTTCAAACCCTCTGATAGTACTCATAGATTCATCAAAATAAGCAAACAACACATAGAAAACAGAATCTGTCAAAAATAGAACAGTCTGTAGTAAGCTGGATCAAACGTATAATTATGGAACCCCAAAAATTCTAAAATAAATTGCTGGAAGTGAGGAATTTATCTATTAATCATCTGAAAAAAGAATTAACTAAATATAACTCTCCAGTCAAACATAGCAGCAAATCTCGTGAGCGCTAAAGTTTCTGTTTTTTACAGCAAGATCGCAAAGACTTTCCCCAAGTCTTCCCAAAGGTTCTACTTGGCACAAACACTAATTAGAAGCATAAAACCACATCTAAACAGAGGCTAGGGGAATTATTTATTACTAAACAGGAACAAAAAGCAAGGAACAAAAATAAAATTGGGTTGCCTCCCAACAAGCGCTCTCGTTTAACGCCCCTACCTAGGCATGATGATTTCAATGATGCTCACATAAAAGACAAGAATTGAAACATAAAGAGAGGATCATGAAGAATATGACTAGAACATTTAAGTCTAACCCACTTCCTATTCATAGGTATTTTTCAAGAAAACAACTTATGGGAACAATAATCAACTAGCATAGGAAGGCAAAACAAGCATAACTTCAAAACTTTAAGCACATAGAGAGGAAACTTGATATTATTGCAACTCCTACAATCATATATTCCTCCCTCATAATAATTTTCAGTAGAATCATGAATGAATTCAACAATATAAACATCACATAGAGCATTCTTATCATGATCTGCAAGCATAGAAAATTTACTACTCTCCACATAAGCAAAATTCTTCTCATTTGGAATAGCGGGAGTATCATAAGAAACTCGAATACTATAAATTGTTTCCATATTAAAAGAGTAATGTTCAGAAAAGGGGTAATCATAATAATGACAACTTTTATAAATATAATAATTATTACTTTTTATAGCATAAGTATCATCACAATAATCATCATAAGTAGCAATTTTGTTCTCATCATAATCAATTGAAACCTCTTCCAAGATAGTGGAATCATTACTAAATAAAGTCATGACCTCTCCAAATCCACTTTCATAATTATCACAATAAGATTAAACATCCTCGAAAATAGTGGGATAATTAGTTCCTAAAGTTGACACTCTTCCAAACCCACTTTCATCAATATAATCATCATAAGTAGGAGGCATGCTATCATCATAACAAATTTGCATATCAAAACTTGGGAGGATAGAAATATCATCTTCATTAAACATAGCATCCCCAAGCTTGGGACAAACATTAATTGCAGCAAATATATTCTCAAACATTTCATTCTCATCAAACATAGCATCCCCAAGCTTGGGCCTTTTCATATCACAAGCATAATCACACTCATCAATAATAGTATGGATAGCACCAATAGTATAGCAATTATCATCATCGCAATGAGCAGTAGGAGCAACATCATTTGGGAGGGATACCTCTCTGCCTTTGCTTCTCCGTCTTTTTCTTTATCTTCTTCACATCATGTGTGGGTTCAATCCTCTTTTCGAAGCTCCTTATTGATGAAATTGATTGAATAGAAGGCTCCTCCTCGTTACGTGATTCATCATAAGAAATAATAGGAGGATATTGGGAAGCCTCTTCCCTTTCATTAGTATTCTTTTCATCCTCTATTTGTTTTCTTTTCTTTATGTAATTGGCAATATAAGGATTTTCAATGCAATTCACCGCACAATACATAGGAATTTCTTCTAGATCAATATCGAGGAATTTCTCAAGGTTATATTTTGGAATATGCTTAGTTATACGTTTCATTTCTTCATAACCCAAAAGCAAACTAAGTTCATAATGATGTGCAAGGGAAATCAAATCATCGCAATTTTTGGACACGATACGATAATGAAACAATTTGCATTTGAGCTTTAAATGACCATGTTCATTGCAAAGTTCGCAAGTATGGTGAACAAATTTTAAATTTTCCGCACAAACATCTAATCTTTCTTGCAACCATTTAGTTTCCAAATACTTATGCCTCTTGCAAAATCTATCTTCCCTATTTGGTGTGTACTTGCAAACTCTATGCACTCCACAAAAATTGACATGCTTATAATAGACATTTTCATCATGACGGGTGCAATCATCATTAGTACTATGGATATTCAAGGAGTTCATACTAACAACATTGCAATCATGCTCCTCATTCAAAGATTTAGTGCCAAACAATTTATAGACTTCTTCTTCTAGCACTTGACCATAATTTTTCTTTCCAACATTCTCACGAAAGATATTAAAAAGATGAAGCGTATGAGGAAAAATCAATTCCAGTTTTTGTAATTGTCTTTTATAAACTAAACTAGTGATAAAACAAGAAACTAAAATATTCGATTGAAAGATCTAAAGATATACCTTCAAGCACTCACCTCCCCGGCAACGGCGCCAGAAAAGAGCTTGATGTCTACTACACAACCTTCTTCTTGTAGACGTTGTTGGGCCTCCAAGTGCAGAGGTTTGTAGGACAGTAGCAAATTTCCATCAAGTGGATGACCTAAGGTTTATCAATCCGTGGGAGGCATAGGATGAAGATGGTCTCTCTCAAGCAACCCTGCAACCAAATAATAAAGAGTCTTGCTACCTCTTGAGCACTGCGTTGGTTTTCCCTTGAAGAGGAAAGGGTGATGCAGCAAAGTAGCATAAGTATTTCCCTCAGTTTTTGAGAACCAAGGTATCAATCCAGTAGGAGGCCACGCGCGAGTCCCTCGCACCTACACAAACAAATAAAATCCTCGCAACCAACGCAATAAAGGGGTTGTTAATCCCTTCACGGTCACTTGAAAAAGTGAGATCTGATAGATATGATAAGATAATTTTTTTGGTATTTTTATGATAAAGATGCAAAGTAAATAAAGAAAAATAAAAATGGCAAAAGAAATAGCTTATTGATGGAAAATTAATATGACGGAAAATAGACCCGGGGGCATAGGTTTCACTACTAGCTTCTCTCGAGAGCATAAGTATTACGGTCGGTAAAGAAATTACTATTGAGCAATTGATAGAATTGAGCATAGTTATGAGAATATCTAGGTATGATCATGTATATAGGCATCACGTACGAGACAAGTAGACCGACTCCTGCCTGCATCTACTACTATTACTCCACACATCGACCGCTATCAAGCATGCATCTAGAGTATTAAGTTCAAAAGAACAGAGTAACGCTTTAAGCAAGATGACATGATGTAGAGGGATAAACTCATGCAATATGATATAAACCCCATCTTGTTATCCTTGATGACAAAAATACAATACATGCCTTGCTGCCCCTACTTTCACTGGGAAAGGACACCGCAAGATTGAACCCAAAGATAAGCACTACTCACATTGCAAGAAAGATCAATCTAGTAGGCCAAACCAAACTGATAATTCGAAGAGACTTGCAAACATAACCAATCATACATAAAAGAATTCAGAGAAGATTCAAATATTGTTCATAGATAAACTTGATCATAAACCCACAATTCATCGGTCTCTACAAACAAACCGCAAAATAAGATTACATCGAATAGATCTCCACAAGAGAGGGGGAGAACATTGTATTGAGATCCAAAAAGAGAGAAGAAGCCATCTAGCTAATAACTATGGACCCGAAGTTCTGAAGTAAACTACTCACATATCATCAGAGAGGCTATGGTGTTGATGTAGAAGCCCTCCGTGATTGTTGCCCCCTCCGGCGGAGCTCCGGAAAAGGCCCAAAGATGGGATCTCACGGGTATAGAAGGTTGCGGCAGTGGAATTAGGGTTTTGGCTCCGTATCTAGTAGTTTGGGGGTACGTAGGTATATATAGGAGGAAGAAGTATGTCGGTTGAGCAACATGGGCCCCACGAGGGTGGAGGGCGTGTCTCGGGGGGGGGGGGGTAGGATCGCCCCCTACCTCGTGCCTTCCTGGTTGCTTTCTTGACGTAGGGTCCAAGTCCTCTGGATCACGTTCGTTCCGGAAATCACGTTCCCGAAGGTTTCATTCCGTTTGGACTCCGTTTGATATTCTTTTTCTGTGAAACTCTGAAATAGGCAAAAAAACAGCAATTCTGGGTTGGGCCTCCGGTTAATAGGTTAGTCCAAAAAATAATATAAAGGTGTATAATAAAGCCCAATATTGTCCAAAACGGAATATAATATAGCATGGAACAATCAAAATTATAGATACATTGGAGACATATCAAGCATCCCCAAGCTTAATTCCTGCTCGTCCTCGAGTAGGTAAATGATAAAAACAGAATTTTTGATGTGGAATGCTACTTGGCATCATTTCAATGTAATTTTCTTAATTATGGTATGAATATTCACATCCAAAAGATTCAAGACAAAAGTTTAACATTGACATAAAAATAATACTACTTCAAGCATACTAACTATGCAATTATGTCTTCTCAAAATAACATGGCCAAAGAAAGTTATCCCCACAAAATCATATAGTCTGGCTATGCTCCATCTTCACCACACAAAGTATTCAAATCATGCACAACCCGGATGACAAGCCAAGCAATTGTTTCATACTTTTGGTGTTCTCAAACTTTTTCAGTCTTCACGCAATACATGAGTGTGAGCCATGGACATAGCACTATATGTGGAATAGAATGGTGGTTGTGGAGAAGACAAAAAGGGAGAAGATAGTCTCACATCAACTAGGCATATCAACGGGCTATGGAGATTCCCATTAATAGATATCAATGTGAGTGAGTAGGGATTGCCATGCAACGAATGCACTAGAGCTATAAGTATATGAAAGGTCAACTAAAGGAACTAAGTGGGTGTGCATCCAACTCGCTTGCTCACGAAGACCTAGGGCATTTTGAGGAAGCCCATCATTGGAATATACAAGCCAAGTTCTATAATGAAAAATTCCCACTAGTATATGGAAGTGATATCATAGGAGACTCTCTGTCATGAAGATCATGGTGCTACTTTGAAGCACAAGTGTGGTAAAAGGATAGTAGTATTGTCCCTTTCTCTTTTTTTTGGGCCTTCCTTTTTTTATTTGGCCTTTCTCTTTTTTGGGACAATACTCTATGAATGATGATCATCACACTTCTATTTATTTAGAAGTCAATGATTACAAATCGATACTTGAACAAAGTATGACTCTATTTGAATGCCTCCGGCGGTATACCAGGATAGCAATGATGCATGAGTGACATGTATGAAAGAATTACGAACGGTGGCTTTGCCACAAATACAATTTCAACTACATGATCATGCAAAGCAATATGACAATGATGGAGTGTGTCATAGTAAACGGAATAGTGGAAAGTTGCATGGCAATATATCTCGGAATGGCTATGGAAATGCAATGATAGGTACGTATGGTGGCTATTTTGAGGAACGTATATGGTGGGTGTATGATACCGGCAAAAGGTGCGCGGTATTAGAGAGGTTAGCAATGGTGGGAGGGTGAGAGCGCGTATAATCCGTGGACTCAACATTAGTCATAAAGAACTCACATACTTATTGCAAAACTCTATTTGTTATTGAAACATAGTATTACACGCATGCTCCTAGGGGTATAGATTGGTAGGAAAAGACCATCGCTCGTCCCCGACCGCCACTCATAAGGAAGACAATCAATAAATAAATCATGCTCCGACTTCTTCACATAACGGTTCACCATACGTGCATGCTACGGGAATCACAAACTTCAACACAAGTATTTCTCAAATTCACAACTACTCTACTAGCATGACTCTAATATCACCATCTCCATATCTCAAAACAATTATCAAGTATCAAACTTCTCTTAGTATTCAGCACACTCATAAGATTATTTTTCTAATCTTGAATGCCTAGCATATTAGGATTAATTTGCCCGTTTAAGTAAATTACCATGCTGTTTAAGACTCTCAAAATAATATAAGTGAAGCATGAGAGAATAATAGTTTCTATAAAACAAATCCACCACCGTGCTCTAAAATATATAAGTGAAGCACTAGAGCAAAAACTATATAACTAAAAAGATATAAGTGAAGCACATAGAGTATTCTAATAATTTTCGAATCATGTGTGTTTCTCTCAAAAGGCGTGTAAAGAAAATATTATTGTGGCAAAGTAACAAATAAAGACTCAAATAATACAAGATGCTCCAAGCAAAACACATATCATGTGGTGAATAAAAATATAACTCCAAGTAAAGTTACCGATGGAAGTAGACGAAAGAGGGGATGCCTTCCGGGGCATCCCCAAGCTTTGGCTTTTAGGTGTCCTTAGATTATCTTGGGGTGCCATGGGAATCCCCAATCTTAGGCTCTTTCCACTCCTTGTTCCATAATCCATCAAATCTATTACCCAAAACTTGAAAACTTCACAACACAAAACTCAAAGTAGAAAATCTCGTGAGCTCCGTTAGCGAAAGAAAACAAAACACCACTTCAAGGTACTGTAATGAACTCATTCTTTATTTATAATGGTGTTAAACCTACTGTATTCCAACTTCTCTATGGTTTATAAACTATTTTACTAGCCATAGATTCATCAAAATAAGCAAACAACACACGAAAACACAGAGTCTGTCAAAAACAGAACAGTCTGTAGTAATCTGTAGCTAATGGAAACTTATGGTACCCCAAAAATTCTAAAATAAATTGCTGGACGTGAGAAATTTATCTATTAATTATCTCCAAAAATAATTAACTAAATATCACTTTCCAAATAAAAATGGCAGCAATTATCGTGAGCGCTAAAGTTTCTGTTTTTTACAGCAAGATTAAAAAGAATTTCCCCAAGTCTTCCCAATGGTTCTACTTGGCACAAACACTAACTAAACACAAAAAAACACAAACAAAACATAGGATAGATAAATTATTTATTACTAAACAGGAGCAAAAAGCAAGTAACAAAAATAAAATTGGGTTGCCTCCCAACAAGTGCTATCGTTTAACGTCCCTAGCTAGGCAAAAAAACGAAGATTGATCTAGGTATTGCCATCTTTTAATTTTTTAGCGGAGTCATGCTCGAATCCGGGAGGTTCTTTACGTTTCCCTTCATATTTGGAAATTTTTAGATCTAAAGATTCCAAGCGCTTATTACAAAGAGTGATCAACATATTCATGCGGTGAAGATTCCCGCTAACAATCTTAAGAGGTTCAAAAGATTTCTGTAATATTTTCGTTACTTCGCAATTTTTCTCGCAAACTTGGGTTTCTTCCTGGGTAAGATGAGGCCCGTTTTGTTGAGGTAGTGTTCCCACTATCCCCTCTATAATTTCATGCGCAATACTGGGATCGATTTCGATAAAATTTCCTTTGGCAACGCAGTCCAAGAGTTGTCTATGAGACATATTTAGTCCAACATAAAAATTGTGAAGCAAAATTCTAAAATTCACTTCTAGGGTGCAATTACAATAAGATTCCATCATCCTAAACCAAGCATCTTTTATGTTTTCTCCTTGTCTTTGTTTGAAGTGAAGAACCTCAAACTCGGGAGACAAAGGAGGGGATAAGGGACTGGCCATAGCGACAAGCAAGCAATCCAACACATGAGGAAACAAGAGGCGAGCAAAAAAAGGGAAATAGGGAAAGAGAAGGAGGACGGAGAGAGAGGGTAAGTGAAACGGCAAGGGTGAAGTGGGGGAGAGGAAAATGAGAGGCAAATGGAAAATAATGTAATGCGACAGATAAGGGTTTGTGATGGGTACTTGGTATGTTGACTTTTGCGTAGACTCCCCAACAACAGTGCCAGAAATCCTTCTTGCTACCTCTTGAGCACTGCGTTGGTTTTCCCTTGAAGAGGAAATCGTGATGCAGCAAAGTAGCGTAAGTATTTCCCTCAGTTTTTGAGAACCAAGGTATCAATCCAGTAGGAGGCCACGCGCGGGTCCCTCGCACTTACAAAACAAATAAAATCCTCGCAACCAACGCAATAAAGGGGTTGTCAATCCCTTCACGGTCACTTACGAAAGTGAGATCTGATAGATATGATAAGATAATATTTTTGGTATTTTTATGATAAAGATGCAAAGTAAATAAAGAAAAATAAAAACGGCAAAAGAAATAGCTTGTTGATGGAAGATTAATATGATGGAAAATAGACCCGGGGACCATAGGTTTCACTAGTGGCTTCTCTCGAGAGCATAAGTATTGCGGTGGGTAAACAAATTACTATTGAGCAATTGACAGAATAGAGCATAGTTATGAGAATATCTAGGTATGATCATGTATATAGGCATCACGTCCGAGACAAGTAGACCGACTCCTGCCTGCATCTACTACTATTACTCCACACATCGACCGCTATCCAGCATGCATCTAGAGTATTAAGTTCAAAAGAAAAGAGTAATGCTTTAAGCAAGATGACATGATGTAGAGGGATAAACTCATGCAATATGATATAAACCCCATCTTGTTATCCTCGATGGCAACAATACAATATGTGCCTTGCTGCCCTTACTGTCACTGGGAAAGGACACCGCAAGATTGAACCCAAAGTTAAGCACTTCTCCCATTGCAAGAAAGATCAATCTAGTAGGCCAAACAAAACTGATAATTCGAAGAGACTTGCAAAGATAACCAATCATACATAAAAGAATTCAGAGAAGATTCAAATATTGTTCATAGATAAACTTGATCATAAACCCACAATTCATCGGTCTCAACAAACACATCGCAAAAGAAAATTACATCGAATAGATCTCCACAAGAGAGGGGGAGAACATTGTATTGAGATCCAGAAAGAGAGAAGAAGCCATCTAGCTAATAACTATGGATCCGAATGTCTGAAATAAAGTACTCACATATCATCAGAGAGGCTATGGTGTTGATGTAGAAGCCCTCCGTGATCGATGCCCCCTCTGGCGGAGCTCCGGAAAAGTCCCCAAGATGGGATCTCACGGGTACAGAAGGTTGCGGCGGTGGAATTAGGGTTTTGGCCTCGTATCTAGTAGTTTGGGGGTACGTAGGTATATATAGGGGGAAGAAGTATGTCAGTGAAGCAACGTGGGCCCCACGAGGGTGGAAGGTGCACCTGGGGGGTAGGCGTGCCCCCTACCTCGTGCCTTCCTGGTTGCTTTCTTGACGTAGGGTCCAAGTCCTCTGGATGACGTTCGTTTCAAAAATCACGTTCTGAAGGTTTCATTCCGTTTGGACTCCAGTTGATATTATTTTTCGTCGAAACTCTGAAATAGGCAAAAAAAACAGCAATTCTGGGCTGGGCCTCCGGTTAATAGGTTAGTCCCAAAAATAATATAAAAGTGTATAATTAAGCCTAATGATGTACAAAAAAGAATATAATATAGCATGGAACAATCAAAAATTATAGATACATTGGAGACGTATCAAGTCTCTTGTGTCCCCAACACACCCAATACAATGGTAAATTGTATAGGTGCACTAGTTCGGTGAAGAGGTGGTGATACAAGTGTAATATGGATAGTAGATAATGGTTTTTGTAATATGAAAATACAAAAACAGCAAGGTAGCAAGTGGTAAAAGTGAGCACAAACGGTATTGCAATGCTAGGAAACAAGGCCTAGGGTTCATACTTTCACTAGTGCATGTTCTCTCAACAATAATAACATAATTGGATAATATAACTATCCCTCAACATGCAACAAAAAGTCACTCCGAAGTCACTAATAGCGGAGAACAAACGAAGAGATTATTGTCGGGTACGAAACCACCTCAAAGTTATTCTTTCTGATCGATCTATTCAAGAGTCCGTAGTAATATAACACAAAGCTATTATTTCCATTCAATATATCATAGAGTTTGTACTAGAAAAACACCTTAAGACACAAAACAACCAAAACACTAATGTCACCTAGATACTCCAATGACACCTCAAGTATCCGTGGGTATGATTATACGATGTACATCACACAATCTCAGATTCATCTATTCAACCAACACAAAGAACTTCAAAGAGTGCCCCAAAGTTTCTACCGGAGAGTCAAGACGAAAACGTGTGCCAACCCCTATGCATAAGTTCACGAGGTCATGGAACTTGCAAGTTGATCACCAAAACATACATCAAGTGTTCTCAAATCCTTAAAGACTCAATCCGATAAGATAACTTCAAAGGGAAAACTTAATCCAATACAAGAGAGTAGAGGGGTAGAAACATCATAAGATCCAACTATAATAGCAAAGCTCGCGATACATCAAGATCATGTCACCTCAAGAACACGAGAGAGAGAGAGAGAGACAGAGATATCAAACACATAGCTACTGGTACATACCCTCAGCTCCGAGGGTGAACTACTCCCTCCTCGTCATGGAGAGCACCGGGATGATGAAGATGGCCACCGGAGAGGGATTCCCCCCTCTTGCAGGGTGCCAGAACGGGTCTAGATTGGTTTTCGGAGGCTACAGAAGCTTCTAGCGGTGGAACTCCCGATCTATTCGGCTCCCCGATGTTTTTAGGGTATATGGACATATATAGGCGAAAGAAGTCGGTCAGGGGAGCTACAAGGGGCCCACGAGGGGGAAGGGCACGCCCAGGGGGGCAGGCACGCACCCTGCCTCGTGGCCGCCTTGCTGATTGCTTGACGTCCACTCCAAGTCCTCTGGATCATGTTTGTTCCAAAAATCACGTTCCCGAAGGTTTCATTGCGTTTGGACTCCATTGGATATTCCTTTTGTACGAAACACTGAAATAGGCAAAAAACAACAATTTGGGCTGGGCCTCCGGTTAATAGGTTAGTCCCAAAAATAATATAAAAGTGTAAAATAAAGCCAATTAACATCCAAACAAGATAATATAATAGCATGTAACAATCAAAAATTATAGATACGTTGGAGACGTATCAATCAAAGACGGTTCAGATTTTAGTTGCGTGTGCGATGAAGGGCATACGGTTCTGTTCAATTAACTATTTGCGATGAGGAGGAAGAAAAGAAACGGGCAGCCAGATGAATGCGTGTGCGATACATAACATACGGTTCACTCGAATGAACTGTTTGTGATTAGGCAACACAAAAGAAACGGGCAGCCAGATGAAGGTGTGTGCGATATATAGCATACGGTTCACTCGGATGAACTGTTTGCGTTGAGACATGAGAAAAGAAACGGTTCAAATGAACAAGATGTGTGTGATACAAGGCAAACAGGTCCGTAATCAAAAACGTGTGCGAATGTAACATCCGAATTTTCAATTTGAATGTTATACATAGGTCATCATATGCATATCATATTTTATTTATATTTTGGTTGTGATCCTAGAAATCTTACGCAACTCAAGGACCCAAGGAGAGAGTTGGAGCTTTCACAATTTTTCATATTCGAAAATTTCTCAAATTTGAAAAGAGGATCAAATTTGATTTTAATATTTTCTCTCGAATTGTTTCTAATAAAAGAGAGAAGATAAAATGACTTCTTCAAATGAAAGGAATATTGGAGAAGAAATTTTAAAATTAAATTAAAATTTTATTTGGATTTTATTTCCTATTTTATTTGAATTAGAAAAAATATGCATTTTTGAAAATTGCATTTTTAGGCCAAAAAAATGTTCATCTTTTTCTAAATATTAGACTTAGACGGTGAAAATTGTTTCTGGTATTTTTAGAATTTTTTTATATTTTATTAGGATTTTATTTCCGACTAAATTTATTTAAAAAAAGAAAAAAAGTTGATCGACCGACTGGGCCGAAGGACTAGCCGAGCCAGGCCGGCCCACCTCGCCCCGTCGCCTTCCTCCTCGCGGGAGGAGTCCCGTTCCGCGCCGTCGCCGCTCGTGGAGTCCGAGCCGGACTCCCGTCGCGCCGCCCCCTCCTCCAAGGCAGCCGCCGCCCTGCCTCCCCTTTAATGCCGAAGCCCCCCTCTCTCTTTTCTCAACCGCTGTCACCGCCGTTAGCCAGTCACCGCCGCCCGCGTCGTGCCACTCGCCGCCGCCCGCACCACCCCGCGCCGCTCGCAGCTGCCCGCACTGCCGCCCCGCGTCGCGAGCCACCGCCACCGCCACTGCCTCGCCTCGCCGGAGCCTCCAGAATTCCGCCGCCGCTGTTTAACCGGTATAAAACCATATCGATTCGCCGGTTTTTTTTGGATTTTTCGGTTGTTCGGTTTCAGATCGGTTTTATTTTAGGGTTCGCTATTTAGCGAACTATCTCTGTTTAGTTTGTTTTAACGAACGGATTCATTCATTGGCCTCTGTTAGCGGACGTTCGTCCGGTAGATTTTCCTGTTTACTTTATTTTTTTTGAGCAGGGACCTATCGGCGAATACTTTTATCACAGATTAGTCCCTGATTTTCAAACCTTCGTTACTTTTTGCTCATTTGTCCAAATCCAGTGAAACCAACGCCAAAGTCTTTGTCTTGTTCCCTTCTTTCCAGATAATCAACTTGAACATGGTTTTAACAAATGAAAATTTGCTTTCAAGTAGATTTTGAATTCGAACTTCTTTTGATTGTAGTTTGAGTTTCGTAGCTCCGATTCGATTGATTCTATTTGCAAATCGAAGCTCTTCAGTTGAACTTTTAGATTGCATCTTTTCCCTTGAGTTTTAACCTTGCATCTTATGCTTGAGTGCTTATGTATGCTATTGTTTGCTTACGATAGAGTTTCCGGAGTGTGAAGCGTGCTACTACGCGTCGCAAGGGTTTTCAGATCGTCAGCAAGGCAAGTAACACTTTGATCATATCCCTTATGACCCAGTCTTTATGCATTAGTTTCAATCCTCAAACATTGCGTGAGTAGGATATGTTTAACATGTGGGTTTTGGGAAGTAGCTGTTGAGGTAGAACCTATTGCCCTTTTATTCAAACCTTGGGAGTTACTACGTTACGCTTATTATATTTTGTTATGCTATGCTCGTAGACGTGGTTTGTTTTGAGTGATTCAAGGCAGTTGTGAGTATTATTATGAACTAAGGGATTACGTAAGGTGGCTACTTTAAAACATATCTGGGTGGATTGGTTTGTGGGCACCTGGGGAAATCCAGTGTTGTCCATAGGAGAATCCCGGGGTATCCGTGTGATTTTTCCTATGGTTCGCCACCCAGGCTCAAAGGGATCATTATGTTATTCATGCTGGAAACTTCCATGTGCAGCCACAAGCCATTATGGGCTCTGGCATAGTTGAGTAAGTTGTGGGAAACCTTTCTATGATGGGCTAGCAGATGTAGGGGATTGTAGGTGTACCAGCCTATCTATCGGTTAAGGGGACCTCTTCATAAAGACTGTGTCTCGGTCATCCGTTTCTCAAACACCCGGCAGTGCGAGAAATAGAACGGAGGAGATCGAGTCTTGTGGCGAAAAGTGCACAAACCTCTACAGAGTGTATAAACTAATCATGGTTAGTCGTGTCCCCGGCTATGGACATCTTGAGTATCTGGTGCTTGAATTACTATGTTGATCTCATCACTTTACTTAATTAATTTGTGGGGTTATTGATTATTAATTTGGGATTGAGATGGGGTTACCATTATCAATGTTTTTCAACAAACTTTGTAGTTAAATAAAAATTTTCCTTTGTTGTAGGGAAAAACAAGCTTTATGCAAATGATAACTATAGAGCCTCCACCAACCATATATGCATATAGTTATAGATGTTTCATGTTCTTTACTCTATAGTGTCATCTTGCCAGCATATTCCATGTGCTGACCTACACAGGCTGCAACATATTATGTTGCATAGTTTTCAAACGAAGAGTAAGGTGCGCTAGGTCGTTGTCATGCACTCAGCTATGCCATTGGAGTTGATCATTTGCACTAGAAGCTTCCGCAGTTACCTTATTTAGATGGCTTCAGCCATATTATTGTAATAAGTACTATCTTTGAGACATTCGATGTAATAAGTGTGTGATTGCACTCTTTTATAAATCCTCAGTACTATGTGTGTCAGCATTACCGATCCAGGGATGACACTTATACACAGTGATTTGACCGTTTGAGGTCGGATTGCTACAAGATGGTATCAGAGCACACGCTGATTGTAGGGCACGACCACTAAGATGAGCTATAGGACACTCTTCTCTACTCATTTGTGACTCTTCTCCACTTTCCACTCTATAGATGGCGGACCCAAGGAACAAGTTTGCTCAACCGGATGAAGACACCCTTTTGGACGACACTTGAAGGAGGACACTAAGTACATGAGCATCGGAATACCAAGCTTCATAAGGACCTACACTGCCACTACCGGAAGAAGAGCGCTGGACAATTCGAGTACATGTTCCAGGAAGGACATTCACACCAGTTACTAAGCCCATCGAGTTTTCCTTTGATGCACCAACCTGGAGTCTAGGAAAGAGCCTGGCAGCTCACATCGCCATGGGACGCATCAGCAAAGTGTACCACAAGGATCTTAAGGGCACTGTCAGTGTCAAAACCGGCGGATCTCGGGTAGGGGATCCCGAACTATGCGTATAAGGCGGATGGTAATAGGAGGCAGGGGACATGATGTTTTACCCAGGTTCGGGCCCTCTTTATGGAGGTAAAACCCTACGTCCTGCTTGATTTATTCTTGATGATATGAGTATTACAAGAGTTGATCTACCACAAGATCGGAGAGGCTAAACCCTAGGAGCTAGCCTATGGTATGATTGTATGTTGTCCCTACGGACTAAAACCCTCCGGTTTATATAGACACCAGAAGGGGTTAGGGTTACACAAGGTCGGTTACAAAGGAGGAGATATCCATATCTGTACTGCCTAGCTTGCCTTCCATGCCAAGTAGAGTCCCATCCGGACACGAGATGAAGTCTTCAATCTTGTATCTTCATAGTCCAATAGTCCGGTCAATGGATATAGTCCGGCTGTCCGGAGACCCCCTAATCCAGGACTCCCTCAATAGCCCCTAAACCAGGTTTCAATGACGATGAGTCCGGCGCACAGTGTTCTCTTCGGCATTGCAAGGCGGGTTCCTCCTCCGGATACACCACAGAAGAGTTCGAATAAAAGGATAGTGTCTGACCCTGCAAAATAAGTTCCACATACCACCGTAGAGAGAATAATATTTCCACAAATCTAATCTGCTGACACGTTTTGGCAACATGACATCATGCCATGGCGCGGTGATCATTCGAACCGTTTTTCTTTAACTAGCCCCGCACATAACGTGAGGCAGTTTCTTAACACGTCTTGTCAAAGTAGAGATCGTCTCCCCCTTATTACAGGATTCTCATCAATACGGGTGTGGGTAACCCAACCGTGCCATCAATTACGACACTTGAGGGATAAGCGAGTTTTACCAGGCTAGTGGGGGCACATAGTTTCAGCCGCCCTTATAAAGGGATAAGGTTTAACCTTTTTCTACCCATGCCTTGTTCCTCCTTGCTCATCCGTCCTTGCGCACTCGAGCTCCAACGCCCAAGTCCACATCCTTCTCCTCAACCTTCTCCAAACATGTCCGGAGCGGGAGGCAAGTGGATGGCTTCCTCCGTCATGGAGGGACACATCAAAAAGCTGCGCGGAGCCAGATACTTAGCCGTGAATATCATGCATCGGCTGCCCGCTGCGGGGCAGATCGTCCCCACCCCGGAACCTCATGAGAGGGTAGTCTTCCTGCACCACTTCCTCCGCAGACTTGGGTTTCCCCTCCATCCATTCGTCTGTGGTCTTATGTTCTACTACGGGCTAGACTTTCATGATCTAGCCCCGAACTTCATGCTCAACATTTCGGCGTGCATCGTCGTGTGTGAGGCTTTCCTTCGCATCCGGCCCCACTTCAGCCTATGGCTGAAGACCTTCAATATCAAGCCGAAGGTGGTGGGAGGCAAACAAGCAGAATGCGGCGGAGCCATGGTGGGCAAGATGCCCAATGTTATATGGCTTGAAGGCTCCTTCGTGGAGACCATAAAGGGGTGGCAATCGGCGTGGTTCTACATCACCGAGCCGCGCGACACCAACTGGGTGGTGGCCCCCGAGTTTCAATCCGGAATCCCCACGCGGCTCACCTCCTGGAAAGAGAAGGGCCTATCCTGGGGTTCATCAGTGGAGCTGGACGGACTCCAGAAATGTATCCGGAATATGGCAAGCAAGAAGCTCAAGCTTGTCAACATAGTCCAGGTCATGCTCTTCCGCCGGATCGTCCCGTGTCAACAACAGGATTTCAACTTGTGGGAGTTCGACCCGACACAGCACTAGACTCTGAGCGAGCTCTTCGACACGATGCACAAGGATGTCTGGAGGGTGCTGTTCAAGGGTGCTGAGGTCCCTCCCTCTCTCACCGAGGACCACGGACTAAGCGTGAAGCTCCCTGTGAATCTGGTAAGTTTTGTACTTCTGGTAGGATTTTTTACTTCCCATAGCTTAACCACGCGCGGGGTCTGAGCTCCCATGCCTTTGACAGGACTAGGTGGGGGCATCAGAGAAGATCGACTATCCGGCCCCTCTGCCCGAAGACACTGCGGACGCTCTCCTGACGGAGATGCTGACTCCGGCTCCTTACAAGGTGCCGAAGAAGACCAAGAAGAAGGCCAAGGGAACCCGAAAGAGTTCCTGGCGCCAGGTGATATCGGCCTCATCGTCCGATGGCTCCGCGACGCACTCCTCCCCTGAAGACGAGGAGGAAGATGAAGATGCTCCCCCTTCAGTAGATGGAGACAAGAAAAGGAAGGCCGCCCCGACCGGGGGGGCGAAGGTTCCAAGAAGGGGGGGACCCTCCTTCCGGACTACTCCACCTCCGCCGCCGAAGGCGAAGACGAGTGGCTGCTCAGGGCCAAGCCCCTGGCGAAGTCGTAAGTATTCGGATACCAGAGTAACTCATAGCATACCTTTGTCGCACTGCTTCTCCTAACGCCGAATATGATTATGCAGACCGCCCCAAGCCCGTATCGACGTATCTTTGTCGGGCGGCTCCTTGGACTCGTCGGATATGGATAGCGATCCACTTCCGACTGCCACCTCCCCTTGCCCTACGGACAATGCCGAGATATTGTCTCAAGAGGCACTGGGTCGAGGGGAGACAATCCCGGAGGCACCTCAAGGCGATCTTCCAGACTCCGGGAGCAAAGGGAGTAAGGCTCCCGAGGTCTCCGAGTTCGGCCCTCAGCCGAACACCGCGCCGGAACCTCTAGTGGTTCCGGACTCAGGCAGGTGGCCTCCTTCCAAAAGGGGCAAGACGCCTGTGCCGCTGACCTGTGTCCATACAGAGGCACCGGATAATCTGCTGGGAGCGCTTCGCAGTGCTTCCACCGACGGAGAGCACCGCACTATTATGAGTGCGGTGATCCAGAAGGTTCAGTCCGCTAAGAGCGGACTGACTGAAGATTGTGCCAGCCTTCTAACAGGCTTTGAGGTAAGTATTTGAAATATAGGAAAAATATTACCGCATAGACAATAGCCCCTGATGCTCTGTTTGGTGTTCAAAAAGAAAAGCCGAATAGAGGATCAACTGATATCTGCAGGAGTCTAATATAAGTATGTCTATATGCGTATGCAGGCTTCGCTGCTGACCTCTGCCGCACTAACCGTGGAGGTCGTCGTACTGAAGCAGGACCTCGAAGGGTCCAAGAAAGAGCTCGGCCTTGCCAAGAGGAAGCTCGAGGAGAACAAAGGTAAGTAATACCTAGTCTATAGATATGTATATATACAAAAGGGGTGCGATTGCAAAATGACAGGATCATCCTTAATTTTCCAGGGGCCACAACTGAAGTGGCAACCCGCAAGCGCTATCCGAGGCCGAAAACAAAGCGGCCCAGGAGCGCACCGAGTGGGAAAAACAAGAGGCACGGGTGGGAGAGGTGCAGCAAGAGCTCCACGCTCTTGTGACGAAGCACGAGGCGTTGGAGCTTGACTTGAAGACGCGAGAGTCCCAGCTTGTCGTGGCCCTTGAGAGTGCAAAGAGTGCCAAATCCGAAGCCCAAAAGGCCCTCCAGGAGACTGACGCGATGAATAAGATAGTGTCGGGTAAGGCATTCTATATGCAAAGCAAGCATGTGAAAGTAAATTACTTGTTACTTACTTGAATCCGGAGCTCTCCAGGAGCATTCGCAGATTTTCCCCGCAGCGTGTCGGATGCCCCACAGTTCTACCAGGCCGAGGAGGGAAGCTCAACGGAGAAGCTGTTCTGGTCTCAGTTTACTGGGACCGAACACCCGATGCCTCTGAGCGACCAGCAGAAGCAACTGGTCGAGCTGCACAAGGCGGCCGGACAGGCCATGAAGGGCTTTATAGTTCGGATGTGGCCTGGTGACGCCCTTCCCAACAGCTACTTCGGCCTGGTGAGGCAGCTTGTGGATGCTTGCCCACGGTTGGAAGTCATCAAGCGGTCCGTCTGCATCGAAGGTGCACGCCGGGCTTTCGCCCATGCGAAGATGCACTGGGCCAAGATGGACGCCGTGAAGCTGGTGAAGGAAGGGCCGCCGCAGGGTAAGGAGCATCGCCACCCCGAGATGTACTATGAGGGTGTCCTGAAGGGTGCCCGTCTTGTAGCGGACGAGTGTGCGAAAGATGTAATATTTGAATAAACTTGCTCGTGTAATCCTGTATTATGAAAACTTGTTCGTATGCGCTATGCAACGCTTGTTTGAACTTAAAATATTGCCTTCTGTTCAGCTGTTTATCAAATCTGAGAGATGGCTAGTCGTCGGCTTCTGCCCCCATGCCACGAGTGCTGGGGTGTTTGGGATAACCCTGAGCACTCTTGTTCCCATTTTTGGGTCCTTCGAGGGAGGTGCTCAGCACAACGAACCAGGCAATCGGACTATAATGCTTTATCACTCTCACTTAGCCATAGAATTCTATAATTTTAAATTTCGGCGAAGCCCCTAGTATTCGGAAGGCCGATTTCGGGGCGCTATACACGCCTTAAGCCAGACAGGGCCGACTCCTCACTCTAAGCGGCATAAGTCTTTAGGGACTTGAAACCTCTCGAGCAGCGACCAGTCTCTCGCCTTATCATGACAGTCAGTTTTAACTTTCTCTGCTGAGGTGCTTAGCCCAGCAGAACCGGGGCACAATCGCAGTAGTTCTCCCAGTGCTACCTTAGCCGATATAGCTGAACGTAAGGCACCAAAACATGGGAGCCGGGCAAACCCAACTATTGACCCAAGACATGATTTGGAGCTGATGCATATAATGCTATAAGTTTGGGGTGCCGCACTGTCGAAAGTGTTCGGACTTCTAACGCCGTATTAAGGGTTATGCCTAAGCCCCTAGCGTATTGGCCGTACCAGAGTGTACGGGTGCTAGATGTCATGAATGAACATATATATATAAAAAGGAAGAATGCAATAATAGTCTTAATGCTATGAATTGTTTATTCAAAAAGGTGTGTTAAAGCAGAATGATACAAGTAGTGCGATAAGCAAAAAGTAGGACTGTTTGACATGTCCCTTCCAAGGGCAAGCTGAGGAATAGTATTAAAGCAAATATTTCACTCGTTATCGTAATCCACCTGGGAGTTCCGTGGTGTGACATAGCTTTCTGCCTCCTTGGTTGCTGCATCATGTGTTCAGCAATCATGCTGCCGGACAGGGTTTCTAGAGATTAAAGTCCTAAAAGAGAAAAATAACAAAGCGGGAAGCCCCTAGTGCAGTTTAAGCCACGTCTTGGAGCGTGCCATAGTCGTGCCCCCCTCCCCACCTGTGCCCATGGGATTTTTAATGCGTAATTATGTACACGTGGCACGGATTTCGCCGTTTGGCTGGGACCGGGGTGGGGGTCGCATTGCTATGCGAGCTCGGAATGTGCCAGGCGGTCCTGTTGCCGATTACTCTGGGCGCGCTTGAAGGTGTCCGGGTTCTTAATCACCGAACTAGTGGATTGCCTTAAGAGGCTACTGTGCGCTTCTGCTGCGAGGGCCGCAGTGTGCTCCTCCGTGCGGAGAGAGCGCTCTGTGTTTCCATTAACTGTGATGACCCCCCGAGGTCCTGGCATCTTGAGCTTGATATATGCATAATGCGGTACCGCATTGAATCTCGCAAATGCGGTTCGCCCGAGCAGTGCATGGTAGCCACTTCGGAACGGGACTATGTCGAAGATTAACTCTTCGCTTCGGAAGTTATCCGGAGATCCGAAGACCACTTCCAGTGTGACTGAGCCTGTGCAATGGGCCTCTACACCTGGTATGACGCCTTTAAAGGTCATTTTTGTGGGTTTGATCCTTGAGGGGTCTATACTCATTTTGCGCACAGTGTCCTGATAAAGCAGGTTCAGGCTGCTGCCGCCATCCATAAGGACTTGAGTGAGGTGAAATCCGTCAATGATTGGGTCTAGGACCAATGCAGCGAATCCGCCATGACAGATACTAGTGGGGTGGTCCCTGCGGTCGAAGGTGATCGGACAGGAGGACCATGGGTTGAACTTTGGGGCGACTGGCTCCAACGCATATACGTCCCTGAGCGCACGCTTCCGCTCCCTCTTGGGGATGTGGGTTGCATATATCATGTTCATCGTCCGCACTTGTGGGGGGAACCTCTTCTGTCCTCCGATGTTCGACTGCCGGGGCTCCTCATCATCATCGCTATGTGACCCCTTATCTTTGTTTTTGGCATTTAACTTGTCGGACTGCTTGAACACCCAACAATCCCTGTTGGTGTGGTTGGCTAGCTTGTTGGGGGTGCCGTGTATTTGGCATGAGCGATCGAGTATACGGTCCAAACTGGACGGGTCCGGAGTGCTTCTTTTGAATGGCTTTTTCCGCTCACCGGGTTTAGAGCCTTTGAATCCGGCATTGACTGCCGTATCCTCGGTATTGTCGCTGTTAATGCGGCGCTTATGTTTCTTGCAACGTGACCTGCCGTTGCCGTCCTTGGTATCCGAAGTACCATGGTTCTTTGATATGTTATTGCTGCGAACCAACTAGCTGTCCTCTCCCGCACAAAAGCGGGTCATGAGTGTCGTGAGGGCTGCCATAGATTTCGGCTTTTCCTGGCCAAGGTGCCGGGCGAGCCATTCGTCGCGGATGTTGTGTTTAAAAGCTATTAGGGCCTCTGCATCTGGACAGTCGATGATTTGATTCTCTTTGTTAGGAACCATGTCCAGAATTTCCTGGCCGATTCCTCTGGCTGCTGAATTATGTGGCTCAAGTCATCGGCATCTGGTGGTCGCACATAAGTGCCCTGAAAGTTGTCGAGGAATGCGGCCTCCAGATCTTCCCAACAGCCAATGGACTCTACTGGCAAGCTGTTGAGCCAATGCCAAGCTGGTCCTTTGAGCTTGAGTGGGAGGTATTTGATGGCGTGTAGGTCATCACCGCGGGCCATGTGGATGTGCAGGAGGAAATCCTCGATCCATACCGCAGGATCTGTTGTGCCGTCGTATGATTGTATATTTACGGGTTTGAAACCCTCTGGGATTTGATGATCCATTACTTCGTCTGTGAAGCACAAGGGGTGTGCGGCGCCTCTGTACTGGGCTATATCGCGACGCAGCTCAAATGAGTCTTGCCCGCTGTGTTCGGCCCGGCCGGACTTACTTTTACTGTATCCGGCGTGACGATTATCGTCTCGCATAGTGGCGCGCCCTCGTGATCCGTAAATCGATCTTGCATGTTTTTCTTTGTCCTCCAATACGTCTCGCAGGTCTGGCGTATTTCCCCATGCCTTTTTATTTGAATGGCGTCGGGGTGCGGGCTGAGCTTTTGGCTGGAATGCCTCTCTGTCACGGCCACAAGGTGGCCGATCAGCCGTGTCATACGTCGGGGATGTAGGTTTCGGTGCTTCCTCCTCTAGTCGGGGTAGCAACCCGCACTTTGGGTAACTCTTGGAGGGGCGCTCGAGTTTATATTCCTCGGCCGCCAGGACCTCAGTCCATCTGTCAGCTAGCAAATCTTGATCAGCTTGAAGCTGCTGCTGCTTTTTCATACGGCTATTTGCCATGGCTATAAGCCGGCGCTTGAAGCGCTCTTTTTTGACGGGATCCTCTCGCACGACGAATTCGTCATCATCGAGGCTTGCCTCGTCTTCAGTATTTAGTAACGGTAGCTAGATCGATTGTATGCCCTTGTTTTAATTGAGTGCTGTGATAATGAATGTGTTTGTCTCATGTGCACATGGGTAGTTATTTCTCCTTACACCTCACTCCATTCTAATTCTCACCCCTCCAAACCTATCAGATGCCTCCGAGACGTGACCCTGGATTTGTCTCCCCACCTGAGCTCACCCAGTTGATCCAACAACAGAATGCCTTGATGCAGCTACTAGTCCAGAACCAAGGCAACAACAACAACAACAACAATAACAACCCACCGCACCACCTCTAGTTGACAACTTAGCCCGTTTTCTAAGGTTGAATCCGTCAGTGTTTTCTAGTAGCAGTGAGTCATTGTTGCTGATGACTGACTCCGCAGGATTGGAAGGGAGCTGACCACCGCAGGTTGGATGGACCTGCAGCCTCATGGTGGGAGAATTACACAGCCACTTTTCCCATAGCCAATGTCACATGGGATCAGTTTCAGCAAGCTTTCCACACAGCCCATGTCTCAACTGGAGGAATGAGTATGAAGAAGTGTAAGTTTCGCAACTTATGCCTGGGAAATCGTATTGTGGGGCAGTACGTGGATGAGTTTAGTAAGTTAGCTCGTTATGCCGCAGATGATGTGGCCACAGATGTCGCGAAGCTGGAGAAGTTTATGGAAGGGCTGAATGATGAGCTGAGTATGCAGTTGATGGTGGCAACATTCACTAACTACCAGGAGTTGGTAGACAGGGCCCTTATGATTGAAGGCAAGTAGCAGCAGATAGAGAGCCGCAAACGAAAGTATGGACAGGGGAAGTACAATTCAGGAGCTCAGCAGAAGCCTCGCTTTGCCCCTAATTCGGGAGGTTACACCCATAACCATGGATGCCATACTCATTACGGAGGAAGCACACATAACAACAATGGCCCTATTAATGGGAATGGGAATGGAGCAAGCAGCAGCCGGAACCGTTACAATCCAGCAACACCCGCTAAGAAGGACCTGAGTCATGTCACCTGTTACAAGTGCGGGAAGACTGGACACTATGCCAATGATTGCTCAAAGTTGAAGAATGGTAATGGAAATGGAATCTCTGGGAAGAAGCCGAACACTTTCACCAGAGGACAAGTGAACCACGTTAACGCGGAGGAGGTAGAAGAACAGCCAGATGCAGTTATAGGTAAGTTTTTGATTAAGTCATTTACTGCAATTGTTCTTCTTGATACTAGTGCATCGCATTCAGACATATCGAGGGGATTTCTGGATTAGTATAAGTTGCCCACCAAAGTTCTTAACACACCTATGTTAGTAAGCTAACCTAGAGCGGAGTATATGGCAAACAGAGGATGTTTTCAGATGCTATTGACCATAGGTAGGCATGTTTTCCCCTCAGACCTAATATTCTTGGAGTCACAAGGATTGTATGTGATACTAGGCATGGATTGGCTATCAATGTATGGAGGAAATATCGATTGTGCTAGTAAGTCAATTCTACTCACCACCCCAGAGGGAAAAAGGATCAAGTATGTGTCTAGGCATGCGCCAAGGAGGACCCAAGTGAATTCCCTCTCGGGAGTTGTTCAGAAAGAAGTTCCTGTTGTGAAGGACTACCCGGATGTATTTGCAGAGGAACTACCAGGCATGCCATAGGATCGAGACATAGAATTTTTGATAGAGCTGTTGCCAGGCACCGGACCAATATCAAAGAGACCGTATCAGATGCGCGCAAATTATTTGGAGGAAATTAAGAAGCAGATTAAGGAGTTATTAGAGAAAGGGTATATCCGACCAAGTTCATCACCGTGGGGAGCCCAAGTTCTCTTAGTTGAGAAGAAGGATGGATATTTGAGAATGGTTGTTGATTATCGGGCTTTGAACGAAGTGACGATCCAGAACAAGTACCCACTACCAATGATCAATGATCTGTTTGACCAACTGCAGGGAGCTAAAGTATTCTCCAAGACCGATCTTCGATCAGGATATCACCAGTTGAAGATCCGAGAACATGATATACCTAAGACAGCTTTTATCACAAGGTATGGGCTATATGAGTACGGTCATGTCATTTGGATTGACTTATGCCCCTGCCTATTTTATGAGTATGATGAATAAGGTGCTTATGGAGTTTTTGGATAAGTTAGTTGTGGTGTTCATTGATGATATTTTGGTGTGCTCGAAGAATGAAGAGGGACACAAGGAACACTTGTGCTTAGTTCTCGTGAAGCTCAGGGAACATCAGTTGTATGCCAAGTTTAGCAAGTGTGAGTTTTGGTTGAAGGAAGTTGGATTTCTTGGACATGTTATATCAGGAGAAGGTATAGCCGTAGACCCTACCAAGGTTCAGTCTATCACTGAGTGGTTGGCACCCACCTCAGTTGGAGAGATCCGCGATTTTCTGGTACTCGCGGGTTATTATAGGAGATGCATTGAGAATTTTTCAAAAATTGCGAAACCCATGACGGAGTTGTTGAAGAAGGACACCGAATTCAAATGGACCGAGGATTGTGAGGCCAGCTTTCAGGAATTGAAGAAGTGTTTGGTCACAGCCCCAGTGCCGATTCTTCTGAATATACGCAAGGATTTCCAAGTATATTGTGACACTTCTCGCTTGGGACTTGGAGGCTTACTTATGCAAAGACGGAATAGTTGTTTCATAGGCCTCACAACAGCTTCGACCTCACGAGTTGAATTATGCCATGCTTGATTTGGAGTTAGCAGCCGTAGTGCATGCGCTCAAGACCTGGAGACATTTCCGGATTGGAAACCGATGTGATGTGTACACGGATCACAAGAGTTTGAAGTATATCTTCACGCAGAAGGAGTTGAATCTCAGGCAGAGGAGATGGTTGGACCTCATAAAGGATTATGATATGAAGTTGCATTATCATCCAGGAAAGGCCAATGTCGTAGCAGACGCTTTGAGCCGCAAGAGTTATGTTAATACCCTCGTAAGCGGAGGATTACCGCAGGAGTTAGTCGACGATCTCAAGGAACTTCATTTGGAGATAGTCCCAAGAGGTTTTGTTGTAGCAATGGAGGTTCAGTCCACATTACTGGGAAAGATTCGAGAAGCTCAGAAGGATGATAAGGAAATTGCTGAGATAAAGGAGAAAATGAGCAAAGGCAAAGCCAAGGATTTTCATGAGGATGAGCATGAAACTTTATGGTTTGAGGATCGTGTTTATGTGCCCAATAATGCTGAAATCAGGAAGTTAATACTTCCGGAGGCTCATGACTCACCGTACTCACCCTGGAAACACTAAGATGTATTTGGATTTGAAGGAACATTTCTGGTGGACTGGTATGAAGACGGATATTGCCGAATATGTAGCAGTATGTGATGTATGTCAGAGAGTGAAGGCAGAACATCAGAAGCCAGCCAGATTATTACAGCCTATGCCGATACCCGATTGGAAGTGGGATAAACTTGGCATGGATTTCATCACCGGATTACCCAGGACCCGATCGTGATATGATTCTATCTGGGTAGTAGTTAATCGCTTGACCAAAGTGGCTCACTTTATCCCCGTAAAAACCACTTATACGAGCACGAAGTTGGCCAAGATATATATGACCAGCATCGTATGTCTGCATGGAGTTCCGAGGACCATCGTATCAGATAGAGGGACATAGTTTACCTTGAAGTTTTGGAATCTGCTGCACCAGACTTCGGGTACTAGGCAAGAGTTCAGTACAGCCTTTCATTCGCAGATAGATGGATAGACCGAGAGATTAAATCAGATTCTGGAGGACATGTTGAGAGCTTGTGCGCTAGATTATGGATCTAGCTGGGATGATAATTTGCCTTACGCAGAGTTCTCATATAACAAAAATTACCAGGCTAGTTTGAAGATGGCCCCTTTGGAAGCTTTTTATGGAAGAAGGTGCAGGACACCGTTAATGTGGGATGAAGTAGGAGACCCTCAGTTGTTTGGATCAGATTTGATTAAGGAGTCTGAAGAGAAGGTTAAGTTGATTCGTGATAGACTGATGGTAGCTCAGTCCAGGAAGAAGAGTTACGCCGATACTAAACGAAAGGAGGTAGCCTATGAATTCGGAGACATAGCATATCTTTGTGTGTCACCCCTCCTAGGAGTTAAACAATTTGGAGTTAAAGGAAAGTTAGCCTCGAGATTTGTAGGACCATACACTACAAAAAAAGACACATCCGTGACATTTTGGGCCGAACGAAATTTTTTCCTGTCATACATATGACACTTCTATGACGATAATTGTGACAAAACCCGGTATCATCATAGATGTGGTGGGCTCCTACTTCTATGACAAAAAATCAAGACAGAAAATGGGCTTTTCATCCTAGGCAGGCCGGAGACGCAGCTGCAAGACATTCTTTGGGCCGTCCATGATGGAAAAAACCATGGTAGAAGCGAGGGCGAGGAAAATTTCGGGGAGTTCCCGGTTACGGTGGGAGGTCGGGGGCCGAGCGATGCGCGCTTCTCTCGTACACGTACACACATGTGTGCAAGGCGTTGGCTCTAACTGAACCCGAGCGAGGCGTTGGCTCTAACTGAACCCGAGCGAGGAGTTGGACTCTAACTGAACGCGAGCGATTGCACTGCAGGCTACGCGTTACTGAACCCGAGTGATCGATCGATGGTTGTTAACTGAACCCGATCGAGCAATTCCTTCGCTACTGCTGCTAACTGAAGCCGATCGATGCTGCCTCTGGATGAACGGTGAGCGTTACGGGGGGGGGGGGGGGGGGGGGGTGGGGGGGGAGGGGGGGGGGGGGGGGGGGGGGGGGGTTGGATGAATAGTTCTTGGTGGGGGTGGATGAACAGGACCCCGTGGTGTTGCCTCTGGATGAACAGGACCCCGATCGATCGAGACGGTTGGGGCTGGATGAACAGGACCCCGTGGAGGGCTGGATGAACAGGACCACCCCGTGGAGGGCTGGATGAACAGTAGACTATGGAGGGCAGGATGAACAGTAGCCCGTGGAAGGGTTTTGAACAGGAGCCCATGGAGAGGGCTGGTTGAACAGTAGCCGGTGGAGTAGCATGCGGTGGAGGCTAGATGAACAGGAGCCCATGGATGAACAGTCACAGGTTGAGGCTGGAGGAGGTCGAGGGTGGATCAACAGTAGCTCGTGGAGGCTGGAGGGGGTCGACGGTAGAGATGAACAGTATCCCGTGGAGTCCCGTTTTGTGGTACGCCACACCCCTCCCGATGAACAGGACCTCCGTTCCGACCGGAGCGCTCCAACACAAGTCCGTTTCGTCCGTTTTCCGGTACGCCACACCCCTCCCGATCAACAGGAACCCTGTTTCGACCGTAGGAGGTCTGTTTCCTCCATTTTGCGGTACGCCGGACCCTTCCCGATGAACAGGATCCCGTTTTGAATGTGGCCGGTTGAACACAAGGCCATTTCCTCCGTTTCGCGGTACGCCAGGCCTCGTTTCCATCGCCTGTTCCTTCCAAGCCCTCCCGATGAACACGACCACGCATTCCGTTGCCTCCCCATGAACACGACGCATTCCGTTGCCTCCCCATGAACACGACGCATTCCGTTGCCTCCCCATGAACATGACGACGACGTTGTTTCTGCGTTCCGACCCAGCGATGTACACGAGCCCTGGCCGTACGTATGCGCGAGTAAGCGTTCGAGACCTCGCCCGTATGTACACATACGTGGCCGTATTTTCTTTCTTGCACCCTGGACGCCTCTACTACGACACGTGCGCGCTTCTACATTCACCAGTATATATGTACGTACACGTTCGCGACCAGAATGACAACACTACGTACGCTCCGACTAGGTGGGTCCCGACTGTCAGGCACTTCCTTGCGTGCGAAGATGTAGATGGTGGGTCCCAGCAGTCTGGGGGGAGAAATACAGTGGCCCGTCTGGTGGGTCCCCGCTGTCAGGTGGAGGAATAATTATTTTGCACGTAATAAGGAGGCACTTCCTTGCTGCGGGCGTGGACCCAGCTGTCAGCCTCTCCACGTACAGTCCACGTCCGATGGAAGCTGTTCCTTGACCACGTTGACCACGCCGCGCTAAGAGCACCAGGGCGGTGGACGACGGCGAGGCCTAGGAAGGGGACGACGTGGAGCCGGGGAAGACGCGACAGTGGATGCCCACGTGTAGAGGAGTACGAGGGTTCACTGGTTCGCTGCGGTGTGAGGCTCCCGTCGCCGCAGAATAACAGGGGGTGTGGGTGAGTAGAGGGATGGCCTGGCCAGCGGTGGGAGTAATAGGGTGCGGTGAGGCCTCCGCCGCATCGCAACCGGCCACGGGAGGCAGGAGCACGAGGCACGACCGGCGCTGGTTTGGGCGGCTGGAGCAAGAAAACCAGAGGTTGAATAAGCACTACGGCCGTTGGATGGACATCGTACGGTCACTGGATCTAGAATCGTGCATATTGACTAAGTTGACAAAGCCCTCCGTCCCCGTCAACTTAGTAGGCCCACACGTCAGCCTGCCACTATAGTGGGTCCCAGCTAACAGGGGGAGTATTCATTTTTTTTGTGCGTAATAAGGAGGCACTTCCTTGCGTGCGAAGATATAGCTGGTGGGTCCGAGCTGTCAGCGGCGATAACGTTTTTTTCGCAAAATATAGAGGCCCTTTCGGTGGGTCCCTAATGTCAGGTGGAGGAATCATTATTTTGCGCGTAATAAGGAGGCATTTCCTTGCGTGCGGCCGTGGACCCAGCTGTCGGCCTCTCCACGTAAAGTCCACTTCAGATGCATGTCGGTTGTTTACCACGTTGACCAGGCCGCACCGAGAGCACGAGGGCGGTGGACGACGGTGAGGCCTAAGAAGGGAACGACACGGAGGCAGGGAAGACTCGGCAGTTGTTTCCCACGCGGAGGGGAGTACGATTGTACGAGGGTTTACTGGTTCGTCTGCCGTCGCCGGAGAATAACAGCAGGTGTGGGTGAGTAGAGGGATGGCTAGGACAGCGATGGGAGTACGGTGGGGCGGTGAGGCCTGCGCGGCAGCAGAGCCGGCCACGGGGAGGAGGGAGCAGGCAGTCCCGCCAGCGCCTGTTTGAGCGGATGGAGCAGGAAGAGCAGAGATTGAAGAAGCACGACGGCCGTTGGATGGCCATCCAACAGTCACTGCTTGTGCGTCAACCTTTTTTTAGGAAAGCCTCAAATCTGTGGAAAACAGCATACAGCCATCTGCCATTATTTCTAATAATTTACAGCCCATTTGGTAATTAATAAGGTTTTTTTGGAGCCCATATTCTTTTTGTTAGCATTACAGCCCATATTGTGGCCACCGTTAAAAAATTATACGAAATTTTGCATATTTCAGTGCGGTCCGAACTATTTTTAATCCTGAAATTTCGACTCACATTCAAACTAATTTTAAAAATAAATGTATATCAATATAAAATCCAATAAATTCTCCATGCATAAAAATTAATGTAATTTCAAATCTCGAAATGAAAAAAATATATTTGAAACTAATTGCCGGTTTGATGTGTTTTAAAAATGTACAGCCCATTTCTCATTACTGATGGGCCATTTTCTCGGCCAGCCGAATGAAAGCTCTCCTCGTCTTGAAAGATTTGCAGCCCAATAGGCCTAACAAAGCGACTTACTTGGCAAATCACAAAAAAACTGGGTTGTGGCCGTGGACCCAGCTGTCAGCTTCTCCACGTGCAGTACTCTTCCGATGGAATGTCATTGACCACGTCGACCATGTCGCGCCGAGAGCACCAAGGCGGTGGACGATGGCGAGGCCTAGGAAGGGGACGACGTGGAGCTGGGGAAGACACGGTAGTGGATGCCCACGCGGAGAGGAGTATGAGGGTTCACTGGTTCGGCTGCGGTGTGAGGTTGCGGTCGCCGCAGGGCCTGGCTAGCGGTGGGAGTAGTAGGGGGCGATGAGGCCTCATCGGCAGCACAACCGGCCACTGGAGGCATGAGCAGGCGGTCTCCCCGGCGCTGGTTTGAGCGGCTGGTGCAAGAAGAGCAGCGATTGAAGAAGCAGCAGGACCGCTCGATTCAAATCCAATGGTTACTGCTGCTAGAATCGTTTGTTGACTAAGTTGACAAGCCATGCGTACGCGTCAACTTAGTAGGCCCACAGGTCAGCCTCCCAACCGGTGCGCCCCAGATGTCAGTGGGAGGAATCATTTTTTCGCGTAATAAGGAGGCAGTTGATTGCGTGTGGCCAGGCCAGCGGAGGGAGTAGGGTGGGCCGGGGAAGCCTGCGCGGCATCACAGCGGGCCACAAGAGGAGCAGGCAGTCCCACCGGCGCTAGTTTAGGCGGCTGGAGCAGGAAGATCAGAGATTGAAGAAGCTCGTCGGCCGTAAGATGGAAATCCAACACTAACTGCTGTTAGAATTGTGTGTTCACTGATAAAGCCTTGCGTAAACCAGTCAGCCTCGAAACCTGTGGCGTGTACAACCCATTTGCTATTATTTTTTATAATTTTTACTCATTTTCTAATTCATATGGAATTTATTGCAGCCCGTTTTCCATTTTTAGAATTTCTGGCCATTTTCTGGTCAGTACCAGGGTCAAAAAATTAACTAAATATATGGGAAATTTTGAAAATTCACAATTTTTTGTTGGGGAACGAAATATTCTTAATCCAAAAATTAATAGCCATACTAAAACAAATTTAAAAATAAATTAGTACTATTTCATGTTAAATCCAATGAAATACGTATAAGATATCAGTGAAGAACAAAAACAAAAAAAGAAACTTATATCCCATTTGCTATAAAATTTTTGGAATTTTCAACCCTTTTGATATTACTTTTAACAGACATTGACCATACTCTTAAGCCAGGCCAGAATGCATCCCTCCTCGTCTTGAAAGATTTGCAGCCCAGTAATTCGGAGAAAACAAATAGGCCTAGCTTGGATATTCTTCAAAACAAATACCGGGCTACCTATTTTCCCAAAGAACTGGTGCATGAGCATTTAGCTTTATTTATTTATTTATTTACTTATTTATGTTTAGGGGACCATGAGCATGTACCTGGGCCGGATTCATGTGAGAGCCTCCCTTCCAGTTAATTATGGGCTTCTCTATTGGGCCTTCATCAGTGGGCTGCATGTTATCAACAAGTGGAAAATGTGTTCCGAGTTTCAAAAAAAATGTGTTCCATATGATAAATAGTATGCGCTACGTACGGTACGGGGCACTAAAGGATCGAACCGTGCAACGACTTCCAAAACATTGTGTTTGTCGTTCTAACAACACATTTATTCAACCAACAGACAAAATATACTACTGATTGTACATTGAAAACAGCAGCAGCAGCAACCAGGGCTGGGGGTGCAACAGAAGCAGTAAGCAGGCCAGAAGAGTGAAGACGCAGCTCTCTCTTCCAAACCAAACATCAGCCATCATTACAAAAGGGCTACCAAAAAAGAACAAGTGTATGCATCAAACTAAATAAAGATCCTACTACACCAAGTGTACGCATGTAACTAACTGGCTCAGTTAGACGTTACTATTTTTTTTCAAAACGGAGGCAAAAGAATTGCCTCGTCAATTAATTAAGAAGAAGAGAATTGCCCGGTTAATCTATGGAAAACCGGGCTAAAACCGAAGACGTTACTATTTATTAAGCTCTAGTGGAGTCGTAGATGGAGAGGAGTGGGAAACTTCACTGGTTCGGGTGCGCGGAAGCACAGCCGCGGTGCCGCCCACGGGAGACAGGAGCAAGAACAGAGGTTGAAGAAGGAGCACGGCTGTTGGATTAACATCCAACGGTCCAGCTGCTAGAATCATTTGTTGATTAAGTTGACAAAGCCATGCGTACACGTCCACTTAGTAGGCCCACAAGTCAGTCACCAAATCTGACGGGTCCTAGCTGTCGACGGGATGAATAATTTTTTCGCAAAACAAGGAGGCACTTCCTTCCTTGCGAAGATACAGCCAGTGGGTCCCAGCTGTCAGGTGGAGGAAACATTTTTTTCAGCTTAATAAGGAGGAACTTTCCTTGCGTGCGACCATGGACCTCGTGGGTCCCGGCCGTCAGGCTCTCCACGTAAAGTCCTCTTCCGATGACTCTCGTTTGTTGACCAAGCCGCACAGAACGCACCGAGGCGGTGGACGATGGCGAGGCCCCGGACGGGAACGACTCGGAGATGGGAAAACGCGATAGTGGAGTCACAGATTGAGAGGAGGAGAAGGGTTATAACTGGTTCTGTTGTGGCGTGGGGATGTAGTCTGTCGAGAATAACAGGAGGTGTCGAGGGGTGGAGGGATAGCCTGGCCGGCGGTGGGGTAGCGCATCGCAGCGATGCGTGCTAAGCAAAGCCGCTAGCCGCCGGAGGCCGGACCAGGCGGTCCCGTCGACGCTGGAGGAAGAAGACGAGAGATTCAAGGTGCATGCCGGCCGTTGGATATAAATCCAAGGGCTGTGCATGACACAATCATTTGTTGACCAAGTTGACAACGCCCTGCGTTGGCTTCGACCTATTGGCCCACATGTCAGCCTGCAAAAATGTGGCTTATATTTAACCCATGTTTTCTAGAATGTATAGTCCATTTGCTGGCTGGGTGAACAAATAATTTCGCGTCAATCAGGCCCATTTATATTTTCTAAGAAATCCCAGCCCATTTGCACTTTCTTGAAATACACGTATTAGGTGGGCTCGTTATATATACTCCCTCCCTCCAGAAATACTTGTCGTCAAAATGGATAAAAGGGATGTATCTAGATGTATTTTAGTTTTAGATACATCCCTTTTTGTCCATTTTGATGACAAGTATTTTTGGACGGAGGGAGTATAATGTTATGTTAGAAGGAGCAATTAATATCAAAGAATAAACCGGAGAGGCACATTTTATATATATATATAATTAAGAAATTAGCGAGTTATTGCTCAAAATAAAAATGAGCCGTTATTATTAAATTGGTCCTTAAAATCTTCGCAAGATTTTGTATGCAATCACCCTAATTTTCCTTGCCTGATAGTCAAAAACAACCAGGATTTTCCTTGCCAACTTCCGTTAAACATTTACTTTTATAAGTTGGGATGTTTTTATAATGTATACATAAGTCTCTATAAAATATACGATAATAGTAATAATATAAATATATATAATGTGGTTAAAAGGGAAAACATAAATTGGACACAGCATTGCTTTTATAAGAGACCTGCGTTTTATACCCCACAGTAGGCATACTAACAAGTTCACACACAAATACAACAGAAAAGGTAAACATTCATATCAAACTCGGGTTCACAGGACACGTTCATATCCATAGCCAACATTCACAATCAAAAACTCAAAAGATTCATATATACACAAGCTTAGCATATCTATGCATCCAAATGATTGATAGATCACATGACAATATTCATACATAATTTACAAAAAGATTCAGATATACACATGTTCAGTATGTTTATGCATCCAAATGATTGAGATCACAGCCAATATGATCCATGGACGAACTTTAATTACCTAGGTTACAGACTGGTAAATGGTGTTCAATCAGAGGTACTTCTTGCTAAAATTAGTTCTTGTACGAGTAAACTTTCGAGTACATAAGAGGAAGCACAAACAATCTGAACTTTGCTTGTAGGTTTATCCTCAAATAGTAGCCTCGTGCCGACGGAGGTTTGAGCAACTTGGCCACTACTTTCATCCAACTAGTTTACTGGCTCATCTTGGTCCTGTATCTTGCCAAAATTCTACATTGAAGACGAGAAAGGAGGCGGTTGAGAAAATGAACCACCCAAATTTTTTGTGTAGTTCAACTGAAATGGAGCGTCGTTGGCATGCAGACTAATTAAGTGCCAGATGAATATACGCGTCAACCAACTTGTCTGGAATCTTTAGACTCCATGCCATATAGTTTGCTACCGTATGTGCTGATAACCAAAAGGCACAAGTTGGGACCAATGACTGGACTGCGTTTTTCTGGGCTATGCACCAAGCAATATTTTTGGCTTTCACTCTCCTAACACTTGGAGTTTGACAATTGGTTGACGTCGGTTGATACTCGAATGAATATAGGAACTTCTTATCAACATCGATGATTGTCTGAGTGAACTTGGGAGTACATAGCAGCAGTATAACTACCTGTCCATCTGATCATTTTGTGCAGTTCAACTGAAATCACCCGATGTAATGATTTGCCTGCGAGTTCAGGCTCCAAATTACTCCTTTATGAAATCGGCAAACAGTAGCACAATACCAAATTACCAATACATATGACAGGCACAATAATCAGGATAAAGACCAGTACCAACCTGTGTGAGGTAGCATATCAATTACTATTTCCTTTGACTGGAAGCCGAGATAAGCCAAGCGACTGACAGCAAAGGAAGAAAGCATGCGGAGTTTAGCGACTGACAGGAAAGGACGGAAGCTGTCGAGGCAATGAAGCACCCAAAGTTTTTGTGCAGTTCCACAAAAATCGAGCATCCCTGTTGGCACATATATTGAGAGAGTGAGATTACTATAATAGTGGGACTAGTTTATGAAACATACACTAACAAATAGAAGCACCCTCATTATCTTAATGGGTAAAGTTAGCAACATAGTAGTCTTGCTTAAAGAGAGGTATTAGTTTGTTTAATTAGTGCCAATTAGCTCAACTAAACACTCAAAGCATTGCCATTTATCATAGGTTGCAAAACTTTAACGTGCCAAGATAAAGGAGTTTCTCATGACAGTAGCACGATACAAATAGAGATGACAGCAAACTAATATGGATGAAGGCCTTAGGCCCGTACCAACCTGAGAAAAAAAGCTTATTGATGTAGTCCCATAAGAGATGATAAAGCACTCATAGGAATCACACAATAGTATATATTTTTATGCACTTCGAATGTATGGTTGAGATCACTCTTGTTTACCAGTGCTGAGATTATATCGAAAGATTATCAACAACTTCCAGCAGAGTTAAAGCACTGTCTGGGATACATTTCATTGTATTGTCTTGTGTAGTTCCATTTAATGTATGATTGGCACAACATGATCCCTGTTTGCACAAGTAGGAACAAGGTGAAACCTTCATTAGCTTAGTGAGAAAGGATAGGAAGACATTAGCATATTACTCAACAAGTAGCATCAAATTCATGATGGACAATACGCAAAACATTGCATCATTGAACCAATGGCAATAAATTGACATGCAAAACAATAGCACTATTATGTCAAGACACTATTAATATTTCCTCCCTGCTCCACCACATGATTCACCTCCATAGACAAACATACACACGTACATAATTCAGCATCGGGTCCTACTAAAGATTTGTTTAACTCCAACAGGAAAATTAGGCAGTAATAAATTAGTGGTACTTAAGTACTCCTAATTAATTAAGTGAGACAGCAAAAGTGGAAGGGCTCCCTGGAGGATCATCTCACATGTAAGGTAGTCGTTGCCGGAGCCCTTGAATGGCCTCGACTGAGGCCTCTGGCTTCAGCAAGATTGCCTTGGCACTATTTATTCTTCTTCTTCTTCCTCTTCATGGTTTGTTTCTCTTTCTCCTCACCAGTTGGTGAAACCAAGTACATGATTGGCCTTCTAATTCAGAATTGGTTTTTTCAGTGAGGGAGTACAAGTGTACTAGTAAAAATAGCATTATTTTCTCACGGCAGTCGGAAAATAGAGATGAACACATGCATTAAATATCATTCTTACCTAGAGGAAGGTTATGGCGCTAATATGGATGATGAGGATTGGAACACAGATCTCCCTTTGTGCAGTTCCACCAAAATGAACCAACTGTTCCATTCTGACATTCCAGTTAAACAACACAAAAGTCACTTCTTTTAAGAAGAGTTTTGTGCAGTGCACCAAAAGGTCACAACAACAACCAGGTGAATTGGATATCCCCGTTTACACAAAAAGGCACAAAGGAAACAGTCAGAGTCTCAAACAATTACAGGCAAAAACATTTGGCTAAACTTGTCATGGCTTATAACAGTGGCATGGCTTCATTTTTACCAGGGACATTAGATTAAGAACAAGTAAGGCCGCATTCGGTTCACAGGTTTGGTGCAGGATTTTCGTAGGAACACAATTGCTATGGTATTCTTTCCCTTCCAACCATTTGGAACACGGGAAAGGTGAATAGTGTTTCATAGGAAAGCTGGTCTGGTAGTACTGATTCCATAGGATTAGAAACATCCACGCGCTGCTCATTTTTTGGGCAGAAGTCCGAGGCAGGTGCTTGCTGCTGTGCATTAGACAGGTTGCTGTGCTGTGTTGCCGGAATAAAAAAATCAACCTATGTGTGGTACGTGAGGTGAGGACAAGAGTAGTAACTGTGCAGCTGAATAAACAAATAGCATCTCATACTACCAAGCATGCTACTCTAAAAAACAAATCTGTACATTTCGTAGTCCATCCGAACACATTCTCTTGAGAGTTTCCTCCGGTTCGCTGTTCCATAGATTTATACCTACATTCCTTTCCAATTCCTCTATTTTCATAAACACCTATGTTTTCTGCTCCATTATTCTGAACGGAGCCTAAATATTTGGTATAAGGGCATGGGACAGTGGGTGCACCAGCAGTCCAGCACCATGTACGTAAACAAGGGCATAAAGTGGTGATTCATAGTTTGTTGCCCCGAGAAACAAACATCCAAGAAACATATCTGGGTTGGTCCCATTTTTGTTCACTCTAGCCACCTACTCCTATGTGTGGATAGCAAATCTAGTCCTGGTCATACCACTGTGTACAGCGTTACCCCTATATTTCCCTTTTCGACCAAGAGACCGGTTGGATGACCAGTCTGTACTACTTTCACCCCCTTTCCTTCATGTTTGTACCAAGTCCGATGTACATACTAAATTTCCCCACCCCCACTTTATTTCTTCTTTGAACCAAGTACTCCCTCCGTCCGGAATTACTTGTCATCAAAATGGATGTGTCTAGAACTAAAATACATCTAGATACATCCATTTCAATGACAACTATTTTCGGACGGAGGGAGTCCAAGATTCGACTCCATGAAGTAGCTTTACTTCTAACAATAGAAGAAAAAAAATATGTGACATTGGACCATCCGATCCAGAGGGGCTGAGAGGTAGAAAATGATGCACATGCAGCAACGTAGCGAGCTGGGGAAGTAGAGCTAAGGCGGTTTTGGATGAAGATATACCTGAAGGTCGTCGGGATGTGGATAGGTGGGCGGCGGGAGGCCGGATCCGCCCACAGGCAACGACGAAGGGATCGGAGGACCTACCGCGCCGGCACTCGGCCAGAGATAACGGTGCGGCCGGCAGTGGGTCTCCTCCCTCACTGTCGACGACGGCCTAAACGCTGCCCCTCCCCTTCACCGGCGGAGGGGGATACGTCCTGATCTGTAACCAGCGGTGAGGATAGAAAGCCAGTGTTTTTTGAAGGGAGAAAGACAGTGTTACTACCCCTATCTTGTTTAAATCTGGAGAGTATGAGAGTGCATGAATACAGCAACCCTAGCAAGCAAGTGTGGAGGCTCCGACCAATATATACGTAGTGAGCAACCCTAGCAAGCAAGCAACCCCTATCTTCGTGAACTCATACAAGACCAAGAAATTTGATTACTACAACGCCCTCTCCCTTGCGGACTGAGCTTCGGTGCCTTAACTGCACCTGCCTTTGGCTGCAGGACAGGAGGGCTAACCACCTGTTGGGCCCACATGTCATAGACGCAAAGGCAGGAGCAGTAAGTTGAAGCTTTCGCTATCCCTCCCGCACGAGGTGGACAGACATGCAGAAGTGGATTCGATACTGTAGAAGTAGGAGTAACATCATTATTGTTCGTCTTCTCGAAGAGGCGAAGAGCCAAGCGCAACCCGAACGTGGCAGTTGCGAACGCTCGCGTGGTGCGGTTCCTTGGAGTACTAGCCAGGCTCTTGCATGAGACAAAATTGCTATTGTTTAACAATTAAACTCCATTATCCATTGGTTGATACTCATTCTGCATAGGTCCACGTGCTTAGCACCGTTTCCTCCTGGGGTCACCAATGTTTATTTGCTAATTAATAGAACTGCATGCAATGAACTAGCCATTGCAAGTCATTAAAAGCATGCACACCTCTCATCTCTTATTGGTTGATATGTCAAGAAACAAGAAACAATGTAGAAGTTAATGCACCGTGCCTAAGTGTTTTGGGACTATTTGGTTTTCGTAAGATGACTTACACACCTAGACGGAGGGAGTAGTATAGCCCTGTAAACCGGAAAGGAGTATTTGCCTTTCTAGAGATTTCAACAAGTGACTAGACTACACCGTGTGCAGTACTCCTTCCCTTCCGGTTTATAGGGCTCAAATCTCAAATCTCATGAACCAAGGCATTTTGCGATTGGAGGAATGTATCTCGTACTTTACAAAACTACCCTAATTAAACTCATGCATTAATTACGTAGATCTCTCGTTTTCCTCTCCGCCTTGGTCGCGATGCACAATATTGAGCACTCCTATATGACTAGCCGCTCTAACTACATGCAGGACATTTCAAAGCATCCGGGCCCGTGTGCCATCCACCAAATAACAGCGAGGTGCTACAGTCGAGACTCACCTGTCACCCTTGTGTGGCCGTCATGACCCGTCATATCACAAAACCCACACCTTTACCAGCAGTGGTAAGGTGGCCTCCAAGTTGGACTGGAAGAAGCAACCATCATTTCACTAGAACGCTCGTTCAAGCCCGTTCTTCCCTTTCTTGAAGAAAACCTCACTCCAGGCTACTCACTTCTGCCATTTTTCTTCTGTACCGATGAAGGAAAGGTGGGCGAATCAGTTATGCTGCTATATTTTCATTCCAAGAATCTTCTTTTTGTGAAGCACCGACCGATTCTCACATCCTATTATTTTCCCGTTCTCATTGCGATTGTGGTTTGCTTTCGATTTCTTTTTGTTTGATAGTTCATTGATGGATCCTAGAGCACTAGGCAAAGAGTTGCCGGCGGACAACCCACCGAAGACAGTGATCTCCAGGGAGCGAGCACCAACCAACGAGTTGACCATGTTGGCGGGCCAACCCATGGAGACAAAGAACTCCAAGAAACAAGCACTTGCCCAAGAGTTGAGGACGTTGGCGGACGAACTCCTCAAAGAAAGTTGGAAGAACAGCAAGGGCCCCACCGTGCCTACCCCGGGAACTCTGATTGCCACCTATGTGAGGCTCAAGACCGAGTTTGAGGAGATAGTCGCCGTTGAGAAGCAGTATTCCCCTGGAAATGTGATGGCCCCCATCGAGGACGAGGAGATGGCCCCCGGAGGGATGAGATCCCTCGGTGAGCTGCACAAGGTAAAAAATAAAGGCTTATTACCATAGTTGTGGTTTTTGATTATTTGCAATGTGCTTGCTAATATGTTAGGGTTGTGCAGGTGCCGGTGGACGTCCTTGATGATTCCGATGTCGTGGCCCATCCTGTTGGCATCGCCCCGGAGATCGATTCCGATGCCGATGTCTATCCTGTGGACATCGCCCCAGAGATCGATTCCAATGTCGCGGTCAGTCCTGCGGAGATCACCCCAGAAATTGATTCCCATGCCACTGCCCGTGCTGTGGTCATTGCCCGAGAGATCGATGACAAGAAATAGTTGGTCGCACTAATCCTTCAGGGTAGTTTGCATTGCCCTGTGTTTAATTACCAGAGTGATGCGTGTTATCAAACCATCTTAGGGATAGTGCACTGTCTTGTGTGGGTGGATCTTGCTACTTTTGTTTGATAGTGAATCATGCGATGAATCATGCGAACCCTCTCCGAGTTATGGAAACAGATGTATCCTCACCAGCTTTTGATGTAATATATGGCATGATTAGATGTAAGTTTCAACTGTTTATCATATCAGCAGGGCTTGTTTGATTATTCTTGGTGTCAGTAGGCTAGCTACTGTGCGAGCTATAGTACTTGCAAAACACTCAACGAAGAGAAACGTTGGGGCTGATGAGCTCGTGGTACGCTTATACTTATCCCTCGTCGATCGACCAATAGCCCTAGCTCCTAAAATTGTAGGCTTAGCGATCGATGACCTAGGCGGAAATCATAGCAATGCAGAGACGTACTCCCTCCGTTCCAAACTAGACGACCTAGGCGGGCTAGTTTGGCCTAGTGGGTTTCAGTGATATGACATGGTACAGTGCTGTCCAGTCTTCGCGTGTGGTAGCAGCATTGCGGTTATAGTAAGTTTTCATGAAGAAGCGGAATTCAATAAAGTCATGATGGTTCCTTCGTCCGAACAACTTACAGTGGGAAAGGTTGGGCCTGCGATATGATCAGGGTAGACCAGGATAATTTTGTGCATGGCAGGTGGACCAGGATGGTCGACGTCCCACATGTCGGCGAATGAAATTATTCTTTCCGATATAGAGGACGAGCAACGAGTATTCATTGTTTATTTTTGATGAAAGCTATTGTCTCCACTGTTACGACGGAGGAGTGTGAAACACGGCAGCCCAGTGAACTTGGCATGTGCACCACTCCCTCCTTCCTCATGTAATGCCCAGGTTAAAGCTTTTTCTCACTTTCTCTCTATCTATTTCCTATCAAAAAATTTTACCTTTCTTTTTTTAAGACACAGTTGTTTTTATGCCTTTTTAGAATTATTTTTTATACCTAGGAGCACGTGTAGAGACGGGCTCTTGCAGAGCCCACTCCTTGACTTTGTCAATGCCTCTCTCTCCTCCACATAAGGAGTACTACTTGATATGCATGCATGCGGCGGGCGGCTGGCGTCTTGAGGGGCCAGGGCGGTGAGAGCGGGCTCGGGAAGCGGTCCGGACTCTAGCATAATTTTGGTTTTTACAGTATTTCTTTCTCCATTGACAGGTAGGCCCGCGTAGATAGATCAAGAACACGAGCTGATGAGGCGCATGCGGACTGTTTGACTGGTCAACCAGACAAATACGGAGCTATACGCTGAGCCAGTGACCGTATAATCACCATATCTCGTATACAATGAACAAAGTGAGCTATCAACACAAGTTTGATGACTGCCAATGCATTTTACTCGGTAATAAATGACCAAGATTGAAGGGGAATCCAAATTTTCTTCGTCTTCTGTCCTTGAGCTCTTGACAAACCAATGCACTGTACAGTTGTCCGGCCACTCCACCCCAGAGCTCTCACCAAGCGTCGTTCATGCCGCCACGCCGCATACTAACCGGTAAGGTAGCGATGGCATCCCGCCGCGCCGAGTTCCTCACCGCCCACGACCGCACGCAAAATGGTAGGGGAGCGATGGCATCCCGCCGTGCCGAGTTCATCGCCGCTCGTGACCTCACAACTATGTGGGAGGAATTTGAAGATGCCAAGGTCAAATGGGCGGTAGAGCAAGAGGCGGCCAAAGCCGCACAGAGGGAGCGGAAAAGTCAGAAAGCACTCAAGAAAAGAGAGGCCCACCGCCTCAAGAAAGAAAAGGACGCACACGCTGCTGCAGAGAGGTCGGCAGAGATCCAAGCACGGTGGGGTGTCGCCGACAAAGCCGGGAAGGAGAACAACGGCGTCTGGCCAGCATGTGAGAAGTAGTAGTACTAGTAGTTAGTGTGTGTGTCTGAGTACGAGCATGTACCAGTACTACTAGTTACTACTGTAGTTTTTAGAGCAAATTACCAGTACATTAGCCTAGACTAAATTGAAAAATTCCTATCCTAAGCATCAAATGGAATCTCTTTCTCCATAGGAATTGAGATGCATGTCATCTTACTTCCTGTGATTTTCATATTCCTATCCTATGAACGAAAGGAGGCCTCTATTGGAGTAACTACTATAGCTAGCAGTACTGCTGGTACAGTAGTTTTCTTCAAGAAGCGGAATTCAATGAAGTCATGATGGTTCCTTCGTCCAAGCAACTTCAAAGTGGGAAGTGGGCCTATGATTTGACGGCTCATTAGTCATTGATACTGCGGCGCGACGACCTGGGTGACTCCCTTGGAGTTTTGCGTGCATGGCAAGTGGACCAGGATGGTCGACGTCCCACATGTTGGCGAACGGAAGTATTCTTTCCGATATCGAGGAGCAAGGAAACCGCGTGGTATAGTATCACTGTTGATTGGTTCGCAAAAAAATAGTATCACTGCCGATTTACAATTATTTTTTATTTCTGATGAATGCTAGCGTTTCAACTCTTACGACGAAGGGTGCCAAACACGACACGTGCTGGATGTCCCACACGTCAGCGAAAGGAGTGGGACATGAACAGCGTGGTAGAGCCCAGCGTAAAAAAACAGCGTGGTAGAGCGTCTCCACTTCTTCCACTTCTGGGTTGGAGACCACACGTAGTAGTAGTTAGTGGTATGAACGATACAAAGTGCGACTTGGAGACAAAGACACGTCTAGTTGGAAGGTCTCAGGGCATACACGTAAACAAATATAAAAGTTAATATGTGCGTCCAACTAATATAGTAGTAGTAGAGTACTTAGGCACGTACTCCATAACATCACCGTGCATTGCACGTACAACATTTAGTGGTAGTACGTAGTAAGAGACAAATGCCGCCCAAGAGTTCCCTTCTCGACCTACTTTTGGGTGTTTGGTAGAGTGTATGGAGGGTGCATGAGTCCACACTAGTTTAGCATAAATACACTAGAAGCATGCATGAAGAGGGGTGTTGAGTTGAGCATGCATGAAGAGGGAACAACTATGCTGAGACAAGAACGCAACCAAACACACCCTATATGCCACGCATGTTCATACCATTTGTGCCTTTCTACTTCACTTACTGCGCTACATTACTCAGGTTCGTACGTCCACTCCGGGGTACATGTTCGTCTCGTAGTTCCAGTCCCACGTGTTCTTCATATAGATGGAATGATCCTTGTATAACACGTGCACCTTGATGCTAGATATCTCGCGTGTTGGCAAAAGGATGAACAAAGCTCGCGTAAAAAATAGAGTGGAAGACAATAGATTCCGGACGACCGAGAAGGAGCAAGGAACCTCGTGGTGGAGCGTCTGCACTCATAATATTTAATATTATTCAGCGATATAAAATTAACCAATCATCTCCACAGTGGACTGGAAGAGTAAGAAACACGACAGCCTAGTGTAGTATCATACTAGTACATGGCTAACCCACGCTAACACCATATTTCTTGGCTTCCGTGCGACACCTATCTCTAGTAATCCAGCAGCCTGTATCGCTTCTCCCTCCTCGTCTCTATCAAAGTGCGGCGGGCTGGCGTTTCTGCCGTCTATTGAGGTCGGTTAACTATCACATGTTAGCGACATGCCAAGAGCATTCTAAAAAAATTCCTTTCATGTTCTGTTTTCAAAAAGAAAAAATCCTTTCACGTACGAATTTGCCTTTATGCTTTGAGCAACTTGCATGTCCTATACTGCTCCTGTTTGATACTCTAACTTAGCTAGAGGTTAGACTAACTCATGACTAACCCTGAACTAACTGTAGCCAAAGAGGTGTCTGGGTGACAGGGTTAGATTGACAGTAAATGCACTTCATGGAGAGAGAAAAGTGATTTTTCAGTGGTCCCAATGAGAACTATCTCCAGTTAGCACCTCTTGGATGGGATAGTTTTTTTTGGTGGGTTCGATGCAAATTGCTCCAATTTAAACCCTCATGCTTGGATAGTTTAGGGCTATTTGAGCCCCAACTAGCTCAAACTAACTCTAACCCATGGATCCATACAGGGCCTATGGCCAGTCTCGACGTGGAGCAGTCGCGTGCACCGGGAAGCGTCGCTCTCTCGGCCGTCGCGCCACTTCAAAGCCAGCGACAGTGAGAGGTCGCCTCCGCTCTGGCCGGGCATTAATGCGGCAATGATGCTCCAGGGCGACACTGACCGTTTCACGCGGGAAGCGCGCGCTAGCAAGGGAGTATGGGTTTTGAACCGTTTCAGGTGTAGTACTGGTAGTTTGCAAAACTAGTCAATTATTGCACTCGGTTTCCTAAGAAATTGTGGTAAAAAACGTTACTCCACAACCCGCTTCCCTTCTCCTTCCTCTTCCACCGCCTGCGCACGTCCGCGGGAAGTGACCGGTCAACCCTTATATAGAAGTGCTAGCACAAAAAGATGCATGCATGACCACTAAAATTTCCATATTAAAGGGCCGCTCCGGCGGGAGTATGGCGTATGTTGTTACCTTCGGCCGGCCCATGGCTACCGGGAGACGGCGACTAGAGAAGAGGTAGCGGGAGGGGAATGAATGCAGCTACTGTTTGGGTTCGCCTTCCGGCTTAAATAAATGCCCATCATCACGTGTACCCGCGGGTGCACAAATTGTAACATACATGTCTTCTTAAGTGGGCGTCACGTAACTGGTGTGTCTGAGAGAGATTCTGAGAGACAGAGTGCGTGTGTGCGACTTTACTCTTCGGACATGTACTCAAACTTTTGCATCAGGATATAAGTATAATGGTAATTTCTTTAGCTAGTGATTTACGTGGCCATGTTAACGTGGTTGTGTCAAGAAAATGTCACTTCCTGCTCGTGATTTGCGTTATATAATTACAAGCAAGATTCTCGTGCATTGCACGGAACATCAATATGCATTTTTTTACAGAACACCTATTGTGATTGACCCATGCAGGAGTAATCCCATGTGTAAAAACTAATGATATCTCAAGAATTTTATCGGAAAACTGGTATCTCGAGAATGTCATCGAAAAAATGAAAGATGAGAGATAAGGCGAGGAGGAGTGGAGCGTGGTGGTGACTGGTGGTCGGAATGGGCGGAGGCATGGGGATGGACGGTGCCGGCAGGCGGCAGTGGCCACCATGCATGCTAGATTGTTCTAGAGACTTATTCCTTTTTTAATTGCTAAGCAATGAGGTTGCGGGAGATAATGATGTGGAGAGAGGTGCGGGTATCTTTTGTAAAATTATCATAGTTTGCTTTCTATCCTCAGATATAGATCATACGGTCTGTATTACAAGATGGCAGGCACACCATGTAACACCCCGGATGTAATTTACCTTATATGTATTCCAACTCTTGTCGTTTCCGGTGTTAAGTTATTTTATTTTCTCCGGTTCGGGTTTTTGTCTCCGTGTGTTGTTATCGGTGTCATGCATCTCATATCATGTCATCATGTGCATTGCATTTGGATACGTGTTCATCTCATGCATTCGAGCATTTTCCCCATTGTCCGTTTTGCATTTCGGTGCTTCGTTCTCCTCCGATGGTCATTTCTACCTTTCTTTCGTGTGTGGTGATTAAACATTTCTGGATTGGACCGAGACTTGCCAAGAGGCCTTGGTTTACTACCGGTAGACCGCCTGTCAAGTTTCGTACCATTTGGACTTTGTTTGATACTCCAACGGTTAACCGAGGGACCAAAAAGGCCTCGTGTGTGTTGCAGCCCAACACCCCTCCAAGTTGGCCCAAAACCCACCTAAACCCTCTCCATCATCTAGAGCGTTTGACCACGATCGCGTGGCCGAAAACAGCAACTCATTTGGAGCTTCCTAGCTCCTCCTACCTCTATAGATATCCCCTCCCCGAAATTCGGGATCCAAACCACCCTAACCCTAGCCCCGCTCCTCATCTGCGCGCCGGACACGTCCGTCCGCGCGCCGGACATCGCCGCCGCCCACTCCCGTCGCACCACGTGGCGGGCGCGCCCACATCGCCGCCGCCGGCCCGCTCAGCCCGTGCGGGGCCCTCCCCGGCCCGGCCGCGCCTCTCCACTGCCGCAGGCGACCCGAGCCGGCCCCCGCGCCACCGTACGCCGCACCGCCGCCTCTGCCGCCGTCCGCCGCGCCCGCCCCGCCGCTCCGCCGCCTCAGCGCTCCGGCCGGCCACCGCGCGCCGCCCCTCGCCGACCTCGCCGCCGACGCGCCTCGCCGCCCCGACGCGCTCCGGCCGGCCTCCTCCTCACTCCACCTCGACCCCAGCGCTCATCTTCTTCCGATCCAGCCGACTCGGACGTCAACTCCGGTGGAACGACGACGAACCTCGAACCGCGTGCAAACCCGATCCAGATCTGAGATTCGGTTGATTTTCCGTCCCTAACCCTAATTTTTTTGCCTATGTTCATCATGCCGTAACTCCTCATCCGTAGCTCCGTTTTGGGCGTGTAGCAAATCAAAATGTTCATCTCAGAGAGTACATCATTTCATCTCCTTGCATAATTTTCATTTGAGTTCATCTTGATGCCCGAAATGCTGTTGGAAGAGTGCTATTTGAGATAGTTGTCAGATCTGCTGCTCCATTTAGATATTTGTCATTTTTGCCATGATTATTGTGTGCATGTTATGACCATGAGCTCTACATATGTTTTGTTAAGGGTTTTGTCATCTTTCCAGAGGTGCAACCCATGTATTTTTGTGATGTGTGTGGTAACTAGCACGAGCTTGCAAAGTGGAGCATTTGTTAATGCTGATTTCAGGGACTTAGCATTTCCACCAAGTCTTTGGACTGTTTATCTCATATGGCCATATGTTCATGTTGTTTCCTAGTGATCCGTGCCTCTTTTGAGGATGATCAGTAAGGATGTTTTCTTAATCTTGTGGTGCTCTATCCATCCATGTCTTTGTTTGCAATTATGGAGCACCCTAGCTTGAGTCAATCGAGCTCTACTTTTGCTATTTCGTGAATCTGGGCAGATGGCCTACTTGTTAGCGATTTTGCCGATGATGTTGTAGTTGACCCGTGCATGCTATGTTATTGTTCTTGCCATGTCTAGCTTGTATTTTGTGTATTCTTGATGGTTGTATGCTTAGATTGTCATGACTTGCTCTTTAGTGAGTGCATCGAGCTCGTAAACATGCCTACTTGATATCTGTTTTCAGCATTCTCCAGTTTTCACCAAGTCTGTGAACTGATTATGTTTTTGCCATGTTTACATGCTTGCAAATGTATTTTCTGATCCCTTTTGGCTCAAGGTCACTAAGGGACTTTTGTTAAGATCTTTGAGTAGCTCCATGCCATGCTTTACTTTGGCATGTTCAGGTCCTGTAGCACATAGTTTCCATGCTCCAAAGAGTGTTATCTGATCTGAAATTCCAGACAATTGTTAATTTCACTAAGTCTGAGATCTGTTTGCCAAATGCATTTTTTCCATGCTTGTTTGAACCTGTTAATGGATGAATTGGGCATAGCTCAGTGCTAGACTCTTGTTAAGCTTCTTGAATGGATCCCTGCCATGTATTTTGATGCCATGTTTGGGTGCTGTAGCATGTTCATCTTGTTGCATTTAGATGGCTACTTGTTGTAAATCGCAGAACATGGTCATATTGGAATCGCTTGCCATTTCCAAACCGTAACTCCGATTCCGGCGTTCTTTATATCGTTTTCAAGCGATTTCATCTCATATTTCCAGTGGAACACTTGGATTTCCATGTTGAGGCCAGGTTCATGCGTTCCTTGTCACATCTTGCATATGCATCCCGCATCGCATCCCGCATATCATACCATCTTTGCATCATTGTTTGAGCTTTGCACGTGGTTGATTGTGTCCTTGTTGCCTGTTTGTCTTGTTTGGGTAGAGCCGGGAGACGAGTTCGCTAACGAGGAGCCCATTGAGTTTGCTTTCGAGGATACAGTCAACTCTGACAACTTTGTAGGCAAGATGATCATACCCTCGAAATCACTACTATCTTTGCTTTAATAGATGCTCGCTCTTTTGCTATGCCTATGCTACGATGCCTACCACTTGCTTATCATGCCTCCCAAATTGCCATGTCAAACCTCTAACCCACCATGTCCTAGCAAACCGTTGATTGGCTATGTTACCGCTTTGCTCAGCCCCTCTTATAGCGTTGCTAGTTGCAGGTGAAGATTGGAGACCGTTCCTTGTTGGGACATTATTTACTTGTTGGGATATCATTATATTGCCATGTTATCTTAATGCATCTATATACTTGGTAAAGGGTGGAAGGCTCGGCCTCTCGCCTAGTGTTTTGTTCCACTCTTGCCGCCCTAGTTCCCGTCATATCGGTGTTATGTTCCCGGATTTTTGCGTTCCTTACGCGGTTGGGTTATAATGGGAACCCCTGGATAGTTCGCCTTGATTAAAGCTTTTCCAGCAATGCCCAACCTTGGTTTTACCATTTTCCACCTAGCCTCTTTTTCCCTTGGGTTTCCGGAGCCCGAGGGTCATCTTATTTAAACCCCCCCCGGGCCAGTGCTCCTCTAAGTGTTGGTCCAACTCGTCAGCCGCCGGTGGCTACCAGGGGCAACTCTGGGCTGGCCTACCGGAAGTTTAGACAATCTGAGTGTGCCCTGAGAACGAGATATGTGCAGCTCCTATCGGGATTTGTCGGCACATTTGGGCGGTGTTGCTGGATTTGTTTTAACCTGTCGAAGTGTCTTGAAGAACCGAGATACCGAGTCTGATCGAAACGTCTCCGGAGGAGGTCTATTCCTTCGTGGACCGTGAGAATTTGTCATGGGCTAAGTTGGGACTCCCATGCAGGGATTTGAACTTTCGAAAGCCATGCCCGCGGTTATGGGAAGATGGGAATTTGTTAATGTCCGGATGTAGATAACTTGAACCTTAACTTAATTTAAATGAATCAACAGTGTGAGTTACCTTGATGGCCTCTTCTTGGCGGAGTCCGGGAAGTGGACATGGTGTTGGAGTAATGTTTGCCGCAGGATTGCCCTCTAGTTACTCGTTCGCGCTTTGCCTCCTCTTCTCGCTCTCTTTTGCGAACAGGATAGCCACCATATATGCTAGTCGCTTCCTGCAGCTCCACATAATTTTTCCCTTGCCTTACCTATAAGGTTAAATAGTCTTGATCGCGAGGGTGCGAGATTGCTGAGTCCCTGTGGCTCACAGATTACTTCCAAACCAGATGCAGGGCCTGATGATTCCGCTCCAGATGACGCGCTTGAGCTCAAGTGGGAGTTCGACGAGGACTCTCAACGATACTACGTGTCTGTAACACCCCGGATGTAACTTTCCCAATTTGTACTCCAACTCTTGTCCGTTTCCGGTGTTAAGTTATTTTATTTCCTCGGGTTCGGGTTTTTGCCTCCGTGTGTTGTTATCGTTGTCATGCATCTCATATCATGTCATCATGTGCATTGCATTTGCATACGTGTTCATATCATGCATTCGAGCATTTTCCCCGTTGTCTGTTTTGCATTCTGGCGCTTCGTTCTCCTCCGGAGGTCATTTCTACCTTTTCTTTCATGTGTGGGGATTAAACATTTCCGGATTGGACGGAGACTTGCCAAGCGTCCTTGGTTTACTACCGGTAGACCGCCTGTCAAGTTCCGTACCATTTGAACTTCGTTTGATACTCCAACGGTTAACCGAGGGACAGAAAAGGCCTCGTGTGTGTTGCAGCCCAACACCCCTCCAATTTGGCCCAAAACCCACCTAAACCCTCTCCATCATCTAGAGCGTTCGATCACGATCGCGTGGCCGAAAACCGCACCTCATTTGGACTCTCCTAGCTCCCTCTACCTATGAATATAGCCTCCTCCCCAAAAATTTCGGATCAAGTCGGCCCTAACCCTAGCTCCCCGCTCCTCTCCGCGCGCCGGACGTGTCCGCCGGCGCCGGACAATGTCCGCCGCCGCCCGCGCCCTCTCAGCGATCGCCACGTGGCGGCTCCGCCGCCTCCCACCAGGACGGCCCGCGGGGCCCGACCACGGCCCTCCCGGCCCGAGTCTCCGCCGCCGCTTCGCCCGCCGCCCGAGCGCCGCCCGCGCTGCTCCCGCCGCCACCGCGCGCCCGCGCTGCTCCCGCCGCCACCGCGCGCCCTTACCGGCGCCGCCGCATCCGCGCACTGCCCGAGCTCGTCGCCGGCCGCCGCGGCTCCACCGCCCCACCGACGCCACCCTCCGTCGCCGCCTCGCCGTCACCTCCCTCCTCCGGCCAGATCCGGTCGAGGAGCGACCGGATCTGGCGACCTCGACCTCGCCGGCCGCCGTCTTCGAACTCCGGCGAGCAGCGCCGCCGCCTCACTTTGCGTGCCCGGGTCAAACCCTAGATCCGGAGGTATTTTTTTTTCTAAGTCCCTGTTTCCATGGATCCATATGCTCCTGTTCATGGCCTCGTAACTTTGCATCTGTAGCTCCGTTTTGGGCATATAGCATATCAAAATGTTCACCTCAAAGAGTACATCATTTCATTCCATTGCATCATTTTCATTTGAGTTCATCTTGATGCCCGAAATGCTGTTAGAAGAGGGCTACTTGAGATAATTGTTAGATCTGTTACTTCATTTAGCTTTTTGTCATTTCTGCCATGATTATTGTGTGCATGCTATGCCCATGAGTTCTACATATGTTTTGTTAAGAGTCTTGTCATCTTTCCAGAGGTGCAAGCCATGTATTTTTGTGATGTGTGTGGTGTCTAGCACAAGCTTGCAAAGTGGTGCACTTGTTAATTCTGATTTCAGGGACTTAGCATTTCCACCAAGTCCTTGAGCTGTTTATCTCATGATGCCATATGTTCATGTTGATTCCTAGTGATCTGTGCCTCTTTTGAGGATGATCAGTAAGGATGTTCTGTTAATCTTGTAGTGCTCTATACATCCATGTCTTTGGTTGTAATTATGGAGCACCCTAGCTTGAGTCAATCGAGCTCTACTTTTGCTACTTTGTGAATCTGGGCAGATTGTCAACTTGTTTGCAATTTTGCCGATGATGTTGTAGTTGATCTGTGCATGCTATGTTATTGTTCTTGCCATTTATAACTTGCATTTTGTGTATTCTTGATGGGTGTATGCTTAGTTGGACATGACTTGCTCCGTGTTGAGTGCATCGAGCTCGTAAACATGCCTACTTGATATCTGTTTTCAGCATTCTCCAATTTTCACCAAGTCTGAAAACTGATTATGTTTTTGCCATGTTCACATGCTTGCAATTGTATTTTCTGGTCCTTTTTCAAGGTCACTAAGGGACTTTTGTTAAGCTCTTTGAGTAGCTCCATTCCATGCTTTACTTTGCCATGTTCAGGTCCTGTAGCGTGTAGTTTTGTTGCTCCAAAGAGTGCTACCTGATCTGAAATTCCAGACAAGTGTTAATTTCACTAAGTCTGAGATCTGTTTGCCATATGCATTTTTGCCATGCTTGTTTGAACCTGTTAATGGATGAATTGGTCGTAGATCAGTGCTAGACTTTTGTTAAGCATCTTGAATGCATCCCTGCCATGTATTTTGTTGTCATGTTTGAGTGTTGTAGCATGTTCATCTCATTGCATTTAGAAGGCTACTTGCTGTAAATCGCAGACCGGTGTCATTTTTGAATCGCTTGCCATTTTCAAACCGTAACTCCGATTCCGGCGTTCTTTATATCGTTTTCAAGTGTTTTCATCTCACCTTTCCAGTGGCACCCTTGGATTTCCAAGTTGAGGCCAGGTTCATGCATCCCTTGTCAAATATTGCATATGCATCCCGTATTGCATCCCGCATAGCATACCATCATTGCATCATATTGTTTGAGTCTTGCACGTGGTTGATTGTGTCCTTGTTGCTTGTATGTCTTGTTTGAGTAGAGCCGGGAGACGAGTTTGCTAACGAGGAGCCCGTTGAGTTTGCTTTCGAGGATCCAGTCAACTCTGACAACTGTGCAGGCAAGATGATCATACCCTCGAAATTACTACTATCTTTGCTATGCTAGTTTGCTCGCTCTTTTGCTATGCCAATGCTACGATGCCTACCATTTGCTTTCAAGCCTCCCAAATTGCCATGTCAAACCTCTAACCCACCATGTCCTAGCAAACCGTTGATTGGCTATGTTACCGCTTTGCTCAGCCCCTCTTATAGCGTTGCTATTTGCAGGTGAAGATTGGAGGCCGTTCCTTGTTGGAACATTTATTTTACTTGTTGGGATATCATTATATTGCCATGTTATCTTTATGCATCTATACACTTGGTAAAGGGTGGAAGGCTCGGCCTCTCTCCTAGTGTTTTGTTCCACTCTTTCCGCCCTAGTTTCCGTCATATCGGTGTTATGTTCCTGGATTTTGCGTTCCTTACGCGGTTAGGTTATAATGGGAACCCCTTGACAGTCCGTTTTGAATAAAACCCCTCCAGCAATGCCCAACCTTGGTTTTACCATTTGCCACCTAGCCTTTTCCCTTGGGTTTCGCGGACTCAAGGGTCATCTTATTTTAAACCCCCCTGGGCCAGTGCTCCTCTGAGTGTTGGTCCAACCTAGAGCACCGTGCGGGGCCGTCCCTTGGCAACTTGGGTTACGTTGTTTCCCGTACGCTTAGCTTATCCGGTGTGCCCTGAGAACGAGATATGTGCAGCTCCTATCGGGATTTGTCAGCACAGCGGGTGGTGTTGCTAGACTTGTTTTACCATTGTCGGAGTTGTCTTGAAGTACCGAGATACCGAGTCTGATCGGAACGTCTTGGGAGGAGGTCTATTCCTTCGTTGACCGTGAGAGCTTGTCATGGGCTAAGTTGGGACTCCCCTGCAGGGTTTTGAACTTTCGGAAGCCGTGCCCGCAGTTATGGGCAGATGGGAATTTGTTAATGTCCGGTTGTAGATAACTTGAGCCTTAATTTAATTAAAATGAATCAATTGAGTGTGTTACCGTGATGGCCTCTTCTCGGCGTAGTCCGGGAAGTGGACACGGTGTTGGAGTAATGTTTGCGCAGGTTGTCCTCTAGTTTCTCGCTCGCGCTTTGCCTCCTCTTCTCGCTCTCTTTTGCGTTCAGAATAGCCACCATATTTGCTAGTCGCTTGCCGCAGCTCCCCATATACTTTTACCTTGCCTTACCTATAAGCTTAAATAGTCTTGATCGTGAGGTTGCGAGATTGCTGAGTCCCTGTGGATCACAGATTACTATTACACCAGATGCAGGGCCTGATGATTCCGCTCGAGGTGACGCGCTTGATCTCAAGTGGGAGTTCGACGAAGACTCTCAATGTTACTATGTCTCCTTTCCTGATGATCAGTAGTGGTGCCCAGTTGGGGGTGATCGGGACCGTGTCGCACGTTGGGTTCTCTTTTATTTTGGCGCCATAGTCGGGCCATGAGTGTTTGGATGATGTAATGTTAATTATGTACTTGATTGACGTGGCGAGTGTAAGCCAACTATGTTATCTCCCCTTTTATTACATCTATATTACATGGGATGTTGTGAAGATTGTCTAACTTGCGACATATGCCTTCAATGCAATTATGCCTCTAAGTCGTGCCTCGACACGTGGGAGATATGGTTGCATCAGGGTGTTATAGTGTCTTTCCCTGATGATCAGTAGTGATGCCCAGTTGGGGGTGATCGGGACCGTGCCGCATGTTGGGTTTATCTTTCATTTTGGCACCATAGTCAGGCCATGAGTTTTTGGATGTTGTAATGCTATTTATGTACTTTGATTGACGTGGCGAGTGTAAGCCAACTATGTATCTCCCCTTTATTATTTATATTACATGGGATGTTGTGAAGATTACCTAACTTGCGACATTGCTTTCAATGCGGTTATGTCTCTAAGTCGTGCCTCGACACGTGGGAGCTATAGCCGCATCGAGGGCGTTACAAGTTGGTAATTAGAGCCTTCCCCGACCTTAGGAGCCCCATTGCTTGATCGTTTCAGCAGTCGAGTTGTGTCTAGAAAAATGTTTTGAGTCATTTAGGAATTATATATCGGAGAGTTTAGGAATTCTTTTTACTTCCCAGTCTCCTCATCGCTCTGGTAAGGCATCCTGACATAGAGTTTTGACTCTTCTCTTCTCAAATTTCACTAAAAAAAATTTAGGATCACGCGGGTATCTTGGAATCGTTCCGGTGGTTTTGTGACGAGAACATTGTCTTGGTGCCTCCTATCAGGGGTTTTGTGGAAGTGTCCCGGGGAGTTGAGCTCTGAGGTGTTGTCGTCATAATTTTATCGTTGCAGTTCTCGAATACCTGAGTTTAGTACGCCGACATCGAAAATCTCTTTTATGTAGTTCGTTGGTGAGATAACCTCGACGCCACCCAGTACTGGGGCGGGAGTTCGGGAGTATTGCCATAACTTGCGTAACGGATGCTTTTCGAAAGTTGACGTAGATGGTTTCCGAAGTTTTTCTCGGTTATGTGTTGAAGGATGGATACAGCTGGATGTAGGATTTGATAGAATTGGGTGAGATATTATGCTTCCCCTGTATCCCCAACACCTGATTGCATAACCGGAAAGGTTCGGGAGTTTCATAGGTGGGAATTCTTGTAGCTCTAGTTCTTCCATGGGTATTTGGTTTGAGATTGGGATTTCTTACCGAGTATTCGTTCTTGATCCATACATTGTTGATTTATTTCTCTACCTAAATTCTAAGTGGCTTCTCAATTTATGGATATGTGACCATTTCAAGAGGAATGCATTCGTTCATTTTGTTCAGGATGTGAAGACTATACGTTGCAATTTTCATTCCGTTTGATTCAGCTTCATTTTATCTGTCAATGTGCTAACGGTGATCAACCTCTTCAGGATGGCTCCCGCTAAGAGCACCAATCAGAATCAGAATCAGGATCCGCCACCACCTCCCCCTCCTCCGGAGGCATGGCAAGCTGTGATGGCCGCAACCAATGCAAACACACAGTTGATCATGCAAATTCTTCAAGAGCGCAATCAAGGCAACCAAGGGAACCAAGGCAACAATCAGAATCACTTTGCTACACTCAACCAGTTCCTTGCTAACGGGCCAAAGACTTTCAGCAATTGTGTTGAGGCAACCGATGCTGACGATTGGCTCATGGATCTGTGCAAGCATTTCGAGTGCAGTAACGTCAGGCCTGAGGACTTCGTCAAGTTCGCTTCCTTCCAACTCAAAGATCAAGCTGCAGAATGGTTCCAGCAGTACAAGGACTCCAGAGGTGGACGTGCGATTACCTGGGATGAATTCCGTCAAGACTTCAAAGCTCATCATATTCCCCAGAGCGTGGTTGAAAGCAAGCGTGAGGAATTCCACAACCTGAAGCAAGGCTCTTTGTCTGTCTATGACTACAACAAGTTGTTCCAGAAGCTCGCCCGCTTTGCTAAGTAGGACGTCCCTGATGAGAAGAGCATGATATACCAGTTCAGGGGTGGTCTCAGAGAAGAAATCCAGCTAGCTCTTGTTCTCTTTGAGACCTTGAGGTACGATGAGTTCTACAACATGGCATTGAAGCAAGAGGCTGCTCAACTGAGGTGTGATGCTTCCAAGAAGCGAGTCAGAGACACTACTCCTTCTTCCTCTACTCAAGTGGCCAAGCAGCAGAAGTATTGGCTTCCTCCTCCTCCATTCTGTCAGCCGTATCAGTAGAAGAGCAAAGGTGGCAGTGGATCTTCCCCCCCCCCCAACCCTGGCTTTCAGAACAAGACTTCGTCTCAAGCTCCAAGATCAAGTGCTCCGTACCACCGTCCACTTTCAGAGGTCACGTGCAACAAGTGCCAACAGAAGGGTCACTATGCCAACAAGTGTCTCAATCAGAGGCATCTCCCTCCTCCTCCTCCTGTGAGATCGGCAAGTACAGCTGTGGTCAAGCATAACCCCAAGTACGCCAAGGTCAATATGGTGAATGCAGCTCAGGTAGAGGATTCATCAGATGTCATCATGGGTAACCTTCCTGTTAATGATGTTCCTGCAAAAGTTCTTTTTGACACTGGTGCATCGCATTGTTTTATCTCGATACCTTTTGCATCTAAGCATGGCTGGTTTTCTCAAGTCATGCATAAACCGTTAGCAGTTGTCTCTCCGGGTAGATGTTTGCTCGCTAACTACGAGGTTCCGGTTATTTCTATCTCGATGGGTGATTTCAAGTTTCTGGCTTCTCCAATGATCCTTGGTAACTCGGATATTGATCTTATTCTCGGAATGGATTGGCTTTCTAAGCACAAGGCTCAGCTTGATTGTGCAGCAAGGCAGATTCAATTGACTCATTCGTTTGAGGATGTAATTGTCTTTGCCGCTCGTGATAATACAATTCGTCTGTTTTCCCTCAATGAGAAGGGTGAACTAGATGCTATCGCGCAAATTCCAGTCGTTTGCGAATATCAAGACGTCTTTCCAGAAGAGCTTCCAGGAATGCCTCCGCACCGGCTAGTTGAATTTGTCATCGATCTTGAGCCTGGCACAGAACCAGTGTACAAGCATCCTTACAAGCTCGGACCTGAAGAGTTGAAGGAGCTGAAGAAGCAACTCGATATTCAAGAGCGTATGGGTCTCATCCGGCCTAGTTCTTCTCCGTGGGGTTGTGGTGTTCTTTTTGTGAAGAAGAAGGATGGAACGGACTGACTTTCTGTTGATTACCGTCCATTTAACAAGAAGACCATCAAGAACAAATACCCACTTCCCAACATCAACGAGCTGTTTGAACAACTCAAAGGTGCCCAAGTATTCTCCAAGCTTGATCTCCGTATGGGTTATCATCAGATTTTAATCCGTGAGCAAGATATTCCCAAGACGGCTTTCAGGACAACCTATGGTTCATATGAGTACATTGTCATGTCTTTTGGCCTCGTCAACGCTCCTCCGACTTTCTCTCGCATGATGAACTTCATCTTCAACGCCTACACCAATGACTTTGTTTTGGTCTATCTCGACGACATTCTGGTTTTCTCGAAGAACAAGGAAGATCATGACAAACATTTGCGTTTGGTACTCGATAAGCTCAGAGAACACAAGTTCTACGCCAAGTTCTCCAAGTGCGAATTTTGGCTCGATGAGGTTCTTTATCTTGGTCATATAATCTCTGCCAAGGGCATTGCGGTAAATCCTGAGAAGGTGTCTGCAATTGTGAATTGGCAACCTCCTCAGAACGTGAAGCAACTCCGTAGCTTCCTCGGTCTTGCAAGCTACTGCTGAAGATTCGTTGAAAACTTTTCTAAGATCGCGAAGCCTCTCTCCAATCTTCTCCAGAAGCACGTCAAGTATGTTTGGTCTCCAGAGTGTGACATTGCTTTCAACACTTTGAAAGAGAAATTGATCACTGCTCCAGTTCTGACTCCGCCTGATGAATCCAAGCCGTACGAGGTCTTTTGTGACGCCTCTCTCCAAGGTCTTGGCGCAGTGTTGATGCAAGAGAAGAAAGTTGTTGCTTATACCTCATGCCAGTTGAAGCCCAATGAGAAGAACTACCCCACTCATGATCTCGAGTTGGCGGTAGTTGTGCATGCTCTATTGACTTGGAGACATCTCTTATTGGGAAGAAAAGTGGACATTTTCACTGATCACAAGAGTCTCAAGTACATCTTCACTCAGCCTAATCTCAACCTCAGGCAAACTCGATGGGTCGAAATGATTCAAGAGTATAATCCGAGTATTGAGTATACGCCAGGAAAGGCCAATGTGATTGCTGACGCATTGAGCAGGAAGGCTTATTGCAACAGTCTGATTCTCAAGCCTTATCAACCCAAGCTTTGTGAAGCTTTCCGCAAACTTAATCTGCAAGTTGTTCCTCAGGGTTTCCTCGCCAACCTTCAAGTCTCTCCTACCTTAGAAGACCAGATTCGCCAAGCTCAGCTTCTTGATGCTATGGTGAAGAAGGTGAAGATTAGGATTGCCAAGAGTCAACCCAAGTACAAATGCTACCGCCTTGATGACAAGGATACTCTCTTCTTCGAGGATCGTATTGTTGTGCCCAAAGGTGATCTTCGTAAAGTGATCATGAAAGAGGCTCACAATTCTCTCCTCTCCATCCACCCTGGGAGCACGAAGATGTATCAGGACCTCAAGCAGGCTTATTGGTGGACTCGAATGAAGCGCGAGATTGCTCAGTTCGTGAATGAGTGTGATGTCTGCAGAAGAGTGAAGGCAGAACACCAAAGGCCAGCGGGTCTCCTCCAACCTCTTGCCATTCCAGAATGGAAGTTTGACCACATTGAGATGGACTTCGTGACTGGGTTTCCAAAGTCCAAGCGTGGCAATGATGCTATATTCGTTATCATCGACAAACTCACCAAAGTGGCTCACTTTCTGCCTATCAAAGAGTCAATCACTGCAGCTCAATTGGCAGAACTCTATACCTCTCGAATTGTCTCTCTGCACGGTATTCCACAAGTGATCTCTTTAGACCGTGGCAGCATCTTTACCTCCAAGTTTTGGGATTCTTTTCAGAAGGCCATGGGCACCAACATCCGCTTCAGCACAGCTTTCCATCCTCAAACTAGCGGTCAAGTCGAGCGTGTCAATCAGATTCTTGAAGATATGCTCAGGGCTTGTATGATCTCCTTCGGCATGAAGTGGGAGGATTGTCTTCCATATGCTGAATTCTCCTACAACAACAGTTTTCAAGCAAGTTCGGGCAAGGGCCCATTTGAAATTCTGAATGGCAGGAAGTGGCGTACCCCTCTCAACTGGTCTGAAAACGGTGAATGTCAGCTTTTGGGTAATGACTTAATCACAGAGGCAGAGGAAATGTGCAAAGTCATTCGAGACAACCTCAAAGCAGCACAATCCCGCCAGAAGAGCTACTATGATAGTAAGCACCGTGATTTGGCTTTCGAGATCGGAGATCATGTTTACCTCCGCGTCTCTCCAATGAAAGGTACTCGTCGCTTCGGTATCAAAGGGAAGCTTGCCCCCGGATACGTGGGACCTTTCAAGATTGTCAGCAAGAGAGGCGATCTCGCCTATCAACTCGAGTGTCCTTCAAACTTTGCAAATGTTCATGATGTGTTCCATGTCTCTCAGCTCTGAAAGTGCTTCAAGACTCCTGACCGCACCGTCAACTTCTAGGACATTGAGCTTCAAGAAGATCTCTCTTACCATGAGCACCCCGTTGCTATTCTCGAAGAGACTGAACGCAAGACTCGCAACAAGTCAATCAAATTCCTCAAAGTCAAGTGGTCACACCATTCCGACCGTGAAGCTACCTGGGAACGCGAGGATCACCTCCGTTCTGAGTACCCGGCGTTCTTTCAGTCCTAGATCTTGGGACGAGATCCTTTTGTAGTGGTGGAGTGTTGTAACACCCCGGATGTAATTTACCTTATATGTATTCCAACTCTTGCCGTTTCCGGCGTTAAGTTATTTTATTTTCTCGGGTTCGGGTTTTTGTCTCCGTGTGTTGTTATCGGTGTCATGCATCTCATATCATGTCATCATGTGCATTGCATTTGCATACGTGTTCATCTCATGCATTCGAGCATTTTCCCCGTTGTCCGTTTTGCATTTCGGCGCTTCGTTCTCCTCCGGTGGTCATTTCTACCTTTCTTTCATGTGTGGGGATTAAACATTTCCGGATTGGACCGAGACTTGCCAAGCGGCCTTGGTTTACTACCGGTAGACCGCCTGTCAAGTTTCGTACCATTTGGACTTCGTTTGATACTCCAACGGTTAACCGAGGGACCGAAAAGGCCTCGTGTGTGTTGCAACCCAACACCCCTCCAAGTTGGCCCAAAACCCACCTAAACCCTCTCCATCATCTAGAGCGTTCGATCATGCTCACGTGGCCGAAAACCGCACCTCATTTGGAGCTTCCTAGCTCCTCCTACCTCTATAAATATCCCCTCCCCGAAATTTCGGATCCAAACCACCCTAACCCTAGCCCCGCTCCTCATCTGCGCGCCGGACACGTCCGTCCGCGCGCCGGACATCGCCGCCGCCCACTCCCGTCGCGCCACATGGCGGGCATGCCCACATCGCCGCCGCCGGCCCGCTCAGCCCGCGCGGGGCCCTCCCCGGCCCGGCCGCGCCTCTCCACTGCCGCGGGCGACCCGAGCCGGCCCCCGCGCCACCATACGCCGCACCGCCGCCTCTGCCGCCGTCCGCCGCGCCCGACCTCGCCGCTCCGCCGGTTCAGCGCTCCGGCCGGCCACCGCATGCCGCCCCTCGCCGACCTCGCCGCCGACGCGCCTCGACGCCCCGACGCGCTCCGGCCGGCCTCCTCCTCGCTCCGGCCGACCCCGACGCTCGTCTTCCTCCGATCCGCCCGACTCGGATGTCAACTCCGGGGGAATGGCGACAAACCTTGAACCGCGTGCAAACCCGATCCAGATCTGAGATTCGGTTGATTTTCTGTCCCTAACCCTAAATTTTTTGCCTATGTTCATCGTGCCGTAACTCCTCATCCGTACCTCCGTTTTGGGCGTGTAGCATATAAAAATGTTCATCTCAGAGAGTAAATCATTTCATATCATTGCATAATTTTCATTTGAGTTCATCTTGATGCCTGAAATGCTGTTGGAAGAGTGCTATTTGAGATAGTTGTCAGATCTGCTGCTCCATTTAGATATTTGTCATTTTTGCCATGATTATTGTGTGCATGTTATGCCCATAAGCTCTACATATGTTTTGTTAAGGGTTTTGTCATCTTTCCAGAGGTGCAACCCATGTATTTTTGTGATGTGTGTGGTGACTAGCACGAGCTTGCAAAGTGGAGCATTTGTTAATGCTGATTTCAGGGACTTAGCATTTCCACCAAGTCTTTGGACTGTTTATCTCATATGGCCATATGTTCATGTTGTTTCCTAGTGATCCGTGCCTCTTTTGAGGATGATCAGTAAGGATGTTTTGTTAATCTTGTAGTGATCTATCCATCCATTTCTTTGTTTGCAATTATGGAGCACCCCAGCTTGAGTAAATCGAGCTCTACTTTTGCTATTTCGTGAATCTGGGCAGATGGCCTACTTGTTAGCGTTTTTGCCGATGATGTTGTAGTTGACCCGTGCATGCTATGTTATTGTTCTTGCCATGTCTAGCTTGTATTTTGTGTATTATTGATGGGTGTATGCTTACATTGTCATGACTTGCTCTTTAGTGAGTGCATCGAGCTCGTAAACATGCCTACTTGATATCTGTTTTCAGCATGCTCCAGTTTTCACTAACTCTGTGAACTGATTATGTTTTTGCCATGTTCACATGCTTGCAAATGTATTTTCTGATCCCTTTTGGCTCAAGGTCACTAAGGGACTTTTGTTAAGATCTTTGAGTAGCTCGATGCCATGCTTTACTTTGCCATGTTCGGGTCCTGTAGCACGTAGTTTCCATGCTCCAAACAGTGCTATCTGATCTGAAATTCCAAACAAGTGTTAATTTCACCAAGTCTGAGATCTGTTTGCCAAATGCATTTTTGCCATGCTTGTTTGAACCTATTAATGGATGAATTGGGCGTAGCTCTGTGCTAGACTTTTGTTAAGCTTCTTGAATGGATCCCTGCCATGTATTTTGATGCCATGTTTGGGTGCTGTAGCATGTTCATCTTGTTGCATTTAGATGGCTACTTGCTGTAAATCGCAGAACATGGTCATATTGGAATCGCTTGCCATTTCCAAACCGTAACTCCGATTCCGGCGTTCTTTATATCGTTTTCAAGAGATTTCATCTCATCTTTCTAGTGGCACACTTGGATTTCCATGTTGAGGCCAGGTTCATGCGTTCCTTGTCACATCTTGCATGTGCATCCCGCATCGCATCCCGCATATCATACCATCTTTGCATCATTGTTTGAGCTTTGCATGTGGTTGATTGTGTCCTTGTTGCTTGTTTGTCTTGTTTGGGTAGAGCCGGGAGACGAGTTCGCTAACGAGGAGCCCGTTGAGTTTGCTTTCGAGGATCCAGTCAACTCCGAGAACTTTGCAGGCAAGATGATCATACCCTCGAAATCACTACTATCTTTGCTTTACTAGATGATCGCTCTTTTGCTATGCCTATGCTACGATGCCTACCACTTGCTTATCATGCCTCCCAAATTGCCATGTCAAACCTCTAACCCACCATGTCCTAGCAAACCGTTGATTGGCTATGTTACCGCTTTGCTCAGCCCCTCTTATAGCGTTGCTAGTTGTAGGTGAAGATTGGAGACAGTTCCTTGTTGGGACAATATTTACTTGTTGGGATATCATTATATTGCCATGTTATCTTAATGCATCTATATACTTGGTAAAGCGTGGAAGGCTCGGCCTCTCGCCTAGTGTTTTGTTCCACTCTTGCCGCCCTAGTTCCCGTCATATCGGTGTTATGTTCCCGGATTTTTGCGTTCCTTACGCAGTTGGGTTATAATGGGAACCCCTGGATAGTTTACCTTGATTAAAGCTTTTCCAGCAATGCCCAACCTTGGTTTTACCATTTTCCACCTAGCCTATTTTTCCCTTGGGTTTCCGGAGCCCGAGGGTCATCTTACTTAAACCCCCCCCCCCCCGGCCAGTGCTCCTCTAAGTGTTGGTCCAACTCGTCAGCCGCCGGTGGCTACCAGGGGCAACTCTGGGCTGGCCTACCGGAAGTTTAGACAATCTGAGTGTGCCCTGAGAACGAGATATGTGCAGATCCTATCGGGTTTTGTCGGCACATTCGGGCGGTGTTGCTGGATTTTTTTTAACCTGTCGAAGTGTCTTGAAGAACCGAGATACCGAGTCTGATCAGAACGTCTCGGGATGAGGTCTATTCCTTCGTTGACCGTGAGAGCTTGTCATGGGCTAAGTTGGGACTCCCCTGCAGGGATTTGAACTTTCGAAAGCTGTGCCCGCGGTTATGGGAAGATGGGAATTTGTTAATGTCCGGTTGTAGATAACTTGAACCTTAACTTAATTTAAATGAATCAACAGTGTGAGTTACCGTGATGGCCTCTTCTCGGCGGAGTCCGGAAAGTGGACACGGTGTTGGAGTAATGTTTGCCGTAGGATTGCCCTCTAGTTACTCGTTCACGCTTTGCCTCCTCTTCTCGCTCTCTTTTGCGAACAGGATAGCCACCATATATGCTAGTCGCTTGCTGCAGCTCCACATAATTTTTCCCTTGCCTTACCTATAAGCTTAAATAGTCTTGATCGTGAGTGTGTGAGATTGCTGAGTCCCTGTGGCTCATAGATTACTTCCAAACCAGATGCATGGCCTGATGATTCCGCTCCAGATGACGCGCTTGAGCTCAAGTGGGAGTTCGATGAGGACTCTCAACGATACTGCATGTCTTTCCCTAATGATCAGTAGTGGTGCCCAGTTGGGGGTGATCGGGACCGTGTCGCACGTTGGGTTCTCTTTTGTTTTGGTGCCGTAGTCGGGCCATGAGTGTTTGGATGATGTAATGTTAATTATGTACTTGATTGACGTGGCGAGTGTAAGCCAACTATGTATCTCCCCTTTATTATTTATATTACATGGGATGTTGTGAAGATTGCCTAACTTGCGACATTGCTTTCTATGCGGTTATGTCTCTAAGTCATGCCTCGACATGTGGGAGCTATAGCCGCATCGAGGGCGTTACACACCATCACCACCAACTCGTTTTTTGTAAGGGTACAGATGATAAGTTTGCTGACTACTAAAGTAAAGTGGAATTTGTCCATGTTATGCAAGTAAATAAAGGTGATTGTTTATCATACGGGTAAGGTTGGATGAAGGGTGGTAGGAACAAATGCTCCGCCTAGAGCATGTGTGTGTGAGATGGAGTCTTAGTGTGTGTGGTTTGTGTGTGTGAGAGAGAGAGAGAGGAGAGAGAGAGATGGAGTCTTAGTTTGTGTGTGTGTGAGAGAGAGGGAAAGAGATGGAGTCTTAGTGTGTGTGGGGGGTGCATGCTTGCGTGTGTGTGTGTTTGTGTGTGTGTGAGAGAGAGAGAGATGGAGTCTTAGTGTTTGTGTGTGTGTGTTGGGGGGGTGCGTGCGTGTGTGTGTGTGTGTCGCGGGGTCCTCTGTGGCGGATGTAATTTAAGTGTGCATGGCTTTCATCATAGAGAAGTGATGTGTATGGCAGAGGCCACCAACGATGGGGTGCGAGAGAAAAAATGCACGTAGAGAGGGAAGAGAAGGTGTGTGCGCGTGAGAGGAGTCGACTTCGAGAGAACGTGTTTGTTCGAGATACACCGAGGAAGATTACTATATATCGATGGTGCATGTAGGCGGGAATTAAACTAAGGGATGGTCTTATTGGTTTCGGGGATATAGGGGAAGAGTGAGAGGCGGGGGGGAGGGTAGCTAGAAGGTGATTGTTAAGTGTGAGTGTGTGTTTTACCCATCCAGGCGGAAGTTATGTGCACAAAAGAGGAGAACGATTCGATGTGGCGTTAGGATTGCGGGTAATTAACTACGTATGGAGACATAGAGACCTTGAACGTGCATGTGTGAGATGTATACATGTATACGTGGGATGCGTGTGTGTGCGCGCGCATTATCGAGGTAAAAGAAAGAAGACATAAGTCATAAGATCAACGACATGGGAGAGACGGATCGGTATGACAATATGCATGCATGTGAGAATGCATGTAAGAAGTCCCGACAATTGAGCATGTGTTTTTGTCTTTAAGAGATAGTGGCATGGGCTGGAGCATGCATCTATGGCGAGCAGAGGGAGTGAGGCGCAATGATTGTGCAAAAGAGACCAACCTATAAATGCATATGTATGGAGAGACATATATAGTGTGGGTGATAGGAAGCAAGACTCCGTGCAAGAAAGAAATGTTGACGGAGAAACTACAGATAGATACAGAGATGGAGATGCTAGCTAGAGGGACATCCGCTAGTATGGGTGTTGGAGATGACCGTCGGGTGGTTCAAAGGGTGAAGTTATATATGTGTGTGAGAGGGCACTTGACTGCATGTAGAGAGAAACATATGTAGTGTGCGTGATAGGAATCAAGAGTGAGGGCGATAAAGAAGGTTGATGGAGAAACAGATAAATAGAAAGATAAAGATGCTAGCTAGTGTGCGTTAGAGATAGGAGTTGAGTGGATCAGAAGGATGGGTTATGTGTGTGGGTGTGAGAGAGATAGAGAGAGGGTGCAGGTGAGTCACATACAAATAGATATCAGAGAGAAATGAGATCCAGAGATACGGAGTTTTGTGTCTGCGAGAGAGAAAGATACTTCACAACGAGAGTGATAGCTAGAGAGACATACGAGGGAACGCAAGATATCTGTAGGGAGAGAGGGTGTGTGTGAGTGACATACAAGAGAACAATGGAGAAATATGAGACCCTGGGAGACAGAGTTTGTGTTTGTGTGTGAGAAATAGATAATGAAGAGGAAGAGTCATAGGTTCTCATATCTAAGGAGCGAAAGACATCTCTGTATGAGGGGTGTGCGAGTGGCACACATGGGAATAGTAGAGAGAAATGAGACCCCGGGAGACAAAGTTTTGTGTTTGTGTGAGAGAAAGAGATTCCACATGGAGAATCATAGTTAGAGACACATAGCAGGGAGCGACATATACTTGGAGAGAGATAGAGTGATGAAGGTCGAGGGAGAGAGTACCATCAGTGTGTTACGAAGATAAAAGATCATTGTCGACATACAGGTAGCACGAGAGATACCTGAGAGACGATGAACGCGTATAGGTCCAGAGAGATAGTCCTATATAAGCATGAGTGATAGCTATATGAGACGAATATCTAGATTAAAGGGGATTCAAATATTTAAACTGGAGATCACGACATCGATAATATCATAACACAAAATGGTGTATCAAACATGCATATTCATTTGAATTTGGGCACACGTGTAATGTTATATAGTTTATCAATATTGGTGATCCATAGATTCTTCAATTACAAACAATGCATGGTTTATATGCAATTAATGTCTAAACGGGATTACACTATATGTTGTGTGTGTGAAACACATTACACATGTTTGAGAAGTAAAAAAACCCGCATGAAACACACATTAATTGGAGACAGTTAGCGAGGAATGCCTACATTGGATTTCAACATAAAGTGGTTTCAAATATTTGAAAATCCAAATTGATGGATACAACCTTATGAATCCGAGATCATGCCATTTGTAAATCATATTGATGTATAAATGGTGTTGTGCTTTTGAAAGTATATATATAAAAAATGATGTATATAGAATGTAATTCCAATTGAAAATGGATCTCGCCCGAAAAAAATAGAATACAAACGGGATTCGAATTGAGTTGGCACGGTAAATGTGCACCCTAGAAAATTTGAATGAAGCGGGGAAAGTCGCAGTAACCACCTGAAACCAAAATCTGCGAGATGGAAATCACTACTGCCTATCCTTGCCACGCAAAGCCTATATGCTGGATTTCTATAGGTTTCGATAGGGCTAGGTTTGTAATTTCACCCAAACATGACGTAACCGCCTCTCACCCGGGTTCATACACGGTGGGCGCCAAAACATAGTGTGTCCTCGGCCGAAATCGACTCCCTCCCCGATTCATATTCATACACAGTGGGCGCCAAAGATAAACTCTCGTCGGCAAATATTCGGTGTGTGCGATATTACCGTCCTATCCCCAACCGACTAGTGTTGCTGTGATGTAGTAGAAATTTGAAACAGGGGCTAAGTTTGTAAATTTCCTCGCATTTGAGACAAGCGCGCCCTGAATACATGGTTCCCCTCTTCCTCTCTACCTCCCTTTCCCCATTCGTACTACGTGGGCACCAAAACACCCTCTCCACCCCACCCTCCTCCGTCCGCCGCCGTCCGCCACCCCATCCACCGCCGTCCTCCTCCACCATGCCGGAGCTGATACCCCGACGCCGCCGTCCATTACAAGAGATCGACCTCTCTCATCCACGGCTTTGGACCGGGATCCTTGCATCCTGTCCTCTCGCTTCATCCTCACCGTCGTCCACCTTGCCGGCGCCGCTCCTACGACCGTCTCGTCCACTGCGCCCCGCCACCACCGTCTACCGTCCTAGATTTGCTTCCACGCCACTGACAGACATCGCTACCGCAGCACTGTCAAATTCTCAGCAGATGCGTACATGGTGCCGCACCAGAGGCGGTGCTCTTTCGTATCTGCTCAACTTATTTATCGCAGCAAGAAAATAGATCACCACTGCTTTACTCTGATTTCTTGTCTTGGTTGCGAAGTTGCCTTTGTCCAGTTTGCACCTTCAGATCCGCCATGGCACGCTCAATACCATACTCGCAATGCTTATGGTTTTCCCCTTTTATATTCCACAATAGTTAAATCACAGTAGACTAAATTTCAAAATTGGGTCAGTTGATTTTTCAGAGCTCGCCTGAGTTCGCCGGTGTGATCGAAGGCGCTCGGGTGGGGACGGTGGTTGTGGGGGTGGTGGTGGGGCCTCATCGAACGAAGAAAACTCGACGTAGGTGGGGGCGGGGGTGGGGGTGGTGGTGGGGCCTCGTCGAGAAAAAAACCCGGGGGGGGGGGGGGGGGGGGGGGGGGGGTAGCGGAGGAACACAGGCGGTGGGGCCGGTGGTTCGGCCGGCGGCCCGTGCGGTGTTCTGTATGGGAAGCATAGTATGTTCCTCGTCAGGAAGGGGAGCAGGGACATCTGCAGTCAACAGCTGATATAGCTGGCCTGTACGTGATTGATAAGCTTTCAATTACTAGCGGCAATACAACACCTTAATTTCCAGCCAGTTCCACTTTCCCGATTTATATATCCTGGTTATGGTGTACCCCTGTTATGTACACTGTGATCTGCCTAGTTGCTGTGTGCTCTTGTTATCATGGTTTGGCAATAAACTCTCTATACAGTATATTATGAACCTATCATCTGCCAGCTAACCTTACTTCTGGAGCCTATTTTTTTGTGTACTTGTGCCAGATTATATAAATGCACACACCATATTACAGCACACATGAGCTCTCTCATCAGAATCCAGTGATAGCACACAAGTGTTTACAGGGGCGCCCCTATATTAGAATATCATCTGCATTACAAAGATAATCTCACAACTATTTATGTTTTCATTGTTCTCAGATATTATACGCAATTATAGTGAATATCAGAATCCGCGCATCAGAAGAATATTGTGGAACACTGCAATGACTTACAAAATTGGCAGCAAGGCATTGAGTGCCATTCTGGAAGCAATGAAACTCGTACGCTCCCCACCTGTTGATTCTTGTTCAGAATATCATCCTAATGACTAATCTAACCTCAAGGAGTCAAAGGCAGATCGCCTGTCCTGTTCACCCATCAAGGTGCCTGTTCTAATTTGGCAAGGTTTTGTTGATTGCGTGTATCTTGCATATGTTGTCTTGCATTTCTTCTACTTTGTTGCACCACCATCTGCTTAGTTTACTCATCATATATGTCGAGATGCCATGCCCATCCATTATCAATACATATTCCATCTATCATCATACCATGTTTTTCCACTCAAATGTTGTTCTTGTGCATCAGACATCAAAAAGGAAGAGGGTGATTGCCGAACCTGAAGGAGCACCAGCAAAGTCCTTGAAAAACGTGGTGGTGCCGGAGAAATCAGACAGCACCCCACTTATATTGGCTGTACAACCAGTGACACAAAACATAGGACCGACTCCAGCAGACTGTACCCATACTTCACTGGCCACACCACTAGCCCCACCACACAGGACCTGCACTCCAGCAAAAGGTATACCGATTTCATTTGCCATAGCACCAGCTGTACCACAGAAAAATCCCACTCCAGCAAAAAGTACAGCAAGTCCACCGGCCGAAGACCTATCCCAACTGCAGAGACGGCCAATTCCTGCAGATTGGAACCCCATTCCATTTATTCCCAGTTTAAAAGACAATGCTTTCAATGTTGTTAGGGACTACGTGCATATATTCCCATCATGGGAAGATTATTGTGAAGACAAACACCATTTTCACATCTTCCTGTCCAACTTACGTGTAAGTGCTATTATTCATGGTTATTATTTTCCTGTTTTCTGCTGATTGAACACATCAATGATTTACATTACATTGTTGTAACTAGGCGAGGGTCAATCTGGATAGTCATGACGAGCAAAGCTTTCTTGTGCCTTTCAAGGAAGCATTGCAGCAGTATCGGTGTTACCTAAGGAAATCACACTTTGATGGCAAATCTATAAACGAATTTCCGGTGAAGTCTCCTGTGCTAAATTTCGAAGACATTGAATGGAAAAACCTTGTTATGCACTGGTCTCGTTCCTAGGATGAGGTATTATCTATGAAATCACATGACAATTTGAACTTCTACTTTTCCGCATGTGCCTTACGGATCTTTTTTACAGGAAATCTGCTCGAAGAAGAATTCCGGTTTGACAAGAACGATAGGATATCGCAAATATGCTGCCCGCTGCTTTGCTCTTGTTAGTACCTGTTGTCCTGTATCACTGTACTTGCATACATACCCGGTTCATTATGTGACAGCAATATGCATGATAGCTTGCTTATCAATTGTTCGCTCCAAATTATCTGATCTGTATGAATGGTTACATTAGTGTAGAATATATCCAATGCCAATGTTTTTTTTGCTCTGCATTGTTCCTGTAAGTACATGTTGTCCTTTATAAGTGTACTTATAATGACAGGTAGTTGTTCATGTACCATCACTATGCAGCTCATTTTCCTTTGCCCTCCATTTTCTACACATCAGATCTACATTTACTCTTACCATAAGGTTGGTACTGAAGAAGTTTAGCTGTGTATTGCTCTTTGCTGTACCTTTTGCCTGTATCACTGCACTTACATTTATAGCTACTTGGTTATGTAGCATCACTCTTCATCTTATCTTAAATACTCTCCATTTTTCGTATATTATCACATCTATATTTACTCTTAACAAAATGTAGAATAAAGGCAATGCTTTTGAAGAAGATTATGTGGTAAACTTCTTGAATTGCCCCCCCCATCAGCATGGACAAGGCCTTTATACAGCCTATCTTCACCAATAATGTAAGTTTGTCCATCTCAAGCCTTCAAACTTTGTTGTATATATTTGGTCAGGCATGACTGCAACCGATGTTTATTTTTGGTGTTTGCAACAAATTGCTTGTTTAAAGTTTATTATATGTAGTTCATAAACAAAAGTTCGTCCTTTCTCAATTTAAGTTTTCAGTTGTACAACCAAGTTACTTCTTCATACCATGTAAATTAAACTATACAGAGCAAGTGATCTTCTTTTGCACTGCATGTATGCTTCTGTTCTTCATCTGTAATCCAGTGGTGTGGTGAACCTACCCACTACAGCACAATGTCATATTCTGCAATGTCTTAACTATGAACAATGTCATATCATTCTACTATTATTTAAACCGTCTCTTTATTTGCCAATCTGAAATGGTATAAATTGACAGCACACTAACCATTGATACTTATGAGTTCTTGATCTGTAATCCAGTGGTGTCGTGAAGCTGCCAACTCCTTCACAATGTCATTTCCTTCCATGTCTTGACCTGAACAATACCACATTGTGTTAATGCAAATTTAAATTTTGTCACTTTATTCGTCAGTAAGAAATGTGATGAATTGTCAGCACTGATACTTTTATGTGCAAAACATGTCATCTGTCTGCTTGTTTATCTTTCAGAGTGAGGAAGATATAAGTGTTGAACAAGCGCAGTCTCATCATCTTGCTCAGATGCTTGCGCTGCATCTCCCCAACTGGGCTAACCTTTCTTGAACTCTATTGAAGCACTGGTGGCGATCTTTGATGCCAAGTGTATGTAATATGTTGTCTACTTGTGCTTTATTATCATAGTGGCGAACTTTGATGCCCAATGGATGTAATATGCCGTAATTTCTTTATTGTATGGTCTAGGTTTTTTTCTTATTCACGATGCTGCAGTTATTTTACTGTATATATATCCTGTCTTCGCAGTAAACCGGCCAAACCGTAAAATTACGGTACATAATCGGGCCGTCATGCAATCACAATGTAGGTTGGGCCTGAAACGTGCCGAACATCTCACGGGCCGGCAGCAGCCCAAAATGAACCCCGGCCCATGATTGTGCGAATCAAATCACGGGCTTTTAACTGGCCAAAAAATTGTCTCGGTCCTTGTTTGGCCCAATCAGATATAGGCTGCGAGCAGGCCGGATGCAAACCAGGCCATAGTTAGGCCCAACTATATGACAGGCTTTTAATAGGCTGAAATTAATATAGGGCCAAAATGTTAAACAAGCCCTTAATAGGGCAAAACTAATATCAGGCCGAATTACTAAGTGGGCCTTTAGCAAGTGGGCCCAAAAGCATAGTCTCCAGTTGACGGGCCGAATCTGATATGGGCCATAATTGAGCCCAAAGCCTCTTAAAGGGCCGGACCGGCCTTTAATGGGCCGGATCTCATATGGGCCACTATTAGGCCCAGAGCGTGGCAGGCCATTAATGGACCGGATCAAATATGGGCCGGCATTTGGACCAAAACATGGCAAGCAATTAATGGGCCGGCCTACTAGGGTCCTCAAAATCTTGTGGGCCTACAGCTGGGCCGACCCATTAATGTCGGCGAAATCTCGTGGGCATTTAGCTGGGCCGGCCCATTATGATCCGCAAGAATCTTGTGGGCCTTTACCTGGGCTGGCCCATTACGACACAAAAAAATCTTGTGGGCCTTTTCCTGGGCCGGCCCATTATGGCCTGCAAAATCTTGTGGGCCTTTAGCTGGGCCAGCCCATTATGGTACGAAAAATCTCGTGGGCCTTTAGCTGGGCCGGCCCATTATGGCCTGCAAAATCTTGTGGGCCTTTAGTTGGGCCAGGAAATTTAAACTTGTTGGGTCGTGCCACGTGTCAACATATCATAGGTGCCTTCTGTCCAGTAAGTGGATGACATCTGTCCCGACGATGAGCCGACACGTGTTTCCTCTAGCCAATGATGATTTTACACGTGGAAAATCCCCATTGGTCGGGGCTGTTAACAGGTTATCAGATCCAAAACCTGACCCAATAACTTAACGGTGTTTCGTTACGGTGGATGCCACGTGTCGGTCACCCTTGACGAAAGCACTTCTGTGACGCGCGATTTATCGTCATGGAAGTGGACACTTCCGTGATGATAATTTTGGTAATGTCATGGAACACTTCTACGACAGCACAGGTATGACTATCTTGATTCTGTCATAAATTTTTCATGGATGTACATGCATGACAAAAAACGTGACCTACTATGACAAACACGTATCATCACAAAAGTGTATTTTTTTGTAGTGATATCGAGTTTTGGAACGTATGGGAGAAGTTGCCCACAAGTTGGAGTTACCCGAAGGATTGTCAGGAGTTCATGATGTGTTTCACGTTTCCCAGTTGAAGAAGTGCCATGCTGAGATGGCCAATATTCCTTTGAGAGATACAGTGCCACTGGAAGCAATTCAGTTGGATAGTGACCTAACCTACGAGGAGAAACCCGTAAAGATTCTCGAGTTTGCCAGCCCAGTTACCCGCAGCAAGGTTATCAAGTTTTGTAAAGTTTAGTGGAGCCACCATACCGAGGATGAAGCCACCTAGGAACAGGAAGAAGACCTATGGAAAGACCACCCACACCTATTTTCTTGCCAACCCGAATCTCGAGGGCGAGATTCATCTTAAGGGGAGGTAGGTTTGTAACATCCCAATTTTCAATTTGAATGTTATACATAGGTCATCATATGCATATCATATTTTATTTACATTTTGGTTGTGATCCTAGAAATCTTAAGCAACTCAAGGACCCAAGGGGAGAGTTGGAGATTTCACAAATTTTCATATTTGAAAATTTCTCAAATTTGAAAAGAGGATCAAATTTGATTTTAATATTTTCTCTCCAATTGTTTCTAATAGAAGAGAGAAGATAAAATGAATTCTTCAAATGAAAGGAATATTGGAGAAGAAATTTTAAAATCAAATTTAAATTTTATTTGATATTTTATTTGAATTAGAAAAAATATGCATTTTTCAAAATTGCATTTTTAGGCCAGAAAAATGTTCACCTTTTTCTAAATATTAGACTTAGTCGGTGACATTTTTCTCTGGTATTTTTAGAATTTTTTTATATTTTATTAGGATTTTTTTTCCGGCAAAATTTATTTAAAAAAAAGAAAAGAAAAGTTCGTCGCCCGACTAGGCCGAAGGTCCGGCCGAGCCAGGCCAGCCCACCTCGCCCCGCCACCTTCCTCTTCGCGGGAGGAGTCCCGCGCCGCGCTGCCGCCGCTCGAGGAGTCCGAGCTGGACTCCCGTCGCGTCGTCACCTCCTCTAAGGCAGCCACCGCCCTGCCCCCCCCCCCCTTAAAAGATGGAGCCCCCTCCCTCTTTCCTCAACCACCACTGCCGCCGCCTCCCAAGCCATGCGCCGCGGCCCATAGCCGCTCAGCGCCGCCCGCGCCGCTGCTCGCCGCCGCCCGCACCACCCCGCGTCGTTCGCCGCTCCCCGCACCGCCACCCCGCGTAGCGAGCCACCACCGCCGCCACTGCCTCGCCTCGCCGAAGCCGCATGAATTCCGCTGCCACCGTTGACTGTCGTGGTTCTAAGTCTGACAGTAAAGTAGGGGGGTAGGAATGTAGAGGCTAGATCCTAGCTACGGTGAGATTGTGCACGCAAGATGTACAAGTTTAGGCCCTTTGCGGTGGAAGTAACAACCCTATGTCTCGGTGCCTGAAGGCTCGGTCGATTGGATTATGCGCGAAGTTACAGGGGGTGCGAACCCTTGTGCTAGAGGAGTGGGCGGCTTATATAGAGTGCGCCAGGACCCCCACCATCCCACGTTACATAGGGTTCAATGTACGTTAAGACAGGGCATTACTGGTAACGCCAGCAATTAAGTCATATAACTGATCATTAATACTATAGAGTGAATGCCTGACCGTTGCTGCCCGGGGTGACTTTAGGACTTCTGTACTCTGAGTAGTTTCTTTACAGTCGAGTGATGATATGCTGGTCAAATGGAATTGGGATATCCGAATGGAGATGTTGGTCGAGTGGGCATGCACTCTGGTGATTCCAGTCGGTTTGAAGTTGTTGTCCTTTGATTGTCTTTGAATGTAGGGCAGTGTCCTTGGGAGGGGTGCTTAGATCTGGTCTATTGCCCTCCCCTAGGTACACGACATCGTCATTAGCCCCCTAATGATTCTGGGTTTGAGTGGAAAATGGAGTTGAAGATGGTTCCGACCCAATCTTTATGTTGCGAAAGCATTTTACTAGGTTGGTGAACCATGCAACAGCTTCAATTTCACTTTTCAGTCACCTTGAGCCATTCATAGGTTGTCGAGTGGATTTCTGCTGATAAGCTTCGACTACTGGTGTTGTATAAAATTTTTGGTATGATTGACTGCTCTGCCGTTTCTGGATCTCGCGGGATTCGAAATTTGGGGAAGCGCGCAAGGGGGAGAGGGCTGTAGTAATCAGAGCAGATTAGGCAGGGGCGCCTCGGTTCCCATGCCACCTTCTTTTGGCACATACCGCGCGCGTGCCTGTTGCGGGATTTGATAGGATTGTCTGGGTCCACAGGTCAGCCACTCGGGGAATGGGGCTATATAAGGCGTCGGGGACGATGTGTTCGCACTGTGCGCCCCATTCTCCCCCTCCTTCCTCCGCTCCTCATTACATATGCCTCTACTCTCGGCACTGCCGCCCAGCTCGAGCTCATTCCACCGCAATGGGGAAGGACAATACCACCGCTCTGGAGCACGCGAAGAAGGCGATGGCGAAGGCGAAGTAAACGAGCCGGGGCGGGTCATCGTCGAGATCTGCTCTACCTCCTGGCTAGATCCAAGGCGACTGGATTTGGTCAACGTTCTTGAAAGAAGACATGGAGGATCCGGTTGATGGAGGGCTAATCGCCCACGAGTCTTGGCTGCTTTCGGGGGACGAGACTGAGCCGCGGCCGCAAGAGGGTGAGTGCGTCCTTCTTGCGACCCACGTCGACCGCGGTTTTTCTTTGCCCCCCATCCTTTCTTCCGGGGTTTTCTGAACTGCTTTGGAGCCCAACTTCATCATTTTTCTCCCAACACCATCACATACCTTGCTGCATACGTGTCCATGTGTGAAAACTTTCTGGCTTGTCAACCGCACTAGGGCCTCTTCAAGCACATTTTCACTTGCCATTTTCAGTCGGTTAAGAAATCCAATCCGAGTGATGAGAGGACACACGTGATCCAGATGTGTGGGGGTTTAAGGATCCAGATGAGGAACAAGAGTACTTTCCCAGCTATGATTCTTCCCGAGTTGGTCAGGGGGTGGCAGTCGACTTGGTTCCCTGTAAGGATCAACCAACCCCTGGTCAGTCGACGGGTCTTCCCCCATTTTCCACAGATCAAGTCAAAAAGCCTTCTCCATTGAGAGTGACTCCAGCTGAGAAAGCGGAGGTTAATATGTTGGTTGAGCGAGTCGTCCAGCTTGTCCGTGATGGTGTGACTGGCATTGACTTGTTAGAAGCATTTCTCAGTCGACACATCCAACCACTCCCAACGCGTGACCATCCAATGTGGATGTATTCGGGTGTTGAAGATAGGACTCGGATCCATCTGGAGGATGTCGAAGAGGAGACGGTGGCGCTGTGGCTGCAAGGTATCACTGGCAACAAGGACAACCCTAGGGGGTCTAGGAGGGTTGCTCCACTCGACCACACCACCGAACCTGACAAAGACTTATTCTTTCCTTCCGAGTGTATCTTGTTCTGATATGTGTTTGCTCTTGAAACTTATTGGTATCCACTCGACTCCATGTCTTGTAGATCTACACTGAGATGTACACGATGCCTGACGGAGAGCAGGAGGATGATGGGGAGGCGACAGCGGTGAGTGGCATTCTGACGGAAGGGGATATGAAGAGAGCGAGGACTTGAGCAGCGGTGAAGAGGTCGACTCCCCTCCTTGCACGGAAAGGCGCTCCAAGCAAAGGCAGGATCCAGCCAGCGTCCGTGGAAAAACGACTCCACCGGCTGCACAAGCCTCCAAGTGCACTCGGACGTCATCTCCTGTGCCGAGAGAGAAGGCTCCTAAGAAGCCCAAAGTCATGACGTCAAAGCCTCGGAAGGCCTTGCCCAAAATTAAAGTGGCTGTACCCATTGCTTCTGGGTAACTACTGAGCTTGACTTCTTAGTTCTTGCATGACTCAAACTTTGGTCAACTCATTTTCTTGTTTTGACCGAGTGAATTCTGAAATTTGCAGTGCTTCTTCTGGAACCTCTATTTACCAAGACGACGACGATGAGGAGATGGAGGACGCAGTCACTTCTCACGCAGGTATAACTTTTATCACTTTGACTCTTCTTTTTCAGCCGCTTTGATGGTCGACTAAACTTCTGTAATTGATTGCTTTGCAGCTCCACCTAATGTCATTGAACTTCCCGATGATGACGAAGACGTGCCACAAAGGGCCATGGGAAGGAGGGGCAGAGCTTTGAGCAAGAAGACACCCGCTGGACATACGTCTCAATCAGTGCCAGTGACGGAGCCCATGATTCAACAGTCTGAAGACATGAACCAGGCTTCTGTTACCTTTGCTGTTCCAGTGTCGAGTGAACACCCTTCATCGTTGACTGTGCCAGCCCCTGCTTCATCTGTCCAACACCAAGTCTCAGATTCTCAGGCTACCGCGACTGAACCGCCATCTCCGTTCTTCACTACCCATTATGTTCCAGAGGACCAAGAAAGCGCCGCTGCAGAAGCCATACGCCAAGCGGGTCTGATGATGGAGTGAGTGAAGACGATGCACGAGAACAGCCAAGCTGCTTATGATGCCAGTGCGGCCCTCCGAGCCAATGTCCAGGTGAATTGGTTTTCGACTGAACTCTTATCTTGACGCTTGTTCTGTTAGGATATGCTACCCGAAAACTTTTCGTTGCACTTCCATTTGTTAGTCTGTTCTTCGCATCTGTACACCAACTGGGTGTATCAACTTATGCTGAGTAATTCTTCCAGTTGAGTCGAGTAGGTTATGTCGATTGTAGTTTTGGACTATTGGGGGCACGCAGAGTGCACCCACTGGGTGTAGTCCCCGAGGCCGTCGTCGAATGTGTGATTCGGCGGGAGCCTTGATAAAAATATCTTGTCCTTTAGTTCTTCCACTCGGTCTAGGCGGACCAGGTCGAGTGTAATCTGGACCAGTGGGAGCACGCAAAGTGCACCCACTGGGTGTAGTCCCCGAGACCGCGATCGACTGCGGGCAGTCGGTTGGGGTCTGAGAATAACTGTATTTATTTCCTTTCCACTCAGTCTAGGCGGACCATGTCGAGTGGAATCTGGACCAGTGGGGGCACACTAGGTGCACCCACTAGGTGTAGTCCCCGAGACTACTGTTGAATGTTTGATTCGGTAGTATTCTTAGAGTTCTTTTCACTCGGAAGCGAACCATCTTTGATTCTGTCCACTGATGTATCCTTTTGTTGATTTCAGAAATCTTGTGAGCTCATCTCCAAATTTGTTGAATTCGAGGAGAAGCAGAGACAACTCAAACTTGACTTGGAGCTGGCCAATCAGAACTTGCAAAAGGCCAAAGACGAAGCAGCTGGTACGGAAGGTAACAACCCATCGACTGTCTATCTTGACCGTCTTACAAGTTATATCTTCATTCTTCTTTCTGACCCGAGTGTATATGCTTCAGAGAAAATGAGGCAAGCTCTGGCACAGAAGGACCTTGATCTTGCAGCTGCGCAGAAGGAGGCTCAGGAGAAAACAGTACTCGCTGATAAGAAGCTGGCATCAGTTGGGGTGCTAGGGGAAGATAACGCCAAGTTGAAGACTGCTCTTACTGAATCCAACAGAGAAGTGACCCGCCTACACTACAAAAAAATACACTTCCGTGATGATACGTGTTTGTCACAGTAGGTCACGTTTTCTGTCATGCTTGTACATCCATGACGATTTTATGACAGAATCAAGATAGTCATACTTATGCTGTCGTAGAAGTGTTCCATGACATAACCAAAATTATCATCACGGATGTGTCCACCTCCATGACGAAAAATCGCGCGTCACAGAAGTGCTTTCGTCAAGGGTGACCGACACGTGGCATCCACCGTAACGGAACGTCGTTAAGCTATCAGGTCCAGTTTTGGATCCGATAACCCGTTAACAGCCGGACCAATGGCGATTTTCCACGTGTAAAATCATCATTGGCTGGAGGAAACACGTGTCAGCTCCCCGTTGGCACAGATGTCACTCATCCAATGGGTGAGATGCGCTTGACACGTGGACCGGCCCAAAAGTGGCCCATAAAGTTTAAATGGGCCGACCCAACTGAAGGCCCACAAGATTTTGTGGTCCTTAATGGGCCAGCCCAGCAAAAGGCCCACGAGATTTTGCGGACCATAATGGGCCGGCCCACCTAAAGGCCCACAAGATTTTGCGGGCCATAATGGGTCGGCCGAGCTAAAGGCCGCGAGATTTTGCGGACCATAATGGGCCGACTCAGCTGAAGGCCCACAAGATTTTGCGGACCATAATGGGTTGGCCCAGCTAAAGGCCCACGAGATTTGGCCGACCATAATGGGCCGGCCCAGCTAAAGGCCCAAAATATTTTGATGACACTAGTAGGCCGGCCCATTAATAGGCTGCCATGTTTTGGGCCAAATGTCGGCCCATATTTGATCCGGTCCATTAACAGTGTGCCACGTTGCGGACCTAATAAAGGTCCATATGAGATCTGGCCCGTTAAAAGCCTACCACGTTCTGGGCCAAATTACGGCCCAGATCAGGTCCGGCCCTTTGAGAGGCTTTCGGCTAAATTATGGCCCATATTAGATTCGTCCCGTCAACTGGACGTTATGCTTTTGGGCCCACTTGATAAGCCCATTTGGTAATTCGGCCTGATATTAGTTTCGGCCTACTAAAGGCCCGTTTAACATTTCGGCCCTATATATATATTTCGGCCTGTTAAAAGCCTGTCATATAGTTGGGCCTAACTACGGCCACGTTTGCATTCGGCCTGCTCATAGACGATAATCTGATTGGGCCAAACAAGGACCGAGACAATTTTGGCCTGTTATAAGCCCATGATTCGATTGGCACAATCATGGGTCGGGGTCTATTTTGGCCTGTTGTCGGCCCGTGAGCTGTTCAGCACTTTCCAGGCCCAACCTACTTTTCAGCCTCCTAAAAGCCCATTGAGTTTTCTTGGGAAAATAGGGCCGGCGGTTTACTCGGCCTATTAAATGCCCGAATCTACTAGTGGGACAGTTTATATTTAGGCATGTTAACAGACCAAGCTGATGGGGCCCATGATGCGGATCATACATAGTGATTAAGACATGATATATATATATATACAGTAAAATAACTGCAACATCGTGAATAAGAAAAAAAAACCTATACTATAAAATAAAGAAATTACGGTATATTACATCCACTCGGCATCAAAGTACGCCACTATGATAATAAAGCATAAGCAGATAGCAGATTACATACACTGGGCATCAAATATGGCCACCAGTGCAATTAAACACGCCGACAAAATAATATACAAAACCGACAACACTTCAATAGAGATCAAGAAAGGTTAGCCCTGTTCGGGAGCTGCAGCGCAAGCAGCTGAGCAAGCTGATGAGACTGCACTTGTTTGACACTTATATCCTCCTCACTCTGAAAGATAAACAAGCAGACAGATGATAGGTTTTGCACATATAAGTATCAGTGCTGACAATTCATCACATTTCTTACTGACGAATAAAGTGACATAGTTTAAAATAGCATTAACACAATATGGTATTGTTCAGCTCAAGACATGGCAGGAAATGACAGTGTGAAGGAGTTGGCAGCTTCACGACACCACTGGATTACAGATCAAGAACTCATAAGTATCAATGGTTAGTGTGCTGTCAATTTATCCCATTTCATATTGGAAAAATAAAATCACTTGCTTAGTATAGTTTAATTTACATGGTATGAAGAAGGAACTTGGTTGAAGAACTGAAAACTTAAATTGAGAAGGACAAACTTTTGTTTATGAAGTACATAATAAACTTTAAACATGCAATTTGATGCAAACACCAAAAATAAACAGCTGTTGCAGTCATGCCTAACCAAATATACACAACAAAGTTTGAAGGCTTGAGAAGGACAAACTTACATTATTGGTGAAGGCTGGCTCTATAAAGCCCTTGTCCATTCTGATGGGGGGGGGGCAATTCAAGAAGTTTACCATAGAGTCTTCTTCATAACCATTGCCTTTATTCTACATTTTGTTAAGAGCAAATGTAGATGTGACAATATAAGAAAAAATGGAGAATATTTAAGATAAGATGAAGAGTGATGCTACGTAACCAAGTAGCTATAAATGTAAGTACAGTGATACAAGCAAAAGTTACAGCCAAGAGCAATGCAGAGCTAAACTTCTTCAGTACCATCGGTGTTATCCAACCTTATGGTAAGAGTAAATATAGATCTTATGTGTAGAAAATGGAGGGCAAAGGAAAATAAGCTGCAGAGTGATGGTACATGAACAACTACCTGTCAGTATGAGTACACTGATAAAGCACAACAGGTACTTACAAGAACAATGCAGAGCTAAAAAATTTCATTGACATTGGATATATTCTACACGAATGTAACCATTCATACAAATCAGATAATTTGGAGAGAACAATTGATAAGCAAGCTATCATGCATACTGATGTCACATAATGAACAAGGTATGTATGCAAGTACAGTGATACAGGACAACAGGTACTAACAAGAACAAAGCAGCGGGCACCATATTTGCGATATCCCGTCGTTCTTTTCAAACCGGAATTCCTTTTCGAGCAGATTTCCTGCAAAAAAGATCCATAAGGCACATGCGGAAAAGTAGAAGTTCAAATTGTCATGCGATATCATAGACAGTACCTCATCCTCGGAACGAGACCAATGCATAACGAGGTTTTTCCATTCAATGTCTTCTAAATTTAGCACAGGAGACTTCACTAGAAATTCATTTATAGACTTGCCATCAAAGTGTGATTTCCTCAGGTAACACCGATACTGCTGCAATGCTTCCTTGAAAAGCAGAAGCAAGCTTTGCTCGTCATGACTATCCAGATTGATCCTCGCCTACTTACAACAATGTAATGTAAATCATTGATGTGTTCAATCAGCAGAAAATAGGAAAATAATCACCATGAATAATAGCACTTACACGTAAGTGGGACAGGAAGATGTGAAAATGGTGTTTGTCTTCACTATAATCTTCCCATGATAGGAATATATGCACGTAGTCCCAAACAACATTGAAAGCATTTTCTTTTAAACTGGGAATAACTGGAATGGGGTTCCAATCTGTAGTATTTGGCCATCTCTGCAGTTGGGAAAGGTCTTCGGCCGGTGGACTTGCTATAGTTTTTGCTAGAGTGGGATTTTTCTGTGGTACGGCTGGTGCTATGGCAACTAAAATCGGCATACCTTTTGCTGCAGTGCAGGTCCTGTGTGGTGGGGCTAGTGGTGTGGCCAGTGAAGTATGGGTACAGTCTGCTGGAGTCGGTCCTACGTTTTGTGTCACTGGTTGTATATCCAATATAAGTGGGGTGCTATCTTATTTCTCTAGCACAACCATGTTTTTCAATGACTTTGCTGGTGCTCCTTCAGGTTCGGCAATCACCCTCTTCCTTTTTGATGTCTGATGCACAAGAACAGCATTTGAGTGGGAAAAATGGTATGATGACAGATGGAATATGTATTGATAATGGATGGGCATGACATGTCGACATATATGATGAGTAAACTAAGCAGATGGCGGTGCAACAAAGTAGAAGAAATGCAAGACAACAAATGAGAGATACGCGCAATCAATAAACCCTTGCCAAATTAGAACAGGCACCTTGATGGGTGAACAGGAAAGGCCATATGCCTTTGACTCCTCGAGGTTAGAATAGGCATTAGGATCATATTCTGAACAAGAATCAACAGGTGGGGAGCGTATGATTTTCATTGCATCCAGAATGGCACTCAATGCCCTGGTGCCAATTTTGCAAGTCATTGCATTGTTTAGCTTCAAGAGTGGACTGCTACTAGTGCGACACAAAGCGGCTACACAGATCATAGTATAGATATAACAGGAATACCGTAAGCATCAAAGTAAAATCAGCAAAGTTGAGCTTGCTCGAATATATGTGCTAGTATTGCCGGTACGGCTAGAAAGGCTTCAGATACCAGATCTCTTCAACTGAAGGTGCGGTACTGTTAATATCAGTGTAACTCTCAAAGTCAACATAGCTCCCCGCATTTCCTTGCTATTCTTATAGGATTCAAGTGGGCAGGCCACTACAAATCATATTCCCATGTTTACAAAATCCTATGAATCAAAGAGGCCCTAAGAGTTCAAAGTGTCCATCACAACCGACCGTATAGACCTCTACACTGCAAATTCCCTTGTCATCTTCACTACAAGGAACATACTGTACTACTATCATACTCCCTCCATTCCAAAATATAAGTCTTGGTAGAGATTTCCACTATGGATCACATACAGATGTATCCAAATACATTTTACAGTATAGATTCACTCATTTTGCTCCATATGTAGTCCATGGTGGAATCTATACAAAGACTTGTATTTAGGAACTAAGAGAGTACTTATTAAAGAAGAACAGAAGAGGAACATGCTAAAGAAGAGCAAGCAGATTTTGGATAATAAAATGTTCGTTACGCAGTGCCCACACATGATGAACCAGAGCGCATTAACAAAGCAACTCCCTGCTGTCTCTCTATATGTGGTGCATGTGCTTTTTCAAAAGTAAACTAGGAACATTAGCTGACCAATTAAATGTTATCTGTTTTAGTAATATCAGCATCATATCCGATTCGTACTTGAGCAACAAGTTTGGAATTATGAGTGGCATGTTGTTTAGCTTGATGGATTCAGGAGCAGTGCTAAGCAGGTACGATGATGGTACTGAATATAAAGGCATGTCTGCATGCAAGTCATGTGACTTTTGTCATTTGGATCAGTCGACCATTTCAGGTGGTTTGATGAAGATCCTACGTCTCCTAACCCTTCTTCTTCCTCGTCTCTAGTTCTTACCATATAGAACATCGCACGGGCCGCCGGCCGGACCACCGGCCCCCACCGCCTGTGTTCCTCCGCCAACCCCACCCCCACCCCCGGCCCCACCCGCATCGAGTTTTCTTTGTTCGGTGAGGCCCCACCACCGCCCCCCACAACCACCGTCCCCACCCGAGCCCCTTCGTTCGCACCACGAACTCCGGCGAGCTCTGAAAAATCGATTGACCCAATTTTGAAATTTAGTCTACTGTGATTTAACTAGTGTGGAATATAAAAGGGGAAAACCATAAGCATTGGGAGTATAGTGTTGAGCGTGCCATGGCGGATCTGAAGGTGCAAACCGGACAAAGGCAACTTCGCAACCAATGTTTGCTTTCAACTAGCAAGTAAGTAATGGACAAGAAATCAGAGTAAAGAAGTGGCGATCTATTTTCTTGCTGCAATAAATAAGTTGAGCAGATACGAAAGAGTACCGCCTCTGGTACGGCGCCGTGTATGCATCTGTTGAGAATTTGATGGTGCTGCGGTAGCGATGGCTGGCGGTGGTGTGGAAGTAGATCTAGGAGGGTAGATGGTGGCAGCAGGGCGCGGTGGATGAGACGGTCATAGGAGAGGCGCCGGCAAGGTGGACGACGGCAGGGATGAAGCGAGAGGACGGGATGCAAGGATCCCGGTCCGAAGCCGTGGATGAGAGAGGTCAATCTCTTGTAATGGACGGCGGTGTTTGGCTATCAGCTCCGGCATGGTGGAGGAGGACGGTGGTGGATGGGGTGGTGGACGGAGGAGGCTGGGGTGGAGAGGGTGGTTTGGTGCCCACGGAGTACGAATGGGGAAATGGAGGTGGTGAGGAAGGGAGGAACCATGTCTTCAGGGCGCGCTTGTCTCAAATGCAAGGAAATTTACAAACTTAGCCCCCGTTTCAAATTTCCTACATCACAGCAATATTAGTCGGTTGGGGATAGGACGGTAATCTCACATACACCGAATATTTGCCGACGAGAGTTTGTTTTTGGCGCCCACTGTGTATGAATCAGGGAGGGAGTCGATTTCAGCCGAGGACAAACTGTGTTATGGCGCCCACCGTGTATGAATCTGGGTGAGAGGTAGTTATGTCACGTTTGAGTGAAATTGCAAACCTACTGCGACTTTCCCCGGGTGAGAATCGGGGAGGGAGTATATATAAAAACCAAACCTATAGAAATCGAGCAAATAGGCTTTGCATGGCAGGGATAGGCAGTAGTAATTTCCATCTCGCAGATTTTGGTTTTGGGCGGTTACTGCGACTTTCCCCGCTTCGTTCTAATTTTTCGGAGTGCACGTTTACCGTGCCAACTCAATTCGAATCCCATTTGTATTCTAGTTTTTTTAGGTGGGATCCATTTTCGATTGGAATAAAATTCTATATACATTATTTTTTATATATACTTTCAAAAGCACCACAAAGAATTATGCTCTTTTATATGTATAATATGATTTACAAATACAATGATCTCAAAATCATAAGGTTGAATTCAAAAAATAAAACCAAATTATGTTCTACTAAAATGTATGGATGAGTAATATCTACATATTAAATAACATAGATGCGCATGAATTCATATCAGTATGGATGTTTGATAGATCAATTTTTGTTTGAGTATGGATTACATGTATCATCATCTCGAATTCAAATACTTGAATCCCTTTTATGTTCACTCCTTTCACGCCCATCTCTCTCGCTTGCATGCTCCTTCATGTAGCTATCACTCTCTTTTCTCCAGCTCACCCGCACGCTCACTTCATGTTTCTCCTATCCTCGCAAACATGGTCTCTCGACGTCTCCCTTGAGAAGTTTCACACTCTCCCTATGATTATACATTACACGGTTTTCATTATCTCTCACGTCTCTACCATTCTCTCGTATCACTAGGTATCTAAGCTTTCTTTTTCACTGCCACACACACAGTCTCCACTCATCTTTCATTTTGTCTTTCTCTCTATGGGATTCTCTCACACACCCTATATGTCTCTAGATATGAATCATACAACTAAAATTACTCTCTCTCTCTCTCCTGTAGACACAACATTTGTTGCGGTCTCCTTTTCATCTCCATCCCAGACTGATATTAATCATTTGTTTTCCGATCAGACAAACTCCCCCCCTCTCTCTGACACAAACACACAACTCCTTCTTCCACTCCCCTTCCCGACTACCGTCTCTCTCACACACAAAACTTTCGCTTTCGCACCCCGACTCGTATTTCTCTTACAATCATTTATCGACTAGCCTCTAGATAGGTTTATACACCCGCATACTCGGGCTTCCACTATCGCATACATGTCTCTCTCCCGCTCCTTGTATCTGTGTAGATTTTTCTTCCCTTCTTGAGACACGCCCTCTCGATCGTGCACACAAACACTATCGCCTCATTTTAAGTTGATACCTCTCGCACACACACTCTTTGTGTCTTTGTCACACATGCACTCTGTCCTCCTCCTCTCTCCCTCTCTCTCACACACACATGGGCTTTTGCAACAACTTGCAAGATGCCCATGCGTTGCACCGAACATCAATATTCATTTGTATGAGTAGTTTATCTTGTGGGAGAAAAGGATGAACAAGGGAAGGCCTTATTTGCAAGTGTGGAGAGGGGTGTGGGTATCTTCTGGCCAAATTGCCATAGTTTCCTTCCTATCCGTCAGATATAGATCGGACGGCCTATATTGCAGGATGGCAGGCACACGATCATCACCGACTATGCTTTTTATAAGAGTCACTACTGGAAACAGGGAATTTGCCATCAGCCATGGCAGATGGCAAAGGCATGGTCGGCGGATGGCAAAGGCTTTGCCATCTACCAGCAGATGGCAAATAGTTTGTCTAAAACCCTGCCGGTAAAGGCTTCTTTGCCGTCTGCTGGCTGATGGCAAAGAGCCTGTGCCTTTGCCATCAGCTGGCAGATGGCAAAGCCTCTTAACGGGTTAGCCCCGTTAGAAGGCTAACGGCATACTTTGCCGTCTATCAGCAGACGGCAAAGGCTGCAGGCTTTTTGCCGTCTACCAGCAGATGGCAAAGGCTGCATGCTTTGCCGTCTGCTAGCAAATGGCAAAGAGCCCAAATAGGCCAGCCCCAATTTTACATGTAGATGCGCCAGCAGATGGCAAAGTGACTATATTGCCCCATTTAATTTTGATTTTTCTTATATCAGTTCCTTTTCATAGAAAATCAAACACAAATATATTTATATGACCAATATAGCATATTCAACACATATTACCAATAGTCATGAACACATATATATCCAACACATGTTACCAATAGTAGCAAGTTTCATCCGTACATATACATAGTTTCATCAATATTACACGGTTTCATCCATAGGTAGCAAGTTTCACAAGGTCGAAACAAAAACTAAATACAAGCACTCCATCAACCCAACCTTCCGTGATCTTAAGCAAATCTGTAAAATGGGAAAGAAGAAAGTAAGAAGAAGAAGACTAGAAGAAGAAGATTATTATGATGCGGAAATATGCATGGATTGTCAAAACATGCATTATCCTACTATCACTAGTACAACAAAGCTGCAGGTTGGCATAGTTCATGAACCATGTACATCATGACAAATACAATATCATCCAATGCTCGACTATGAACAAAATTGAACAATTACACCTCACAAAGGCAGAGCATAGAACCAACAAGCAAGTAGGAGGGGTATAAGAGGACTTGAGGAGCTCACTCGAGGGGGTTCTAGCCTAGGCTGAGCTTCATCACCATGGATGCAGCTAGGGGAATCAAACGAGTCTACCATCATAGGAGCAGCACCACCACCACCGCCAAAACTGGAATGGCCGGAGCGAATCACCATCATATGTGTACAACTACCAGTGTTGTAGTACTTGAGGAAGATGAATATAACAAGGCTCACACACATAGGTACAAAGTAATAGAATGTAGACAAGTTACTAAGTGGAGTAGTAGTAGAAGGGACCTAAGCTAGCACCCATGCCAAGAGACATACTACTAGTAAATTGTTGTTATGGGTGAGACAAGAGCACAGGTGGTGCTGCTAGAGAGGGAACTATGGGCACTCGTAATAAATTAACAGAGTATGCATGCATGGGAAAACTCAAGAGTAAAATTGGAAGTAAATTGAGCCATCTAAACAGTAAAAAAAATATCACAAGCAAGAACAGAAGTTCAGCAAACAGCCGGAACCACTACGAACTGACTAGAAGTAAATCCTTCATGGCTAAAATATAATAACAGAGCAAAAGGATCGAGACGGCTCACACATCACTTTCCATGAGCTACCTGGGGAAAACAATATGAGCCACAGTTAGCCAATTTTAGGATAACATATGCTGGTGCTCATTCATCCTTGTTCATGTGTGGTTGAAGCCAGCTTTGAAGTCAAACAGTGTTATGTGCTATTCAGGACATAGAACCCAAACTCTCAGACAAACGAGCAAATTTTACAACTCTGGCAACGCCTCTATAACCCCCCCCTGAAACAGGGGTACTGGCAACTACTATGTACGTCATAAGGTTTATTGCAGATTCGGTACAGTTTTAAGTGCAGTAGAAACCACAGCAATTTATATCATGAGGATTTTGCACCAGCCAAACATATATTGGCCAACCACACAACACATCCATCCTTACAAGAACAATAGCAATATATTATATATATGGACCAAGCTTGGACTCCGAAGAACTCAGAAGGGATTGAACCTAACAGCCCAACTGATGTGCGGCGACGGCAAGCACGACATCAATTTTATACAACACATGCACCATGAGAGTGATTAGACCTACAAATGAAGCAGTACACTTGTTCAATCATGCCTCAAATGAACTACTAGATAACAACAGAGCAATTCACATGACAACAGGGAGGTAAAAGCAGAACCAGAGGATCATGAAGCAGCCGGAGCTGGGATTTTGCTTTCTCTCTGGAACTAACAAAACATGCTAACAAGTTATCGGAACCATTCCATGATGCTACATAGCATTGAAACTAATAATACATGCTAATTAGTCATCAGAGCTACTGCATGATGCTACATGACCCTATCAAGAAACAAATCATCCAATCATGCCAACATAATCAAGCAAAGAAAATCGAAAGAAAAATATTTGCTATCAACTCTCACATTTCTTTTTGTTCTCTAAGAGACAGTAGGTTGTATATTTGCAGGGTATTAAACAAGTATACAATGAAGCAGAAAATCAAAAATGACAAATCTTTCTAAGCATGGACACCTACAAGAACCTACATTCGTGAATATTTCCAAGCCTGTGCATTTTTAACCAGTTAGACTTACAAATTGTTCAGCAAGAAAAAAAAGTCATATGGAAGTTACGTTTGCTTCCAGGATTTAAGCCCGAAGGTGGGGAACTGGAGGAAGCCGCAGACGTCGCCGTCGGTGTAGAACCACTAGAAGAAGCTCCAGAAGAAGCTGATCCCAAAGTACTTGAGGAACCCACGGACCTGCTACCTGTTGCGGTAAAGGTTGAAAGAAATTAAGAATCAGCCTCAGCCATCCGTTTCTAAAGCGTTTTTACACAGTTAAAACATGATTTGATTCATCGTAGCTGGGAATAAACGAGGGCGCTTTTCTCGCAAAAGGAAGGGGGGAATAAACGAGGGCCGGACTTTGCATTCTTATCTCCTTGAGGTTTGTGGAACCCGTTTATGAGCACGGCAGTGGCAGTCCCGCTTGGGTAGGTTAGCTTGTAGTCGATGACCAGTACCTAAAAGTGTTTGGTTTCACCAAATCGTCAGTTCAATTGAAGACCGATTGCGACTACAAAATCAATTGTAAATAAAATGCAGATTATGTTCCGTCAGCATTGTAGCAAGCGATGACCCGGGGGTTGGTCGTCGATGTTGAAATTCCGGTTAACAAGTGAGAACAGGGGGAAATAATTTTTTGGGTAGGAGGTGGGGGGACTAATCGCCGTCAATGACCGCAACCCTGATGCTACGGTCCCAAGAGGAAGGAAGTGACGGCGGGGTTCTTGTACCTGTCTGTGGGCTTGTCGTCATCAGATCCCCAGGCGGAGGACGAGGCGGAGCCCTCGTTGGGGACGACCAAGGTCCCCGGGGGCTGACCGGACGGGCGAGTGCTGAGAGGGGAGGCAGGCGCAGAGTAGCGGTCGTCGGATTCTTGAAGAGTCTTGGAGGGCTCAGCCCCAGCTCCGCCGCAATTGGGATCATCGGTGTCGGGAGAGCTGCCGGAGTCCTGGCGGTGGCGGATCTGGGTGCCGCCTGAGCAGCTTGGGAAGGGAAGAGGGTGGGGGCGGCAGCGGTGCACCGATGGGAGAGAGCCCGGGTTGGAGAAGAGGAGGCCGGCGGCAGCGGGGTTGGGGGAGAGGAGTTGGTCGGCGGCGAGGCTAGTGCTTGGGTTGGGGAATCTGGAAGGGAGGAGGAGGAGGAAGTTTGGCGGGGATGGGCTCGATCCAGCCTCTAAAGTCGGTGTGAGGGGAGGGTGGCGAGCGGGGAGGAGGCCGTTGCACCCTGAGTGCGGCCGCGGCGGCGGACGTGGCGGCGGCGAGCGTGCGCGAGCTGGAGAGGATGGAGTGGCGGCGAGATTGCATCTGGGGGTGGCGACGATGGAGTGAGATGGGATAGGGTTTGGGTGGTTGGGCTGCCCGGGGGGTGGGGGTTCTTTTTCTTTCTTTCTCTTTTTTTTGTTTAGATAAATGGGATGGATGGATGGATGGATGCCATGTCATCAATCCATGACACAAACATTTCAACCAATGAGAACAAAAATAACCCCACAGTTTTTTTACCTGGAAAAAAATTACCCCATCTTTTTGCCATCTGGATGGCAAAGAATCTTTGCCGTTTGCTGGCAGATGGCAAAGAGATGGGGCTGGTAAGCCGTTACACTCTTGACGGCCACAGGACTTGCCAACCTCTTTGCCATCTGCTGGCAGATGGCAAAGATTATTTGCCATCCACTAGCAGATGGCAAAGAATTAGCTGATGGCAAACATGTCCTTTGCCGTCTGTCAGTTCTTTGCCATCTGTTTTTTATAAGCAGATGGCAAAGACATTCTTTGCCATCAGCTGGCAGATGGCAAAGAGCTGGCTGATGGCAAATTCCCTATTTCCAGTAGTGAGTAGGGATAATAACAGAGTTGGTGATGATGGTGGGCCTGCCATCCTGCAATATAGGTCGTCTGATTTATATCTGATGGATAGGAAGGAAACTATGGCAATTTATCTGCACTACTCTCCACATTTGTAGATAAGGCCTTCCCTCGTTCATCCTTTTCTCCCACAAGATCTTGATGTTCCGTGCAACGCACGGGCATCTTGCTAGTATGAGTAGAAATTAGACATATACCACTTCTCGAATCTTGAAACCAACAACATTCCTCCCTTATCTCATCAAAACCGCCAAAGGAATATATTTTGAGTGAAAGACAACATATTTTTAGTGATATACGTATTTGAAAATTAGAATTTTTTTCTATCAAATCGGTGAATATGTATTAATCTACTCTGATCGTGTGGCAACACATTGGCACATTGCTAGTAGTTATTATAAGTTTTTGGACACGAGAAAAATGGTAGAGTGCATATACAAAGAGAAGAGGCGCACGCACGCAGTCGGTCTCTCGCTGTCTCGCACACATGAGTGTTACGTAAAGGCAACGTTAACAAATAAACTCTAAAACCCTAGGTGCACGATTGCTGCATTCGCGGGTACCGGGTACGTGGTGGAGCGCACCTTTGTAGGAATAGTCAGCTCGCGTGATAATTTGATCTGTAGGAGTTGATGGTCGGGACCACACGTGAACGACATGGAGGCGGTGGCTCGCTAGTTGCCACAGATCGAGTAGCCACGTTTAAAATATCATTTTTAGCGGGGTTAAGAGTTCCGATTTTCAATGGTGCGTTATAAGTACTAAGTAGTTTTTAGAACAATTGGTATGGAGCGAAAATGAAATTCATAGTACTACGTACCTCCTTGGCATATGGTTGTATGGGTTTATGTTGTGAGATGTTGAACCTGGTAGTTCTAGGGCAAATACTATGGTTTAGATTTAGACGTTGGTTTTCAGTAATGAAAATCGGAAGGGGGAACCCTTCTTTGATTAAAAAAACTACTACCTCCGTTTTGGTTTACTAGTCCCCATCGTATTTTGTGTGAAAGTTTGTACATGAATTTTACTTGTAAAATGTGAATGGAAACTGAGATTTTGTTATACCCAAACAAAAGAGGACTGGAGGGAGTGATTGCTCTGACACGAACATGACCTCTCATAGCACAGGCATTGAACTGGCGCACCGGCCAAGAGGGCCCCACTCGCTGCAGGCCTGGCTAAACACGCCTCCTCACCGCATGCAACCGACTTCAGACTGCCCCCGCCTGGCTTCATTGAATCCGTGCGTGTGCCGGCAACGCGTCCTTCCGCGAGCCGGCCGGCATTTTAGAACACAAAAAATGACCAAAATATAATTAATTACGCATGGCCTTGACTTGTTGTGCTTGCACTGGTAGGAGGAACTAGAGGTTTTTCTTTATTCATAAATCTCCTCAATTTTTTTGGCTTTGAAGTGAATTATGGTTGTGGACATTATGTATGAATGTGCAGATATCTGTGAACATGAGTTTGATGTGGAAGCTGAACTTGGAATGTCGGGCTTGCGCGTGAACTATACCATGTCCAATGCTTCGTTTGTTATTGTTTGGAAAGTAATTGTTGTTATTACATGACCCGAAAAAATATATTTTGTGCCACATCAGTAGATGCACAGACATCACAACAGGCATGCTGACTGGATAAACATTTGAACCTAGCTACGATGAAGGAAATTTTGTATTGACAAAAGTTTTAGATAGCAGGAGACGCCTAGCCTGCTCTGCCTCTGCTAGCTTATTTCTGGCTTCTTCCATCTCTTCTTTGGCATGGGTGAAGAGAGCATCTGGTTGCTCTTTTCGCTTCTTCAGGAACTCAGCTACATTCTCAAGGGCAGCTGCATGCTTTCTTTCAGCCTTTACTAGAGCGACTTGGACACGAACAGCATCATCTGGGAATTTGCACCTTGTGTCTAATCCAGCATCATTAGGGAACTCGCACCTTGTGTGTAATCCAACCTCATTTTGGAAACATGATCTCGTAGTTGACCATACTTCCCTCCTCGCAGGAACAGAATCCTGACATGAAGTTACTTCTTTTCTAGATCAATACTAGCAACCCAGATCCATTTAGTAGAAGCCAGATAAACAGAACTGGGAGAAGTGAATTCAAAAGGAAAAAAATATAAAAACAAACTACAAGGTGAGAACACCCACTTCCTACATCAAGCTAAAAACGAAAGCATTACGATGATTAAGACTCTTCTTATTACACATCGAAGAACACGAGGCTTAAGAGAAACAGAAACTACAACATATACACATCGAAGAACACGAGGCTAAACAAAAGTAATTGAAAGGGTGTTAATTACCAAAGCTCGTTTTACAGGTTCGGTGCAGCTCCTCTTTAACTTGCCACGCTCCTTGAAGATGTCCCGAATATCCCGTGTTTGGTCTTCATTGCTCCTCTGCATGTATGCACTCGTGGTTTTAAAAACTCAACATGGCAAGAAAAATATACTACTAGTAACACTCGCGCATCTTGTGGGCAACATTAAAGCACTCGTCTGCCATGTTAGAGCATCTCCAACAGAATCGCAAGGCGCGACGCTTTAAAAAAGCGTTTACAGTGCTGAGATCGACAAGTAGAGATGGAGAGTAGAGACTAGAGAGTAGAGGATAGTTCTCAGCATAGATAGATAAAAAATAGATTATTCAACTACTCCTCGTCATCCGACTCCTCCTCGGTGATGTCCTCCTCCGAAGTCTGACTGTAGGCATGAAGATACCGATCGTCGTCGGATTCCCAGGGCAACGCTGCTCGTAGCCTCATGTTGAATTGAGCGTCCGCTTTTCGCCTACGCTTGTCCTCGCGATTGGCGGCTCGCTCCGCCCTCCTGTTATCCCTCTTCGCCCTCCTTTGCGCGTAGAACTTATGCTCGTTGATGATGTCCTATGGGAAGCATTGGCACCACAACGCCATGGCTTCCTCGTCCATCTCGGCGATGCCGAAACGGTGCTCCCGCCTCCGGTTGTCGCGACGATCCTCGTCGGTGATAAGCCGTGACAGAGGCGCGAGCTCCTGTGCCCGCTCCCGCATCGACATGTTGGGGAAGTTAAATGTTCTATGATGCCACCGGAGGCGCCACGCTGCCGCGTCGTATGTGCGGGCGGCCTCGTTGGCGGTGTCAAAATTGCCGAGGCCGAGGCGCATCCCGCGGAACCGGATCTCGGCGGAGAAGCCGTCAGAGGGGCGCGCGCGGGCGCCACGGTATCCCCAAGTTTCCCGGTGACGTGACGGCATGGTTGGGCGGCGGTAGTGAGGCGAGAAAGAGCAGGGAGAGAGTGGTGGCAAGGCATAGAGCGGTGGGAGGGTGTTGGATTTTATAAAGCGCGCTGGACGCCACGCGCCAAAACTAGCACACGCCCGACCGCTTTTTCCCGCGCGCGCGCAATCCTTTCCCGACGTCTCTGCTATCTCTACTCTCTTCTCTACTATTATATTTATTTTATATTTAGTATTTATCTCTACTTCTCTACTCTCTACTTTTTTTCTTATACTAGCAAGAGGCCCATGCATTACACGGAACATCAAGATGCATTTATACGAGCTTTTTATCTCGTGGGAGACGAAGATGAACGAGGGAAGTCCTTATCTGAAAATGTGGAGAGGGGTGCGGGTATCTTTTTACAAAATTGTGATAGTTTGTATTCTATCCGTCAGATATAGATCAGACGACCCATATTGCAGGATGGCAGGCACAACATCATCACCAACTCGGTTTTTTATAAGAGTAGATAGAGATAGAGAAAAAATAGAGTTGGTGATGATGGTGTGCCTGCCATCCTGCAATATAGGCCGTCCGATTTATATCTGATAAATAGGAAGGAAACAATGGCAATTTTGCAAAAAGATACCCACACCCCTCTCTAGATTTGCAAATAAGACCTTCCCTCATTCATCCTTTTCTCCCACAATATAAACTACTCATACAAATGCATCTTGATGCGTGCAATGCATGGGCATCTTGCTAGTTATAAAAAACATTCCATCATTTGCCACACTACTGGTTGCAGATGAAAAACCTACCCAAGCACAGCGCGATACAGGAGCGACGCACAATTACAAGCTGATATTCTGTTGGACAATGGAGGCTATAACCAGTTACTTTTACGGGAACTATAGCACCCAGGAAATTTGAAGGGTAGGTATGAACAAAATTGGAACTGCACATGCACTGCTAAGTGATTCAATACACACATTACCAATCGAGGAGGAGAACGATGGTCGCGGCGGCCTTTGTGAGTCATGGTCGGCAATGGGAGTCAGTTCATTGTCCACGACGGTGGTGCTTCTACGCTTAGTGTCGGCTTCCGAGAAGAAGATCCGATATGGTGGAAGACGGTGCTAGGGAAGAGGCTCTGTGTACGACGACAATGGTGGAACGGCTCCAGTGCGGCGTATGAGATCGTTGATGAGGCAGATGTCGTGCGATGGATGAGTGCGCCGATGTAGAAGGGGAGGACCACGAAGGCTGCGGTACCGTGGAGAAGTCTATTTTGCGGTGGGGATAGAAAATGGGGAGTATTCAGGTGTACTACTCTGGGTGCCGGGGGTGGGGTTGGCTGGGTAGGGTGAACCTAAAGTTGCGAAAACAGCCCCCTACCAACTGTCATCCGTAGGCCTGTTCCGAAGGCTATGATGGTCAGTTCCCACTGCTTGAATCAGGGTCGCGGGAGATTTTCCCGCCGACCTCAAAATTTTGTGACACTGAACTCCCCGTGTGGCGTGTTGGGTGATTTGGCTAAGCAACTAGCGAGTAGTACTAGTAAACTCTGCATATTAGGTTTGACCGAAGTCAAACTTCCTAAAGTTTGACCAAGTTTATAGAAAAATATAAACATTTACCATAACAGATATGTATGATGTGAAACTACATTCAATAATGAATCTAATGGTATTTATTTTTTATTGTATATGTTCGTATTTTTGTTATAAACTTTCTGAGAGTTTACAAAACATGACTTTGACCAATGCTAATACGTGGACTTAAATAAAAACGGAGGGTGTACACATTTGTTTTCTTAGTATGTAGTGAATTAATCATTTGTTGAAATTGTGAAATAAATATATTAGGCTACTGACTTGGAATGTAATGGTCTATACAATTCAATAGTTAGAATCATTCTCGAATTCCAAGATATATAGGAGGTCTATAGTACTTCACAACATGCTCAAACTCACATAATCCCAGTCAAATGACAATCAAAATGCATTTCATAGTTATTACTTTGTAGGATGCAACAAAACCAACAATAACTCTACATCAGCCATTATAAAAGCAACAATTTGAACATATCCCAATGTGTCAATGAAACATGCAGAGAGAGCTTGCGAAGATGGAGTAGATAAGGCCGGAAAGATTGTATGTATGTGGACGAGAGAGTAGGAGACAAACCTAACGAAACAGAGAGAGAGAGAGAGAGATAGAGAGAGAAAGAGAGAGGAAGAAGTTAGGCCTGTGAGAAAGATGGAGACATGTAATATACGTGAGATGCGTGTGCATCCGGATTCTGTACACGTGGAAGGTGAAGAGACAATAGGTTTGATGAGAGAGCTGGAAAAACATGGACGAGTGGGGAAGGATCTCGTGGGTTGAGGGATTGGTAAATTTGTGCGGGGAGAGAGGGATTGGTAATTTTGTGCGAGAGAGAGGGTGGGGGGAGGAGTCAGTTAGCCGTCGTCACATCATCATGCTTCCAAATGGCCCCGCATTCTCTAGCACAGTGTGGTCGCCATCTTTGATCTCCACGATGCCCTCTTTCAATATTGAGGTGTTGTGCATGCTGGGGTGCAGAGAAGCACAAGCGAGAGTGGTCGCCATATAACCTTGGATGGGGATGAATTGTGTGCTCGGGGGAGGGGGTGTGTGTGCTGTGTGTGTGTGTGTCAGATACTGAGAGAAAAAAAACCTAAGGAGTGAAATGTTTGTGTATGTGAAGGAAAGCTACATGATAAACAAGGTATTCACGAAGAGATCGTGCATGTGAAATAGAGAGCGATGTGCGAGCCTTGAGGTGGGCAGGGGCCGGGTGAGGGTGTCAAAATGTGCGCGTTGATGCATGTGTTACATGCGAACGTGCGAGGGACGGATGAATCAAGAGAGATGGTTGTTGTGTTACGGATGCTCCTCTCTCTCTCACACACACACACAAGTAAAATAGAAGACCGTTCTCTCATGTATACACAACGTATCAGCATCTGTCTATGTCTCACTCATGCATGATCATTTGCACATTCACACCTCTCTATGTCTCTATCACACGCACACCGTCTCCACATTGCCCTTCTGCCACAACACACATATGGACACATACACACGTTCTCTCTCAGTCACACACACAAAATCAGTAATAAAAAAACTAGGGCGCACCTAAAATGTCCAAACCCAAATAAACACGAACTGGAGCTAAATTCAAATATATGGAAATATTTTAGCGTCAGGAACTTTTCCAGGAAAAAAAGTTGAGTAATATTCGGGGATTGTTTTCACACACACAAAAAGGTTCGGTGGATGTCCTTCGAGCGCGACACAGTGACGCACCGTTCGATCGACTGCGCAGCCGCAGTTCACGCGCTTGCACGGGATTCTGTATCGTGGTTGTGGCAACTAATAAAAGCGCTGCCTACATCTAATGTTTACGTGTACTAGTACGGTTTTCTTTTAAGTTTGACCAACCCTATATAAAACTAAACTAATCTCCCATACGCGCACTCATCAATATGCCGCCGCCGTTGCACATGCCGGCGCCCGCCTGCTCCGGCCAACAATTTCTCGCCCATCACCGCCGTGTTGCCACCATCCCTGTGCCATGAAGCCGAAGGCTCGCCCGCTCACGTCGTCTGCAGTCCCTCCTCGCGATGTCGCCCTGCTGCCAAGCACGCGAGCAGCTGGTGGAGCTGCGTCTATGCACGCAGCGTATGAAGAGGAGGACGAGCACGTGCTCCAGCACGCCGGCGAGGAGGAACTAGCATGTTATTGTCGTCTCCGCCCGCGCGGAGGAGGCGCACATGGTGGTTGTCGCGGCGGAAGCCGGTCGCGCACGTGTTGAGCCCACAAACCGGGTGCGGACGCGGAATCTACCTTCGAGACTTTAATGCCACGTGGATCCTGCAACCTGAAGGAGCAATTTGGGTTAGTCGACTCTTGTGAGCCGTTTGATGCAACATGGATGGCTATAAGGGCTTCTTCAACCTCCGAAATTGATGCACAGTTCATCTTCTCAGCCCGCCACACGCCTAACCGCCTACCACCACCGCCGCGCCCTCCCCTAAACCGCCTGCCACTGCCATTCTACCCCCACCCTGCCATCCCTTTAACCACGGGCACGATCCATTTTTTTTCTGGTGAACTGCATTCCACACCCAACACTCATAAGATAGATCATGGTCACCCTGCAACCCTAATATATATACTGGGGTAGCTTCTCTGTCATCATCTTCCTTCGCTCCATTGAACTTCTTTCACAAATTGACTGACCGAAATTATACTACTAGTACGAACGTATTAAGTAAAGTAGGAACACAAAGATACGAGGAGTAGTACCAACTGCAAGAAGAATAGTAGTAAGACATAGTACTAGTACTACTGTACGTACTAAAGAGTTCAAATTAGGAGAAAGAATATAAACATAGTTCTACTAGGGCCTCAGCACAACACACCCTTGAAAATAAACTAAGCAACTAGTTCGCTTGACACCGCAGTAGAACCAGCATGAGCGACGGCACTGCCACCAACTCGGAGTCTGAGTCCACGTCCTCGACTTCGTCCTCGTCCCTCTTCCTCTTCCTCTTTGCCGACGCTTCTTTGCTTGAACCGGACACTGGCCTCTGCTTCTTCATCCAACAAAGGTAGGCATCCATTGCTGTGTACAGGATGTGATCTTCATCTAATGTCTTCGACTCCCATGCATAATGAAACTCGTGGTGAGGTTTCTTTAGTTTAGCGTATGAATGATCAACCATGGCTGCTGCCAGGGTCAGCATTGAAGGATGAGAGGAGGACACCAGGCTTGCCTTCTGGAGATCGAAGGGCTGGCCTACAACGAGGCCTATCCGACCAAGGACATCCCTGTCATTCCTAAAGTCTACAATAACAAATTTCACTCGTTCGTCCTTGAGCAAGTTCTAAAAATCCTGGTACTCAACGTCGGCATGGCATATGTGGTAGACCAAGCACATGTTATGTACGCAAACCTGTATCATGGCGGGCTTCTTCTTCTCTGCCTCCTTTAGAATCTTCTCTCTTTGCAGGATTGTGGTGTACTCAACATCTAGCCCAGCGACCCACTCATCCGTTGAACTGTTCAACATGTGTAGGAAGCGAGCAAGGCATGCTTTCACCGCCACGGATCCACGTGTGTAGATGACGATGAACTCATCACCGGTGATGGCTCTAACCTGGTACTCAGCGGCAATCATGGAGATTTGGGAGGCCATGGATTTTGGAGCAGGGTTAGGAGAAGTTGAACTGGTGTAATGTTAAAGGATGGGACGACTGGGAGCGAACTGTTGTAAGGTATTGTACTAGAAGAAGACGGGGACGAGTAGGGCATGAGAACGGCGTGGGGTTGCTGGCTTGCCCGGTGGATAAATGGCTACAAGCCCCCACAGATTTCTTGAGTACTATGTGGGACCCACTAGATGTCATGTCTACTATACCCATATCGTAGGCCTGACGGTATAGCTTCTGCCTGTTCGCACGCCATGCCGGCGCATGGGTAACTTCACTGAATTCTATCAATCGTCGCGCCTCCCACGACCTTCGCCTTCCTCGCGCGGTCACGCCCTTTGAGACTTCGACCGGCTATAAATAAGCATTTTTTGCCTACTTCACATGCATGATACTCCCTCTGGTCCTTTTTACTTCCGCCAACTGTTTGCAAAGTGTTTGACCAAATTTATACTAAAAATATCAATATCTACAATATTGATTATAATGAGTATAAGAACTACATTTTATAATGAGTATAAAAATATTGATTTGACATTGTGAATGTTGATACATTTTTCTATAAGTTTGGTCAAAGTAGAGGTACATTGACTTCAGACAAAACTTAAATGCACAATGCAGACTAGTTCCTCCATCCACGTGCGTGCCATGTCCTATCTCGTCATCACAACAAGAGCTATTAGAGTACTACTACCTCCCTTCTAGTTTAAAGGGCTCGATTCAAAAATTTCACCTACTCTTAGCAAGATAGAGGCGGTGGAATAGTTTTTGTAGTCTGCAAAAGTACTCAACTAATGCTGTTGTTTTTCACACAAAAAATGTGTTTACCAATGCATGCATGAACACTAGTTACTCTAACCCCCCCTCTCTTCTTTAATTCTTTGCCACATCAGCATGTTTGCTATTCCCGTGTGCGTGATACCAGCTAAGATACCACCATTGTGGCCAGCCTTAATCATCGCATGCAATAATTTAGTGCACCTTGAAATATGAACATGTGTGGGGCATGTATGTTTTTAATGACTTGAGACTATACCTAGCCCGGCATGCAAGATGAGACTTATTATGCACCGTTCCCCATACCTGCAGGAAGCCCGTTCGTCTACAAATCTTTTCCTCTCCATGTGTGGAAACAATATGCCTGCCAGACTCTCCTTCTCCCTCCGGCGGTCCCACCAGTCCACCCAGTGTGGAAAAAATCTGCATGCATGACTCTCCTCCCCCTGCGCTCATCCAATCGGTTGTGACCAGCAATATTGCCACCCCTTCTCTCCCTGTAATTTACTCCAACAAATATGCCCACGTACTACCTCCTTTCCAGTTTATAGGGCCCAAATCAAAAATCTCACCAACCAGGTTAGATGATGAGTGGTGGAATAATTTTCATGGTTTGTAAAAGCACTCAATTAATGCGCTCGTTTTTTCTCAAAGAATTGTGTTTACCAATGCATTAATTGCAATGCATGCATGAATGAAGTACATGCATTAGTCAAGTTTCTCATAATCCTCGCATGCAATGAATTAATGCACCTTGAAATCTGAGCATGTGATGGGAGTAGCTGTTACGTTAATCACGCAACATATCTTCTGGGACGCTGCTTCAATTACTTAACTATAGGTGCATTGGGTCACTGACATATGGGCCCAACAGGGGTTTGGCCCACATGTCAGTGACACAACTGGACCTGCAGTTAAGTCAGTGCAGCTCAGTCCATATGTTACGTAGGTGTGCCATTGCTCGCTATAAATACTGCGCCTCCCACGGCATTTGAAAGAATGCTCACGTTCATCGCTATCTCCTCCCCCTCCCTCTCACGTCGACCACCATGGCATCGCCCCTCCCAAACCCTAGGCTCCCCTTGCTGCACCGCCTGGATGGTCACGCGTTGCTGTTCCGTTCCTCGCCGCCACTAGTTGAGGAGGACATGTCGGTGTTACACTCCTCGCGGCGATGCGTTTAGGTGGACGCGTCAGCATGCCCAATCTCGCCAGCACGTGCGTCGGAGTTCGCGTCGGCTCCATGCTACGAGGAGAACGCTGCGCCGCCCGCCGAGCCCCCCAACCTTGAGGAGCTTTGGAAAGAAATGGATGTTGCCATGTGGGAGCCTTTGCCACCGGCAGAGAAAGACAAAATAGAGGTGGAGAAGAAGGTTGAGGAAGAGAAGTGCGCCGCGGGGCAAGCTGCCTGGCAGGTCTATGTCGTGTCCGAGAGATTCTGGCAATTGGCTCTTTGTCAGAAGGCTCGTGCTCGCCCGCCAGCAAGCCGCCAATTAGCACCTCGCGAGTTGCAAGGCTGAGGAAGAGGCGTTGTGTCGGCGCGCTGGGAAACGGCTGTGCGCCAGGGCACTCACGGCGCGCCGCAAGCGCTCCTGCGAGCGTCGTGGCTTTTAGTAGGAGTACAATTTAGTTTCGTAAGGTGATCTCATTAGTTTTGGGATGCAAATGATAAATCCCGAAAGTTCAGGAATTATTAGCATCCTTAATTAAGTTTGTAAGAGGGAATGTTTGGAAACCTTGTGTATCCGTATGCATTTTCTAAGTAGGTGCATATAGCACAAACTTTACTATATACTATCGCACTACACATCTATCTCTATATATGCTTGCATACTGTGCTACCCCCTCCGTCCAGGTGAATAAGTCATCATTGGTTGTGCACCGTGACCAAGAAGGAGGGAAGACTTTATACACCTAGACGGAGGGAGTACTACTATTACTTATGTACGTGCAAATGCACATTTTAACATTATGATGTGGTTTTTGTAAAAGTAGAAAAACAACAGTAGTCAAGCTAGTGAAACGATTCAATGCAAAAATGCTCGTTTGATTGTTTACCTTTAGCTTCCTTCTCTATGGTTATTTCTCTGTCATACTTTGTACGGAGTATCTCCTTGGTCGGAAAGGCATGCAAATTCCCAAACCACTTCCTACACCCTGTATCGAATTTTTTGCCTAACAAGTTGTGCCGTGCAATTGGAATTCCAACTTGAGTACTAGTACTACTAGTAGGATTCAAGGGACAGTCTGTTTAGGCTTCTATATTAGTAGTAATCCCATTACTACTAGCTCTGTCCTGGTTTATTGGTCCCCATTGTAATCTGTGTCAAATTTGATCATAAATTTAACTAATTAAATGTTTGTGCATGTCACATGCACTAACATTTTATCAGTTAAATCTTTGGTCAAAATTTACCACAAATTACAATGGTGAAGAATAAACCAGGACGAAGGTACTAGTAGTAGTTTAGAAGCCCAAATAAATGAGTGAGGAGCCTTAATGTTACTCTCCACTATGCCTAGTCTTATGGGAAAAGCTGGGGAAGAGATGGCTTATTTTTTAAGCTGCCAAAAGAACTGTCCCTAGGAGTAGTAGCTAGGGATACTAGGAGTAGTAGATAGGGATCGAGTGTGCGAGATGAACCGGAGAAATTAAATGCAGAGAGATGAAATGCAAAAAAGACGGAGGGATGTGATGGTTGCTTGTCCGTTTATTTTACCAGGCCACTTATTACTGGAAGTGATTGGGTTTTGTGATATGACAGCTTTACTGCCGCGCGACGAGCGGGGTGAGAGTGAGACTGCCGTGCAGCGCCGCCCTCTACACTTGAACTCCCTCCGTTTCTTTTTACTCCGCATATAATATTTGGTCAAAGTCAAACTTCACAAAGTTTGACCAAATTTATATAAGAAAATATGAACATCTGTAATACTAAAACTATACAGTATGAACATATGTTTCAGGGTGCATCTGATAATATTGATTTCATATTGTGAATGTTTATATTTTTTAATATAAAGTTAGTCAAACTCTACAAAGCTTGACTTTGACCAAACCTTATATGCGGACTAAAAAGAAACGGAGGGAGTACTACATCGGTTGTGGTTTATTAGTCCCCCATTGAATTTGACTAAAGATTTAACTGACAAAATGTTAGTGCATGTCAGCAAAAACTATATCGTTCGATTCGTATTTGAACATAGTTTTCAATGAAATAATTTTAGGTGACATGCTTCAGCATTTATCGTACTATATATAATGTTAGTTCAATTTTGGTCGTACTAATCTAGAGTAGTAAGGTGCCCTGCGTTGCACGGAAGAGTAAATTGCATTGATTGGGGAGTTGTTTATTTTGACAAAGGATGTGGGGATCATCTCTAGAGCTCACAAACATCCGGGTGAAATAGATAAAAAGGTATCTTTTGCAAACAAAAGCGTTCAACTGTTCAACCTGCATCCAAAACTTGTGAAGAAATAACACTTATTGTGCTTTGCAAGAAATGATCTTTAAGAATTAGTTTTTGAGTATCAATTGTTATACATGTTGGCTACAGATGACATGGTACTTTCTTATAGTCAACATTTGGCTATACTATTACGTATTAACCATGCCATTATACACCTAGACGGAGGGATTAAATCAGGATGACTTGGAAGGGGCACAGGAGATGTAAGAAATGGTTCATAGTAAGTATTTCACGAGTACTTTAGTAAAAATTCATACAAGGAAGATTCTAGACTAAAGTATAAATGGATACACTTTTATTCATGCGCGATACTCCAATAGAGCAAGATCATGCATGGAAGTCTCCACGTGCTTAGACAACGGGTTACAATGAGCGAAGACTAATGATCAACATTTAACTTGATAATGTGTATGTCCAGGTGAACCTCCTTGGAGTCCCCGTGCACCGCGTTGGGGGGTAAATCATACCATGCGTCTTCCATGTCCACATCGGCGGGAAGGTCCTAGCTCTGCACAGTCATAGTCAACATGATGGAGCCGGTGTCGCCGCCCTCGTACCTCGGAGGGGTAGTAACAGTGAGCACGCACCCGTACATCAGCCTCGTGTCAGTGAGCAGGCGGCGGTGATCCTCCCGCGACTCCGGCATGGTGAATGGGTAGCACGTCTCGTACTTGATGTTCTCCGCCAAGGGCCAGTACTGACCACTGCACGCATCCGTGAGGAGATGCATGATGTCCGCCGGTGAGCCCCAAAACGGCATCGGGCACTCATAGCAGTAGACGAAGGGCTCCTTGAAGGCATCGACCAGGGCGTCCATGAAATGGGAGTGGCTGTAGGGGACATTGCGCCAGTTGAATATATGAGCAAGTTACTACGAGATTTAATCCGAATAAGCACAAAATAAATCATGACGGCTATAACAAAGATTAAACTAATCATGATGAACAGATAGAATCTAGTAGGATACAGAGTAGAAACATGAATTCTACAATGATTTCGAACAGGAAGGACAAAAACACATACGGTGCAACGGGAGCAGCACCGTTGGCGCTGAGGTTGTCGCCCATGTCATTGAGGAAGAGGTTGCCGAGGTCGGGGAACAAGTCGTTGTCAGTGAAGTCGTGGCTGCCAGCAGTCGCGAGAGTGTGCACCCCAAATTTCAACAGCGCCCGCCGAATGGAGCGCAGGAGGGAGTGGCCGTAGGGGACGTTGCGGCCGCCGGATGGAGCACGGGAGTAGCACACGAAGCAGAAGATGGTGCTCCGGGTCCCAGAAATTTTTGTTTGGCATCGCTTGGGGAATGTAGGGCATCGGTGCCAAATACCCAAAAAGCAAATTTAGCACCACTTTTGGCCTACATAGTGGAAGGCCTAAGTCTCTATCTCTACTACTCTTCTTTGTTTTTTAATACAAATCGAATAGTGCTGCGCCGTCCGCTACACGCCCGGCTGAACACGCCTCCTCGCCTCCATCATCATGCTAATTTTTTATAGGAGTAGGAGTAGAGAAAAAACCGAGCTGGTGATAATGGTGTGCCATGCAATGCACGGGCATCTTGCTAATTTTTTTGCATACAATTCCAAACACCACGTAGACACGGTCTTTGACCATTTTACAACTTTGTTAGTATCATTGTTAGTGGTCAGCCGGTGCAAGTTAAAGCCCCGGGTGTTTTAACCTTTTTAGTAATGATATCAGGCGATTGTTTGGCACGAGCTCAATCCCGGCAAATCCCACATAACCGTTAGATTTCCATCCGATGGTGGCCTGTTTTTAAGCCATAGTATTTGAGAAAACCACCACCCTTACACACGTACTATATCTGCGTTGCGGGCATTTGCAACTACCATGTCTCCCAGCGAAAGTTTGCTGGGGATTGGAGTTAGCACCGATGGCTTTTCGTAGTCGTTCCACGCTCGGGCATTGAAGTTTGTAACTGTTTAGATTAGAATATACTACTCCTCCGGTGGTAGTAGTAGAGCAGAGTCCTATTCCACTACTACTCTACTCAAGCATGTTAGGGCATAGTAGTAGGTACTGTAGGGAGTACCAGTACTGTGATCACTCAAGCAAGTTGTCTGACTTCGATATGACCCTACACTGCTGGTGTCGGTGTCAAAACCGGCGGATCTCGGGTAGGGGGTCCCGAACTGTGCGTCTAGGCCGAATGGTAACAGGAGGCAAGGGACATGAAGTTTTACCCAGGTTCGGGCCCTCTTGATGGAGGTAAAACCCTACGTCCTGCTTGATTAATATTGATGATGTGGGTAGTACAAGAGTAGATCTACCACGAGATCAGAGTGGCTAAACCCTAGAAGCTAGCCTATGGTATGATTGTTGTTCTGTATGTTGTCCTACGGACTAAAACCCTCCGGTTTATATAGACACCGGAGAGGGTTAGGGTTACACAAAGTCGGTTACAATGGTAGGAGATCCACATATCAGTATCGCCAAGCTTGCCTTCCATGCCAAGGAAAGTCCCTCCCGGACATGGGACGAAGTATTCAATCTTGTATCTTCATAGTCCAGGAGTCTGGCTGAAGGTATAGTCCGGCCATCCGGACACCCCCTAATCCAGGACTCCCTTAGTAGCCCCTGAACCAGGCTTCAATGACGACGAGTCCGGCGCGCAGATTGTCTTCGGCATTGCGAGGCAGGTTCCTCCTCCAAGTACTTCATAGAAGATTTTGAACACAAAGATAGTGTCCGGCTCTGCAAAATAAGTTTCCACATATTGCCATAGAAAGAATAATGTTCACACCAATCTAATCTGCTGACATATTCCGTAGCATGACAACACCACGGCCAAGCCTTTATTCGAATCGTTTTATTATCCCACCTCAGTGTGTCATGCGAGGCGGTTTCCTTGGCATGTCTTGTTAAAGCAGAGATCGTGTCCCCTTATTCCGGGATTCTCATCAATACGGGCGTGGGTAACCCAACTGTGCCATTGATTATGGCGCTTGGAGATAAGCGAGTTTTACCAGGCTGGTGGGGACACGTAGTTGCGTCCACCCATATAAGGGGATAAGGATCCACCTTTTCACCTATGCCTTCTTCCTCCTTTGCCTATCCATTTTCGCGCACTCGAGCTCCAGCGCCCAAGTCCGCACTCCCCACCTCAACCTTCTCCAGCCATGTCCAGAGCGGGAGGCAAGTGGATGGTCTCCTCCGTCACGGAGGGACACATCAAAAAACTAAGGAAGGCCGGATACTTGTCTTACGACATTGCGTACTGGCTTCTCGAAGAGGGGCACCTCCTCCCCACCCAAGGCCCCATGAGAGGGTAGTGTTCCTTCCCCACTTCCTCCGCGGACTAGGCTTTCCTATCCACCCATTTGTCCGGGGACTCATGTTCTACTACGGCCTGGATTTCCATGATCTGGCCCCGAACTTCATCCTCAACATCTCGGCGTTTATCGTCGTGTGCGAGGCTTTCCTCCGCATCCGCCCCCATTTCGGCCTATGGCTCAAGACTTTCAATGTCAAGCCGAAGGTGGTGCGCGGCAACCAGGCGGAGTGCGGAGGCGCCATGGTGGGCAAGATGCCCAACGTCTTATGGCTCGAGGGCTCCTTTGTGGAGACCCTGAAGGGGTGGCAATCGGGGTGGTTTTACATCACCGAGCCGCGCGACCCTGAGTGGGTCGCAGCCCCCGAGTTCCGGTCCGGACCCCCAACGCGGCTCACGTCCTGGAAATAGACGGGCCTGTCGTGGGGCAGCAAAGGAGAGGTGACTGGACTGCAAACATGCATCCAAACCCTGGTGAACAAGCAGCTCAAGCTTGTCAACGTAGTCCAGGTTATGCTCATCCACCGGATCCTCCCGTGTCAACAACGGGCCTTCAATCTGTGGGAGTTCAACCCGGCGCAGCACCGAACTCTGAGCAGGCTCTTCGACACGACGTACGAAGATGCCTGGAAGGTGCTTTTCAAGGGCGCCGAGGCTCCCGCATCCGCTACCGAGGATTGCGGATTCAGCGCGCAGCGTCACGCTAGCGCGGTAAGTTGTTTGTACCTTTTTACAGGGTATTAGTTTTTCATAGTTTAACTCTATGCGGGATCTAAGCTCCCTTACCTTTGACAGGATTGGCAGGCGAAGTTCGGACAGATCGACTGTCCGGCTCCTTTGCCCGAAGACCCAGCCGATGCCCGCTTGGCGAAGCTACTGGTTCCAACACCCTATGTGGTGCCGGAGAAGAAGGCCACGAAGAAGGCCACGGGGACTCGAAAAAGTGCCCGGCGCCCGGAGGTGTCGGCTTCATCATCCGACGGCTCCAAGGCGCATTCCTCCCGTGAAGACGAGGAGGAGGAAGAAGAGACCTCTCCCCCTCCAGCGGGGCAAGAGAAGAAAAGGAAGGCCGCCCTCACTGGGGAGGCCGAAGGGTCCAAGAAGGGGAAAACCCTTCCTCCGGACTACTCCACCATCGCCGACGACGGCGGAGAGGAGTGGCCTCTCAGGGCCAAGCCCCTGGCGAAATCGTAAGTATCCGGATACCAGAGTAATTCATAGTATTCCTTTATCGCACAACTTTCCCTTATGTCGAATATGATTATGCAGCCCACCCAAAGACCAGCTCGACGCATCGTCGAGCGCTTCACTGGACTCGTCGGATGTGAATTCGCTTCCGATGGCTACCTCCCCCCGCCCTACGGACGACGCCGAAGTGTTGTCCCAACAGGTTCCAGGCCAGGAGGACGTGGTCCTGGAGGCGCCACAAGGCGACCTCCCGGACTCCAAGAGTAAAGGGGGTAAAACCCCCCAGGGCTCCAAGTCCGGCTCTAGGCCGGACACCGCTCCGGAACCTTCAAAGGTTCCAGAGTCCGGCGGGCGACCTCCTTCCAAGAGGAGCAAGCCCACCGTGCCGGTGACCCCCGTCCAACCGGAGGCGCCGGACAATCTGTTGGAGGTGCTCAAAGGCGCCTCCATCGACAAGGAGCACCGCACCATTATGAGTGCGGTGGTCTAGAAGGTTCAGTCCGCCAAGAGCGGACTGACTGAAGCTTGTGCTAGCCTTTTAACAGGCTTTGATGTAAGTAAAGAATGTGTAAATAATATTATCGCATAGACAGTAGCCCCTGATGCTCTGTTTGGCGTTCAGGAAGAAAAGCTGAATATAGGATCAAATAAAATTTGCAGGAGTCTAACAAAAAGGAGTCAATATGCGTATGCAGGCTTCTTTGCTGGCGTCCGCCGCACTGACTGCAGAATTGGACACGCTAAAGCAGAACCTCGAGCAGTCCGAGCAAGAGCTCGGGCGTGCCAAGAAGCAGCTCGAGGACAAGGAAGGTAATAAATACCTTGTTTAAAAATATATTTATATATATATATAAAGTGCAATTGCAAAAAGTGACAGGATTATCGTGGCTATTGTGGGGGCCACGTCTAAGGTGGCGACCCTTAAGCAAGCGCTGTTCGAGGCAGAGAAGAGGGCGGCCACGGAGCGCATCGAGCGGGAGAAGTATGAGGCCCAGGTTGGCAAGGTGCGGCAAGAGCTCCAGGCTCTCATGAAAAAACATGAGAGTTTGGAGCTTGACTCAAAGACGCGAGCGTCCGAGCTCGCGGTGGCTATTGAAAATGCCAAGTCTGCCAAGGCCGAATCCCAGAAGACCCTCCAGGAGTTGGATGCGGTGAAAAAGATAGCGGCAGGTAAGGCATTCTTTATGCAAAGCAAACACATAAACGTGAGTTACTTGTTACTTACCCGAATCCGGAGCTCTCCAGGAGCATTCGCAGATCTTCCCCATAGCGTGTCCGATGCCGCTGCATTCTTTCGAGCCGAGGAGGGCAGCTCGACAGAGAAGGTGTTCTGGTCTCAGTATGCTGAGGCCAGACACCCCGTGCCCCTGAGCGACCAGCTGAAGCAACTGGTCGAGCTCCACAAGGCGGCTGAACAGGCCATGAAGGGCCTCATAATTCGGCTGTGGCCTGGAGAGGCTCTGCCTGGGAGCTATTTTGGGCTGGTGCGGCGGCTGGTGGGGGCCTGTCCAAGGCTCGAAGTCATCAAGCGCTCCGTCTGCATTGAAGGTGCCCGTAGGGCCCTTGCCCGTGCTAAGGTGCACTGGGGCAAGCTGGATGCTGAGAAGCTTGTGAAGGTCGGGCCACCGCCGGGGAAAGAGCATCGCAAGCCCGAGAATTATTATAAGGATGTTCTGAAGGGTGCCCGCCTTATGGCGGATGAATGTTCCAGGGATGTAATTTTTGAGTAAAACTCGCTCGTTTTGTCCTGTGCGCTGAAGACTTGTTCATATGCGCTAAGCAATGCTGTTGGAATTTCAAATATTACCTTCTGTGCGGCTGTTTATCAATTCTGAGAGATGGCTTGTCGTCGGCTTCTGCCCCCGTGCCGCTAGTGCTGGGGTCTTCGGGGATAAACCTGAGCGCTCTTTTTCCCATGTTTGGGTCCTTCGAGGGAGGCGCTCAGCACAACGAACAAGGCAATCAGACTATAATGCGTGAACACTCTCACTTAGCCATAGAATTCTATAATTTTAAATTTCGGTGAAGCCCCTGGTATTCGGAAGACCGAGTTCGGGGCGCTATCCACGCCTTGGCCGGACAGAGCTGACTCCTCGCTCTAAGCGGCATAAGTCTTTAGGGACTCGAAAAACCTCTCGAACAGCGACCAGCTCTCGCTTCATCATGACAGTCAGTTTTAGCTTTCTCTACTGAGGTGCTCGACGCAGCTCAACTGGGGCATAATCGCAGTAGTTCTCCTAGTGCTATGTAACACCCCGGATGTAACTTTCCCAATTTGTACTCCAACTCTTGCCGTTTCCGGCTTTAAGTTAATTCATTTTTTCGGGTTCGGGTTTTTTTGTCTCCGTGTGTTGTTATCGTTGTCATGCATCTGTTATCATGTCATCATGTGCATTGCATGTGCATACGTGTTCATCTCATGCATTCGAGCATTTTCCCCGTTGTCCGTTTTGCATTCCGGCGCTTCGTTCTCCTCCGGTGGGCACTTCTACCTTTCTTTCATGTGTGGGGATTAAACATTTCCGTATTGGACTGAGACTTGCCAAGCGGCCTTGGTTTACTACCGGTAGACCGCCTGTCAAGTTTCGTATCATTTGGACTTCGTTTGATACTCCAACGGTTAACCGAGGGACCGAAAAGGCCTCGTGTGTGTGGCAGCCCAACACACCTCCAATTTGGCCCAAAACCCACCTAAGCCTTCTCCATCCTCTAGATCGTTCGATCACGATCGCGTGGCCGAAGACCGCACCTCATTTGCACCCTCCTAGCTCCCTCTATGCCTATTTAAAGACACCCCCGAATTTCTCCTTCCCCTTCCTCCCGAAACCCTAGCTCCACTCGTCATCGCGCGCCGCCGGACAAAAATTGCCACCGACGGACACTGTCCGATCCGCCTAGCCACCGCCACGTGGCGCTCCGCCATTCGCCGCCGCCACCGCGCCCACTTGGTCGCCCCGCCGGCCCGCTGAGGCCCGCCGCGGGCCCTCCCGGGCTCAGCCGCCAGCGCCGCCCCGCGTCTTCTCTTCTCCGTCGCCGGTCCCTTGCACCGCCGCCACCATCGCCGCGCCCCTCGCCGGCACTGACGGCCGCCACCGCCGCCCGCTCCGGCCGCATCTCCGGCCGCCCCGCGCGCCCGGCGCCGCCGCCCTCCTCTCCCGCCTCTCCAGCAAGCCGCCGGCCTACCTCCCCGACGAACTCCGGCGGACCTCGGTTGGCGTGCACCCAGATCCAGATCCGGGTGAACAGCAAACCCTAGGTCACCTCCTCTTTTTCCTAAGTCTGCAGTCCAAGTGCCCATGTTCATAGCATCATATCTCCGCATCCGTAGCTCCGTTTTGGGCATATAGCATATCAAAATGTTCATCTCAGAGAGTACATCATTTCATTCCATTGCATCATTTTCATTTGAGTTCATCTTGTTGCCCGAAATGCTGTTAGAAGAGTGCTACTTGAGATATTTGTCAGATCTGCTGCTCCATTTAGCTTTGTCTTTTTTGCCATGATTAATGTGTGCAGATATGCCCATGAGCTCTACATATGTTTTGTTAAGGATTTTGTCATCTTTCCAGAGGTGCAACCCATGTATTTTTGTGATGTGTGTGGTGACTGGCACAAGCTTGCAAAGTGGTGCACTTGGTAATTCTGATTTCAGGGACTTAGCTTTTCCACTAAGTCCTTGAGCTGTTTATCTCATATGCCATATGTTCATGTTGTTTCCTAGTGATCCGTGCCTCTTTTGAGGAGGATCAGTAAGGATGTTTTGTTAATATTGTAGTGCTCTATCCATCCATGTCTTTGTTTGTAATTATGGAGCACCCTAGCTTGAGTCAATCGAGCTCTACTTTGGCTACTTTGTGAATCTAGGCAGATTGTCAACTTGTTTGCAATTTTGCCGATGATGTTGTAGTTGATCCGTGCATGCTATGCTATTGTTCTTGCCATGTCTAGCTTGAATTTTGTGTATTATTGATGGGTGTATGCTTAGCTTGTCATGACTTGCTCCGTAGTGAGTGCATCGAGCTCGAAAACATGCCTACTTGAGATATGTTTCAGCATGTGCCAGTTTTCACTAAGTCTGAAAACTGATTATGTTTTTGCCATGTTCACATGCTTGCAATTGTATTTTCTGATCCCTTTTGGCTCAAGGTCACTAAGGGACTTTTGTTAAGCACTTTGAGTAGCTCCATTCCATGCTTTACTTTGCCATGTTCAGGTCCTGTAGCATGTAGTCTTGTTGCTCCGAAGAGTGCTATCTGATCTGAAATTCCAGACAAGTGTTAATTTCACTAAGTCTGAAATCTGTTTGCCATATGCATTTTTGCCATGCTTGTTTGAACCTGTTAATGGATGAATTGGCCGTAGCTCAGTGCTAGACTTTTGTTAAGCATCTTGAATGCATCCCTGTCATGTATTTTTTTGTCATGTTTGAGTGCTGTAGCATGTTCATCTCATTGCATTTAGATGGCTACTTGCTGTAAATCGCAGACCGGTGTCATATTTGAATTGCTTGCCATTTCCAAACCGTAACTCCGATTCCGGTGTTCTTTATATCATTTTCAAGCGATTTCATCTCACCTTACAGTGGCACACTTGGATTTCCATGTTGAGGCCAGGTCCTTGCATTTCCTGTCACATCTTGCATATGCATCCCGCATCGCATCCCGCATAGCATACCATCTTTGCATCATATTGTTTGAGCTTTGCGCGTGGTTGATTGTGTTCCGTTTGTTTGTTTGTCTTGTTTGGGTAGAGCCGGGAGACGAGTTCGCTAACGAGGAGCCCGTTGAGTTTGCTTTCTAGGATCCAGTCAACTCTGACAACTGTGCAGGCAAGATGATCGTACCCTCGAAATCACTACTATCTTTGCTATGCTAGATTGCTCGCTCTTTTGCTATGCCAATGCTACGATGCCTACCACTTGCTTTCAAGCCTCCCAAATTGCCATGTCAAAACCTCTAACCCACCATGTCCTAGCAAACCGTTGATTGGCTATGTTACCGCTTTGCTCCGCCCCTCTTATAGCGTTGCTAGTTGTAGGTGAAGATTGGAGGCCGTTCCTTGTTGGAACATTTATTTACTTGTCGGGATATCATTATATTGCCATGTTATTTTAATGCATCTATATACTTGGTAAAGGGTGGAAGGCCCGGCCTCTCACCTAGTGTTTTGTTCCACTCTTGCCGCCCTAGTTTCCGTCATATCGGTGTTATGTTCCCGGATTTTGCGTTCCTTACGCGGTTGGGTTATAATGGGAACCCCTTGATAGTTCGCCTTGGTTAAAGCTTTTCCAGCAATGCCCAAACTTGGTTTTACCATTTGCCACCTAGCCTCTTTTCCCTTGGGTTTCTGGAGCCCGAGGGTCATCTTATTTTAGCCCCCCCGGGCGAGTGCTCCTCTGAGTGTTGGTCCAACCGAGCGATGTACGGGGCTACCAGGGGCAACTCTGGGCTGGCCTACCCGACGTCTGGCTCATCTGAGTGTGCCCTGAGAACGAGATATGTGCAGCTCCTATCGGGATTTGTCGGCATATTCGGGCGGTGTTGCTGGTCTTGTTTTAACCTGTCGAAGTGTCTTGAAGAACCGAGGTACCGAGTCTGATCGGAACGTCTCGGGAGGAGGTCTATTCCTTCGTTGACCATGAGAGCTTGTCATGGGCTAAGTTGGGACTCCCCTGCAGGGATTTGAACTTTCGAAAGCCGTGCCCGCGGTTATGGGCAGATGGTAATTGGTTAATGTCCGGTTGTAGACAACTTGAACCTTAACTTAATTAAAATGAATGAACCTAGTGTGTTACCGTGATGGCCTCTGATCGGCGGAGTCCGGGAAGCGGACACGGTGTTGGAGTAATGCTTGCGCAGGTTGGTCTCTAGTTTCTCGCTCGCGCTTTGCCTCCTCTTCTCGCTCTCTTTTGCGAATAAGTTAGCCACCATATTTTGCTAGTCGCTTGCTGCAGCTCCACATATATTTGTACCTTGCCTTACCTATAAGCTTAAATAGTCTTGATCGCGAGGGTGCGAGATTGGTGAGTCCCTGTGGCTCACAAATTACTATTACACCAGATGCAGGGCCTGATGATTCCGCTCCAGGTGACGCGCTTGAGCTCAAGTGGGAGTTCGACGAGGACTCTCAACGATACTATGTTTCTTTTCCTGATGATCAGTAGTGGTGCCCAGTTGGGGGTGATCGGGACCGTGTCGCATGTTGGGTTATCTTTTATTTTGGCGTCGTAGTCGGGCCATGAGTGTTTGGATGATGTAATGTTATTTATGTACTTGATTGACGTGGAGAGTGTAAGCCAACTATGTTATCTCCCCCTTTTATTATCTATATTACATGGGATGTTGTGAAGATTGCCTAACTTGCGACATATGCCTTCAATGCGATTATGCCGCTAAGTCGTGCCTCGACACGTGGGAGATATAGTCGCATCGAGGGTGTTACATGCTACCTTAGCCGACATAGCGGAACGTAAGGCACCAAAACATAGGAGCCGGGCAAACCCAACTATTGACCCAAGACATGATTCGGAGCCTATGCATATAATGCTATAAGTTCGGGCTGCCGCACTTGTTAAAGTGTTCGGACTTCTCACACCATATTGAGGGGTACTAAAGCCCCTGGCGTATTTTGGCCGTACCAAAGTGTACGGGTGCAACATGTCGTTAAGGAACATATATTTAAAAAAAAGAGTAATGCAAAAATAGACAAAAGCTATGCATTGTTTATTAAAAAGGGCTGCGATCAAAGAGAACGTTACAAATAATGCGATAAGCAAAAGGTTGGACTATTTAACATGTCTGTTCTAGGGGCAGGCTGCGGAATGGTATGTGAAATAGGTATATTGCTCGTGATAGAGACCACCTGGGGCTTACGTAATGTTGCATGGCTTGTCTGCTTCCCTGGTTCTTGCATCGTTTGTGCGGCAGTTGAACTGCCGAACAGGCCTTCCGAAGAATGGAGTCCTGAAAGTAAGAGAAAATTAAAAAATCAGCAGCCCTTGGTGCGGTTTAAGCCGTGTTTCGGGTGTGCCGTGATGGTGCCCCTCCCCCTATACCCATGATATTTCTAGAGCGTAGTTATGTACGCGAAGCACTGGTGTTGCATTTTTGCGAGGGCTGGGGTTGGGGCCGCATTGCTATGCCTGCTCGGAACGTGCCAGGCGGTCTTGTTGTAGGTTACTCTGGGCGTGCTTGACGGTGTCCGGACGTCTAATGGTCGGAGTGGAGAACTGCCTGGCGAGGCTGCTTTGTACTTCCGCTGCAAGGGCCGCCGTGTGCTCCTCCGTTCGGAGGGAGAGTTCGGTGTTTCGATTGACCGTAATTACTCCTCGAGGGCCTGGCATCTTGAGCTTAAGGTATGCGTAGTGCGGTACCTCATTGAACTTGGCGAATGCGGTTCGGCCGAGCAGTGCATGGTAGCCACTGCGGAATGGGACTATGTCGAAGATTAACTCCTCGCTTCGGAAATTATCCGAAGGTCCGAAGACCACTTCAAGTGTGACTGAGCCTGTACAGTTGGCCTCTACACCTGGTATTATGCTTTTAAAGGTCGTTTTGGTGGGCTTAATCCTCGAGGGATCTATGCCCATTTTCCGCACTGTATCCTGGTACAGCAGGTTCAGGCTGCTGCCGCCGTCCATAAGGACTCTAGTGAGATGAAATCCGTCAATAATTGGGTCTAGAACCAATGCGGCGAATCCGCCATGACGGGTGCTAGTGGGATGGTCCCTTCGATCAAAGGTGATCGGGCAGGAGGACCATGGGTTGAACTTTGGGGCGACTGGCTCTACCGCGTATACGTCCCTTAACGCGCGCTTCCGCTCCCTCTTGGGGATGTGGGTTGCGTATATCATGTTCACCGTCCGCACTTGTGGGGGAAAACCCTTCTGTCCACTATTGTTCGGCGGCCGGGGCTCTTTGTCATCATTGCTATGCAGCCCCTTGTCGGTATTTTTGGCATTTAACTTGCCTGCCTGCTTGAACACCCAACAATCCCTGTTGGTGTGATTGGCCGGCTTTTCGGGGGTGCCATGTATCTGGCACAAGCGGTCGAGTATTCGGTCCAAACTGGACGGGCCCCTAGGATTTCTTTTGAATGGCTTTTTCCGCTGACCGGATTTATAGCCTCTGAATCCGGCATTAACTGTCGTATCCTCAGCATTGTCGCCGTTAATGCGGCGCTTCTGCTTATTGTGACGCGACCTGCCACTACTGTCCCTGGTATCCGAATTACCAGGGTTCTTGGTCATATTGTTGCTACGAGCAAGCCAGCTGTCTTCTCCCACGCAAAAGCGGGTCATGAGTGTCGTGACTGCTGCCATAGATTTCGGCTTTTCCTGTCCAAGGTGCCGGGCAAGCCACTCATCACGGATATTGTGCTTGAAGGCTGCTAGGGCCTCTGCGTCCGGACAGTCGACTATTTGATTTTTCTTTGTTAGGAACCGTGTCCAGAATTGCCTGGCCGATTCCTCTGGTTGCTGAATTACGTGGCTTAGGTCATCGGCGTCTGGTGGTCGCACATAAGTTCCCTGGAAATTGTCGAGGAATGCGGCTTCCAGGTCCTCCCAACAACTAATTGATCCTGCTGGCAAGCTGTTAAGCCAATGCCGAGCTGGTCCTTTAAGCTTGAGCGGGAGGTATTTGATGCCGTGGAGATCATCGCCGCGGGCCATGTGGATATGGAGGAGATAATCCTCGATCCATACCGCAGGATCTGTTGTGCCATCATATGATTCGATGTTTACGGGTTTGAAACCCTCGGGGATTTGATGATCCATTACTTCGTCTGTGAAGCATAGTGGGTGTGCGGCGCCTCTTTACTGGGCTATATCACGACGTAGCTCCAATGAGCTTTGTCTAGTGTGTTCGGCCCTACCGGATTTGTGCCTGGCGTGACGGTTATCGTCTCGAGTCGTGGGGCGCCCACGCGATCCGTAGATCAATGTTCTTTGCCTTGCCTTGTCCTCCAACATATCTCGCAGGTCTGGCATATTTTCCCGTGTCTTGGTATGGGGTGCGGCTTGAGTGGAGGGCCGAGAGGCCTCTCTGTCGTGGCCACGAGGTGGCCGGTCGGCCGTATCAAGTGCTGGTGATGTAGGTTTAAGTGCTTCCTCCTCCAATCGGGGTAGCAACCTGCGCTTTGGGTAGCTCTTGGAGGGGCGTTCGAGTTTATGCTCTTCGGCCGCAAGGACTTCAGTCCATCTGTCGACTAGCAAATCTTGATCAGCTCTAAGCTGTTGCTGTTTTTTCTTGAGGCTTCTTGCCGTGGCCATAAGCCTGCGTTGAAAACGCTCTTGCTCGACGGGATCCTCTGGCACGACGAATTCGTCGTCGTCGAGGCTTGCCTCATCTTCGGAGGGAGGCATATAATTATCGTCCTCGACCTCTCTGTCTGCCGCTCTCTCATGGGGGATGGCTTCTCCATCCTCCTGTGATGAATCTTGCTGGAGGGGGTTTTCTTCGGCACACTCCGGAGTATTATTATCTCCCGTGCTAGAATCACCGTATTTGCTTTGGCGGGATTTTGAGCGGCGCCGCTGACGCCGGCGCTTAGGCTGTTTCTTGGAGGGGTCATCCTCCGCTGTTCCATCGCCATCTCACTACTAGGAAAAGGGCTAGTAATGGCGCACCAGTTTTGCCCACTAATGGCGCACTGCTGGTGCGCCATTAGTATCACGCCACTAGTATTTCTTACTAATGGCGCACCACCGGTGCGCCATTAGTATAGAACACCATGTGCCATTAGTATTCCTCCCAGGGGGCCATATTTAACCATGTGCTTTGGCATACTAATGGCGCACTGTTGGGTGATGCGCCATTAGTGTGATTATAACAGTGCACCATTAGTGTCTTGTGTGGTGCGCCACTAGTATGAATATTAGGGATTTTTTTTTCATTTCTGATATTTTCACAGGTTAAAAAATATTAGAGATAACATACAACACAGATCTTCTTAGCTTACATATAGGGGGCCATATGTAACGATGTTACCTGCGTCCACCAGATCATATCCAACACACAAGTTTCATCATATATACATACATAGCCAACACATAGTTCCATCGTTACATATTACAAAAGTTTCACAATGTTCATTCAACACCGTTATCCATCAATTCACAAAAGTTTCACATTGATACAAAATAAAAACACAAATGGAAAAGAAGCACTCCATCCATGCAAGCTTCCGTGAAATAAATCAAATCTGCAAAATGATAAACAAGAAGTTAGAAGAAGAAGAAGAAGACTAGAAGAAGAATAAGAAGAAGAATAAGAAGAATAAGAAGAAGACTATAAGCTTATTATGTAAAATTGATCATTTTGTGCTAACATAAGTAATTTTGGAGCTAACCTATAGGAAACTAAGCATATAAGCTCTAAGTTAGCATATTAGAGCCAACTTAAGTAACATGAAGCTAACCTATGTCATTTTGGATAAGAAGAAGAATAAGAAGAAGACTATAAGCTTATTATGTAAACTTGATCATTTTGTGCTAACATAAGTAATTTTGGAGCTAACCTATAGGAAACTAAGCATATAAGCTCTAAGTTAGCATATTAGAGCCAACTTAGGTAAAATGAAGCTAACCTATGTCATTTGGGATAAGAAGAAGAATAAGAAGAAGACTATAAGCTTATTATGTAAACTTGATCATTTTGTGCTAACATAAGTAATTTTGGAGGTAACCTATAGGAAACTAAGCATATAAGCTCTAAGTTAGCATATTAGAGCCAACTTAGGTAAAATGAAGCTAACATATGTCATTTTGGATAAGAAGAAGAATAAGAAGAAGACTATAAGATTATTATGTAAACTTGATCATTTTGTGCTAACATAAGTAATTTTGGAGCTAACCTATAGGAAACTAAGCATATTAGAGATAAATAGGTAACTAAGTATATATATATATATCATTTTGGAGATCTGACATACCTGACATATTTCAGTTCTCATTGTTCTTCTCCTTCTCCTTCCTCAGCCTGATACGCCAAGAGCGGCGAGGAGGTGGAGGAAGTGGAGGCAGCTGTGGGATGTAGTCTTCTACCACAATTGGCGTGGTCATGTCGCCAAGCTGTGGGATCGCCGGCGCCACCACCGTTGCATGGTAATTGTCAGGCACCACTACCATCGCGAGCCCACCCTCAGCCACCACCATCTCTTGCCCATGGTCAGCCACCACCATCTCTTGCCCATGGTTAGCCACCACCATCTCTTGCCCATGGTCAGCCACCACCATCTCTTGCCCATGGTCAGCCACCACCATCTCTTGCACCTGGTCAGCCACCACCATCTCTTGCCCTTGGTCAGCCACCACCAGCGCTAGGTCATCCTCAGCCTGATGCCCATCGTCATCCTGCAGCTCCTCATCCCCACTCTGCTCCTCTTCTCCCCCACTCCAGTCCGGATCATCCTTCTTGTTGTCTTCGCTGCTGCTTTCGCTAAGGCCAGAATCGCTGTTGCTTTTGCTATAGCCATAATCGCAGCTGCTTTGGCTGTAGCCAGTGTCGCTGCTACTGCTCCCATTGCCTGTCCAAATGCAACAATGACCGTTAACAATCGATGTGAGACAAAGCCAAATATGGAGGAATAAGAAGAGGCAGAACGCACTGGCATCTTCGTCTTCAGCGTAGCGCATGCGACACATAGTCTTGTTGAAAACCTTCACGATGAGCATTGTGGTGTCATCGTCGTACCTCAAGAGAAGAAAGTACCCGGTCTGCAGGTCGTAGGCACTGTAGAACTTCTCCCAGCCACGGCACAGGTACATGTGGCCCTCCTCGATCACCAACTCCACATCCCACAGCCTGCGAACCGCGCTGCCGGCCTGTCCGGGCTTCACATTATCTGGCGGATCTTCACCCAGCATCTTCATAAAAGCGTCAGGCAGCCTCTGCAATTTGGGAAAAGGAGTGATGTAGCAAACAACAGAGTTATCATAATGAGATGGGTGAAGGGGAGATCTCTCGTTTTATATACCTGCCTCGTGGCTGATACTGAAGAAGAAAGTATGATAGTGAAGAACTCGAAAGCATCCAACTCGTACTCCGGTGAGGCAGAGCGGCGGTGGCTGCTTCCCTCCGTCTCTAATAAGCAGCAAAAGAGACCAATTAGTACCCTTACAACATTATAGCAGCATAAAATTTGAGCAGAAGATAATCAACATTAGTCGCAAGTACCCCATATGTCCTATTTTTAGCAAAGTCATGCTAAAATTCATGGAAAATTTCAGCATGACCTTTGCTGAAAATAGGACATATGGAGTACCCGAATTTGCCGGAACGGAAGTTAATCGACATTCCGGCAAACTCAAGGGCCTCTCGGGGTACCTGCAATATCATTATCCCCGCATAATGAAGTCGCCAATAGGTCATTTCAGAAGATCACAAGTAGCATCATCACAAGTACAACATCATCTATAGCTTTATATTAACAAAGCATCAGCACATATACAAAAGACCACTTATGCCAACAGTATTGTTTATATCAGATTCGGAGTTAGAAACAGGAAAAACCGGTGCTTCAAAGCCTACTGGACACAATTTACATCTATCAGTACGGGATGTCCTGACTAATTTCAAGTGTTCACAGGTGAACTTGTACCATGGATGAGCCTAGTGCTTCATTAGTCAATTGAACAGAGATAACAGTGCATAACACCATACATAAAGTGATGAGCATACATACTACTGTCCAAGCAAATTAACTGAATAGTATTGTGTCAAGTTCAGTTTAAAAATTCAGTTACTACTTGAGTGATTTGACACCAAAAATTACTCCCAAAAATTACAATGACTGTATATATTCACTGTACAGGCTGGCAAGTTCTATTTCAGCTCAAGTTTCATTACAACACAAACACTGTAATTCATCTGCTCACAGAAAAATTAATAATAAAAATCAAATTAGAATAGGGGTCCCATGTTTAACCCCATGATACATGCTATCCTCGGATTATTCCTCTTCTGAACAAACCATCATGCATCATTTTCTAACCAAGGCATAGCTCAGGAAAACCACTTGCTTTGACCAAAACTAGCTGATTACCCCAAATCTCAAGGCAAAGCATTTCTCTTACATGACCATAGCAAGAATGACACACTACATATAATCTGGTGAGATAGCAGCAGCAATCTCAAAAAAAGCGGAGACATCATACATACCACCAGAGCATCGCCCACAGACATCCAGGTACATCACCCACTATTATTGCCTGTAAAAAGGCCTAATATCCACTAGTATTGCCTATTGATCATATACTACCTACTCATATTTTATTCAGTCATTTTACCAGTTGTTTAACCACAGATTAGGGTCTGTCTAGGAGGTTAGTCAATGTAAAAATTGAAAAGCTAGCTAGCAGTACAGTAAGAAGAAGCAGCTCAGGCAGGTGCAGGGGCGCGCGCGGGACGGCAAGCAGGGACGGCACGGCTAGGTGCGTGTGCGGGTGTGCAAGGCAGCGAGCGGTCGCCGGAGGCAGCAGCGGAATGGGGAATGGTGGAGAGAGGGAGAAAGGAGGAAGGAGGAGAGGTACCTGGTCGTCGGAGGGGTCGGGGTCGGGGTCGGCGAAGGGGTCAGGGTCCGAGCTCGTCCGGGTCCTTGCTCGCCGCGGTCGAAGGAGAGCAGGGGCCTGTGGCGGAGGACGGCAGGGGAAGCGGGGTGGGTGCGTTGGTGCCGCGCTCGCCGGCTGCTGCAAGGGCCGGAGGAGGCCCTCGCTCGTCGGAGGGAGGAGGAGAGGAGAGGAGCGAGCGGCGCGCGCTCGGCCGGCCTCGTTCGGGAGGCACGGGGGCGGCGGGGGTGGAGTCCAGCAGGGGTCGGGGCGGCGGCGTCGGGGCAGCACAAGACCACAGCGGCGGCGGCGGCACCGACGGCGTGCAGGCGCGGCGAACGGAGGGGGCAGAGCAAGGGGGCGGCGGCGTACGTTTGGGGTCGAGTGGGGGATCTGGCGAGGGAGGGAGGCCACACAGTGCGAGGGGAATAGGTGGAGTGGGGGAGGGTTAGCAATGGCGCACCTCCCCCTAGTGCGCCATAAGTACGACGATTCTAATGGCGCACCTCCCCCTGGTGCGCCATTAGAATTTTGTTTTAATTACTAGCCCGACTGGTCAGGTTATATTCCACCTAACCCTATCTCCATTAGAACACGCCCACTAGCCCGACTGGTCAGCACGCAGCACACACACTAGTTCGATTCCCAGGCTCCCCAATTTTTGTTTTTATGCATTTAAAATGTTGTTTGATATTTATTTGTGTTTAAATATGTTCAAACTTGTTTAAATCATAACAGTAATATTTTTTATAAAAACAGTAATAATTTTTTAAAAAATATCATCAAATTTGTTATTTGAAAATATTTATGAATATGAAAAAATATCATCAAATTTATTATTTGAAATATCATCAAATTTGTTATTTGAAAATATAATCAAATTTGGTTTTTTTTGCAATTTTAGTTGCATTCATTTGTGACGGTGGAGCGGGCCGGGGAGGGTGCGGGGGAGAGGGTGCGGTGGGTCGTCGGCGACGGTGGAGTGGGGGAGGGTGCGGGCCGGGGGTCAGCGGCGGCGGCCGGTGGAGCGGGGAGGGGGACCGGATCTGGCGAGGTGCGGGGGACAGGGTGCGATGGGTCGTCGGCGACGGTGGAGTGGGGGAGGGTGCGGGCCGGGGGTCGGCGGCGGCGGCCGGTGGAGCGGGGGAGGGTGTGGTGGGTCGTCGGCGGCGGTGGAGTGGGGGAGGGTGCGGGGGGTCGGCGGCGGCGGCCGTTGGAGCGGGCGAGATGGTGCGGGGGTGCTCGTCGGCGGCGGTGGAGCGGGGGCGGGTGCGGGGGGCGGCTCGTCGGCGGCGGTGGAGCGGGGGAGGGTGCACCACACATACATGCGCCATTAGTAGTTTTGCAAAAAAGTATTAAAAATAATTTTTATACTAATGGCGCACCGTGGCACAGTGCACCATTACTAGTTTGAACTAGTAATGGCGCACTATGCGACGGTGCGCCATTAGTAGTTTTGCAAAAAAGTAAAAAAAATTACAGTAGTGGCGCACTCAACGGTTGGTGCGCCATTAGTAGTTCTAACTACTGATGGCGCACTTTGCCCGGATGCACCATTAGTATGTTTGAAAAAATGAAAAAAAAACATTTTGTTACTAGTGGCGCACCTTATGCCTGGTGCGCCATTAGTGTCTTACACACTAATGGTGTATCTTCACGTGGTGCGCCATTAGTAAATAGTAGTGGCACACCACTTCTCTGGTGCGCCATTAGTGTCAATTTCATCTTTGGCCCTTTTCCTAGTAGTGTCTCCTTCTTTTGGGGTGTCCACCATGTATATGTCATACGACGAGGTGGCTTTCCAGGGCCCAATAGGCGCTGGTTCTTCATCGTCTCCTGCATCGGTGTCCATACCGTCGATGTCTTCGGAGTCGAAGTCGAGCATGTCGGTTAAATCGTCGACAGTGGCTACAAAGTGGGTGGTGGGTGGGCTTTGAATTTCTTCATCGTCCGTATCCCAACCTTGCTGACCGTAGTCCGGCCAGGGCTCACCTGATAAAGAGAGAGACTGTAGTGTCTTCAAAATATTACCGAAAGGCGAGTGCTGAAAGATGTCCGCGGCAGTAAACTCCATGATCGGCACCCAATCGGATTCGATCGGCAGGGGCACGGAGGGTTCCTTGGAGTCACGAGTCTCGCGGAGTGCGGGGTTGGTGTTCGGCTCGATCGCCATTGGGATCGCAGCCCCCGAGGCGGCGGCCGACCACCCATCCTCGATCGGCGCAGTTGGCTCCGAACTAAGTGTCGAAGCCGATGCAGGTGCGGCCTCCAGGGCACTGTTCGGCGGCAGAGCTAGATCATGCTCGTCGTGACAGTGCGGCGCGCTCGGCAATGGCTCGAATCCGTCGAAGATCAAGTCCCCGCGGGTGTCAGCCGTGTAGTTTAAACTTCCAAATCTGACCTGACGGCCAGGGGCATAGCTTTCGGTCTGCTCCAGATGGCCAAGTGAATTGGCCCACAGTGCGAAGCCGCCGAAGATGAAGATCTCTTCGGGGAGGAAGGTCTCACCCTGGACTGCATCGCTATTGATGATCGTAGGAGCCATCAAGCCTAACCGCGACGACACAGAGGAACTCTCAATGAATGCACCAATGTCGGTGTCAAAACCGGCGGATCTCAGGTAGGGGGTCCCGAACTATGCGTCTAGGTCGGATGGTAACAGGAGGCAAGGGACACGAAGTTTTACCCAGGTTTGGGCCCTCTTGATGGAGGTAAAACCCTACGTCCTGCTTGATTAATATTGATGATATGGGTAGTACAAGAGTAGATCTACCACGAGATCGGAGAGGCTAAACCCTAGAAGCTAGCCTATGGTATGATTGTTGTTCTGTATGTTGTCCTACGGACTAAAACCCTCCAGTTTATATAGACACCGGAGAGGGTTAGGGTTACACAAAGTCGGTTACAATGGTAGGAGATCCACATATCCGTATCGCCAAGCTTGCCTTCCACGCCAAGGAAAGTCCCTCCCAGACACGGGACGAAGTCTTCAATCTTGTATCTTCATAGTCCAGGAGTCCGGCTGAAGGTATAGTCCGGCCATCCGGACACCCCCTAATCCTGGGCTCCCTCAGCTGGTATGTGTCTCGTAAGTCAAGCGGCGTGCCGTAGTCATCATCACCTGTCCACTTCCTGCAGCACATATTCGCTTCTCCATCTTTGTCCGCTCTTCCATCCCAGCTAAGGCGCCTCCCCCCTCGTCCAATCTTCCATCCCCGCTAAAGCGCCTCCCCCCCTCGTCCAAAACCCAAGCACTAACAATGGCAGAACCAAGTAGTGTCAGCCGAAAGAGTGGCTGGAATTCGATCCCCACAGAGGTAATCAAGCTCATTGTTTCACGTGTGGAAAATCTCAGTACCATGCCGCTCGCCGCGTGCTCGTCGGGGCTGTACCGTTTACTCAAAGCCCTCAGGCCGGAGCTTTTTAAGCTAGCTCCTTGCTTGTTGATGCTGCCTGATCTTCAGAAACGGCATGTCACACAGCATAACGATCGTAAAGTGGCGAGCATCAACCCCCTTGACTGTGATCTGATCCCCGTCACCCTCAACTACATTAACGGTATGTACTAGGTCGGCATGAACACGTCTTGGATGGTGCTCGTCGACGGTCGCGGCAGCTGGATGCTCGTGGAGGTCTACACCCGGCGATTGATCCCCCTTCCTTCGATTAACACTACACTGCTTAGGCACCGCGGCCCAGAATACTCAGAATCTTATAGTAGCCAACATGATACCAAGTTTTATTTGCTCAAGGTTGTAATCTGCCAAGTGCCCACAAGATTTGTGAATTATAAAGACTTCAGGCTAATTGCGTTCTTCAAACGCGGTCTCACTTATCTGACAGGTCACTGCGGTAAGTGGGTAAATCTGCAGTCCATCGCAGGATCATACATCCTCCATGGTTCTTCAATGCCATTGAACACAAGGGCTTCATTTACGCTGTTGACACCTTCTATGGCTGGACGTATTGCTGGCCTACTACAGTCATCGCTACAAACGGCTGATACAGCAGTATGTTACTTTCCTATGATATCATGATGGCTTTCTTATATTAGTGTCAACATTTACTGAAAAATATTCATGCTCATAACATGTCATTCTTAACATTGACTACATCAAGAGCCCTTTTTTATTTGACTCCAACTTTTTTGAGGGTTATTTGACTCCAACTTGATACGATGTTGTAGGCCGCCTGGTGTCCCAACCCTTCCTAGTCCCAGAACATTTCAAATTAAAGCGGCATGGCAGTTGCAGGTGGTTCCTGGCACGATCAGACGACGGTGAATGATTGATGATCGTTTGCACGTACCGGACGTGTTGTTTCACGGAATACAATCATAGTCACTGCAGGGTCTTTGAGCAGGATCCTAGCTTCTCTGGGCCTTCAGGAACTTTTGACTGGAGGTTGGTAAGTAGCCTTGGTACACGCTCTCTGTTTTTCGGACTGAATTATCTGATTAATCAGGATATAACCGATGACAAGGATCATGATGGCAGTGCGGTTTCGTTCATCATGGAAAACTGTGTGCACACAGCGTACCATGCGTCTCTGCATGCAACATACCCTGATATGTGCCGCCAAACTCTGCAGCCCAAAGTAGGAGAGAGGGTCGCAAGTATCAGACTTTGACCTGCTGGCTGGAGTTTCTGTCACACCTAGTTAGTTCAAGCATTAGAGTGTGCATCATGTTTAAATTCCTTTTAAATTTGAAATGGGGATGACAGAACCCCCAGCACCCCCTGGAACAACTAGGGTTTACTAAAAACTTTACCAATGAACCTGAAATGCCCTTCTAAAAAGACCACCCTTTTTGTTTTGGGTTAAAGCCTTTGACAAAAATGGTGCACATTTTTCTAGGACATCAAAGGTCATTGGATTAATCCTTATGGTATTTACATTTGGGCATTTAAATGCTATAAAATATTTTAAATGCTCAAATAATCATAAACTAAAATGTTTGTTGTTGGATATATTCTAAGCAGTGGCCATGATTAATTTTATGATTTATGGTAATGCCCTGGTATTTTTAATAAAGCCCTGAAGTTACAGAAATAATAAATAAATAAGAAAAACAGAAAAAAGGAGAGAGAGAAACTTACCAGGCGCAGCCCACCAGCCCACCTGGCTCGGCCCAGTCGACTGGCTCTTGCCAGTCGTCCTCCTCCTCTCGCTAGGAGGACGAGGAGCGCGTGGCCGGCGCCCGCGGCCACACGCCGGCCACCTCCTGCTTCCGCCGACGCCCTGGAGGCGCCTACGAGTGCCACGCCGACCCCCACGTCTCCCTCTCTTCCTTCCCACTCTCCCCGTGGCCTCTCCCCCTCTCTGGCTCTCTCCCCATCTTCCTGCCGAGCGCAGCCGTCGTCGCTGACAAGCTTCACCGCAGCCACCGCCATCCATTCGTTGCCCCGTCATGCCAGGAAGCTCCGCCATCGTCGACTACATCAAGTAGGCCGAGCCCCGAGCGCTCGCTCGCCCCGGAGACGCTGCACCGAGCTCGTCCTCAACTCCGGCCACGGGAGATCCCCTTCACCGCCCCGCTCGCTCCAGCCCTTCCCCGAGCTCGCCGTTCGCTCCCCTGCAACCGCTGTGAGCTCCGCCACCGTTTCCCCCTCTCCCCGCGCTCGTCCACGTCCTCTAACCACCTCTGCCATCGAAGCCGAAGCTCGTCGCCGCCACCGCACGTTGCTGTCGTGGCCACAGCCACATTGGGACGCCACCGAGCATGCCTTCGTCTTCCACCCACCCGCAGCAGCCCGTAGCACCCTCGCACGCCCCTCGCCGTGCCCCCTTGCGACTAGCTCATCCTCGCCCGAAATCCGGCGACCACCAAGGTCATCGCCGGCGTCGTTCCCGACCTCCCCGAGCTCCACTTTCTCCACCAAACGAGGCGGCTCGCTCCCCGCGTCACGTAGCTGCTCTCCGCCGTCGATTTGGTCGCCGGAGACGCAAACCCGAGCCCCTCCGCCGCGTCTGTCGTCGCCGGCGTCAAGCCGCCAGCGAGTTGACCCTGTTCGACCCCCGTGTGGGCCCAGGTAGACCCCCCTGAGTCTATGGCAGGTAGGGCCGGTCTGCTAATCAGTTTAAGATTAGTTTTAACTAATTTTAATTAGTTTAGTCACTGACATGTGGGCCCAGGCCCCACTGACAGTCAATTAGCACTACCATAATTCTGTTAGTTAGTTGCGACACTGACAGACAGGGCCCACCAGTCAGGTTTGACCTGGCCGACCCAGTTGACCCGCTGACGTCACACCTATGTCATGCTGACGCATTAATTCAATTACTGGATTTATTCTTTAATAGGAAATTGCAGAAAATAGCCAAAACTTCTAAAAGTCATAGAAAATCAACCATAGCTCCAAATGCAAAGATTTATATATGAAAAATAATCAGAAAAATTCAATCTATCCATCTGTAATGGTTTCATGCATGACAAAACAAGTTAACCTTGCTGTTTAAGCAGAATAAGGTAATGCACTAATAAGGCCATGTTTAATGAGCTAACATTTGAATCTTTGATTCAAATGAGTTCATCCCCTTCTTTTTTAGCTTGCATTAGGCCAAGACACTTTCATCTTGCCATGACATAGCATGCATCATATTGTTGCATATTGCCATGTGTTGATTATGTTCGGTGTGTCTTTCGTGGTAGGTTCTGCCTCCGAGGATAACCCCGAGTATCCGTCTGAAGGGCAGTACCCTACTACCTCTACAACAGGCAAGCAACCCATTGATCATTCCGATACAAACCCATGTTCTCGCTTCTGCTCTTGTTTACTACATTAAGACAACGCGATTCAAACTGCTGTGTGCTACGGTAGTTGAACCCTTATCCTCTGCATGACCTGTCATTGCCACAGTAACTAGATCAAACCCACTAGCATGTGTGCGGCGTTCTGGGAACGGGGGTCCCCAGACTTGCCTGCCTGCGGCCTGCGGCGTGGCTCAAAGGGGGGCCCGGCACGGCCCATCTTCATCAACACAGACCCAAGACCCTCGCGAGGGGCCAAGCCTCGCGGGGCGGACGACACGGAGCTTCCTCAGGCACGGCCTCATCAAGCTGGCTCACGAGGAGGCGGAGAGATCAAGGCGGGGTACCTCACGAGGTGCCCGTGACGCAAGCCATGACGACCAAGGGCGCCAGGCGGGTGCCAGCCCGCGCAGTGTCCTCCTTTCCTCTTTGGTGCAAAGGGGGAAAGCGCAGCCGCGGAGTACCGAGGCATCAGGCAAAGGTTGCCATTTCGGTGCAATGACACCAAGACCAGGAAGACTGCAAGACGGAGGTTATCGTGGAGCCCAAGACGGCGTCACCAACAGAGCTTTGTGCAGGCGAAGACTACTTTTGTCAGGGTAGCGAGTACTAGCTGCCCCCCTACAAATTAGCCCGCCATTGTTGGCTCCCTTCCCGCTCGATATTTGGGAAGACGACCAGGGCCTCTATAAATAGGACCAGCCATCCACAGAAGAGAAGGGGGAGTGAGGTTTGGAGAGGTTCGGAGTAAGGTTCAGAGTGAGGTTGGGGGAGGTTCGATCAGAGAGAGAGAGAGAGAGAGAGAGAGAGAAGGGTGGCTGAACTCCTCCCAGCGGTTCATCGCCCCAGCCAAGAACAGACCCTCGTGAGGCTGTTCTTCCTTGTATCATTCATCATCATCATCCCAAGAGGCAATCCACCACACCACAAACTGGAGTAGGTTATTACACCACAACGGTGGCCCGAACTAGTATAAACCCTGTGTCTCTTGTGTTGTTCTTTCCATAGCTTTGATCTTAGCGAGGCGGAGGGGTGCAGGTAGGTAGGAAGCGAGATCTCCGCGTGCACCCCAGTGTTCGAACTTCAAGGGTCTGCCGGAACCCGAAATCCGACATTTGGCGCGCCAGGTAGGGGTGCGCCGGAATTCGTCTTCCACCACCCCGTTCTCCTCCGACCATCGCCCATGTCTGACGCTCGTCGGGCCCGCGCCGAGCGCCGGGCCGCTCTCGCTTCCCGCGTCGCCCAGACGGCTCCTGTCGGCGGGCGTCCTCGCCGTTCCCCGTCACCTGCCGTCAACGCCGCCACCGGCCCGGCGGGGGACGAGCAGCAAGCATCGTCTCAGCATCCGTCCGTGCGGCAAGACGGCCGCACCGCAACTCCCTCGCTCCCCCAGCTGGTTCTTCGTCCCGCGCGCTCCGCGCACCCATGGAGGCTCGAGCTGCGCTCATCGCGGCAAACGAGCTCCTGCGCTACCGTCCCGTCGACGACGTCTACGAAGAATGGCTCGACCGCGTCGCCGAGCTCGTCCGCGCCGCAGGGGGCTCTCCTGCGCCGTCCGTTCCGCTGCACCGCACCCCGCCCGCGCGGGCGACGAAGCTCCGGCGGCCCCCCGCCTCCTCCTCAAGAAGGCGCCATGGCTCCAAGGCGCGTGGCCCCTGGGCGGAACCCGCTCCGTCAGGTGCCAGCGCGAGCAAGAGCAGAGCTGCCAGGAAGTCCCTCACCCGCAAGAAGCTGCCCGGGCGCTCCCTGCTCCGGCACGTCGCGACCATGCTCCTGCTCCTGCACGCCAAGACCCAGTTGCGGCGCGTGGGGACATGCAATACCAAGCTCTCCGTCACCCAAGGCCTCCCATGGCCACAGCAGGCTGCCGTGCCTTCACCGCTGAGCTACGCAGTGTCGCGTGGCCCGGCAAGTTCAAGCCAGACCTGCCTCCTCGCTACGACGGCACGGCTGACCCTGCGGAGTTCCTCCAGCTCTACGAGCAGGGCATTAAAGCTACCAACGGAGACGAGAAGGTCATGGCGAACTGGTTTCCCATGGCGCTCAAGGACGGGGCACGCACCTGGCTCCAGGCACGATCTCCTCCTGTGACGAGATGCGCACCCGCTTCATTGCCAACTTCCAAGGTACTCGCGACCGGCCACCCGTCGTGAGCGACATGCGCCGCATCAAGCATCAACCCGAGGAGAACCTGCAGAAGTACATCCAGCGCTTCAACAACGCACGCCTCAAGGATTCCCAGGTGACTGAAGAGGCCATCATCTCAGCTTTCTCCGATGGCGTGCGCAATGTCAAGATGAAGGAGGAGCTGGTGATGCATGAAGACCTGTGCACTTCTTTGGAGCTGTTCAACTTGGCAACCAAGTGCGCCAGGGCTGAGGAAGGGCGTCTCTCCTCCTTGAGCTGCCTGCCGCGGACCCGGAAGAGAAGAAGCCCAAGGCAAGGATGTGAAAGCGCAGGGGGCTGTCCATGCTCGCGGTAGACCAGACACCAAGGCGGGGCAGAGATCAGCCGAGCCTCCAAGGCAGCCGTACTGCGTGTACCACGACCTCCACAACCCACAACACCAACGATGTCAAGAGCTCCGACCGTGCGAGAAGGAAGGATCGGCCGTCGCCCGACCGCGGTGACCGGGGCTACGGTCGAGGAGAGGAAGGAACGCAGGACGCGTGGGAAGACCGTGGCCCGCGCCAAGGGTGGGCGATCAACCTCACGAGATCGCTGGCAAAGACCCGGCCTCGTGAGGGGAGACTGGAGGGGTCGCCTCGTAAGGATCGCCCGCAAGGCAACGCAGGCCTCCCCTCCGCTGCCGCCCGCAACCAAGGAGAAAAAGGACCCGCCACCAGGACGAGGAAGGCTGGGGGCTTCCAGGAGCCCGCGCGCGATCGCCTGCATCCTGGGCGGGGCTCAAGCCCCAGCCTCTCAACGCATCTTCAAGCAGTTCGCCCGCGAAGTGAATGCAGTCCTCCCCAGCTCGAAGCCATCGCGCCCTCTCAGGGGTGGTACGGCGTGCGCCATCACGTTCAGCTCAGGCAGATCAGCTCAAGTGTGCGGCTACAGCCGAATCCTCCCGATGCTTCTGTTCCCCAATCATCAGCAATGTGGTGGTCACACCAGGACCCTCATCGATGGGGGGCAGGGCTCAACGTCGTGTCTGTGGAAACATTCAACAATCTCCAAGTGCCCTACAGCCAGCTTCAGCCAACCAAGCCTTTCTCCGGAGTCACCGACGGCTCCACGGTCCCGATCGGGCAAGCCCGCCTCCCTGTCACCTTCGGGGCACGCGACAACTACCGCACCGAGCTCATCGACTTCGACGTCGCTCACATTCGCCTGCCATACAACGCCATCCTTGGGTACCCAGCGCTGGCCAAGTTCATGGCCGTATCTCACCACGGCTACAACGTCCTCAAGATGCCAGGAAGTGGCGGAGTCATCACGGTGCCCTGTGAAGAGAAGGATGCAGTGTGTTCCCTGGAATGAGCCTTTCAGGTCGCGTCACTAGAAGACCCGTATCGCGGAAGCAGGAGGCTTCCCGAGACTGCCCCCAAGAAGAAGAAGACATCGTCCGGACCGGCTCCTCAGGAGGCAGGCCCCTCTGGGCCCGTGCCTGCCCAGGGGGAACCTCCTTTCCATCGCATAGGAAAGCGCGCCCGGCGCCCTCCTCAGGCAGGGCTCGGGGGCTCTCCCCTGGAGGGCCACCGACCTAGCTAGGGTCACGAGGGAGGCGCTTGGGCACCACATGGAGGCGTGTTTCGAAGCACGTTTCCCTCAAGAAGGAGCAAGGCAAGGAGATCCAGACCCTCAGGAGTTCGTCAGCAAGGCCATTCAGGAGCTACAGGAGTCAAGAGTCATGAAAGGCGGCTGCCGCCTACCAGCAGTGGCTCCCCATCCAGGCGAGGATGGTGGGCTGCGCGTCTGCATCGACATACCAGGGCTCAACCGAGTCGCCTCTCTGGAGCGCCTCTGGCCCTCGCGAGTGGGGCGCTGCGGAGGTCCACCCCACAGCTACGTTCGCATGCCTTACGGCTTGCCGAACGCGGCTGCCACGTACCAGCGCCTCATGAGGGGCATCATGGAGGCACAGAGGCCAGGCGTTCCGCAGCCCTGGGAGATGGAGATGGTCCGGGGAGCCGCCAGCACCTCCGGAGCCTCCCGAGGCCCCCGGGCCTGGGGGCTCGTGAGGATCGGCTTCCGCAGCCCACCGAGTCTGCTACACCAACACCCCTTCGTCCTCAACGTCATCAGGTGACATCTTTCAAGTTTCACTTCCAGCTGGGAGCGCCCCCTAGGGCTGCATTATTCCCAGGCCGTGTGGGTCCGTCCCTATGGCATGTATCCCTTTTACTTCATGTTGTTAGCTTACCTTATTGGGGGCGCCCCTTGGGCTGCATGATCCCCAAGTCGCTCGGGCCTGACCCAGTGATGTACGCCTTCCCAGCATCTATTTGAACGAATCCACTCCTTCGCGGCTAATGTGTTTTACCTAGTTGCCTGCTCAGCTGACACCAACTAACGGAGCTGCTCCCAAACGGCACGACGCTTGCGCATGGGTCCGTCCCTGTAACGCCGACAAACCTGAATGGCTGAGCTCTGGCCGCGGCAGCCCCGCATAGCGCCACCTCGTCAAGCCTTCAGTGCCTCATTACCCCTTGGAAGCAACCAACGGCTGACTGTCAATTGTCATGGCAACCCCGCGTTTTTTCTATGATGGGTCTACAGGATCTCCTAAAGGAGCTGCGTCAGGCGAGGCCCTTGCGGTGTCTCCTTCACTCTCATCCGCGTGAACCGCTTGCACGTTAAAGGGGGGGTGCCTGAGCATCGCGACTCAGGGCTCCTACTGGCTCTCCAGCCCTCACCCTCTGGCCTTGTCCACGGCATCGCGACCTGGCATACCAGCGACGGCTGAGACTCGCACGAGGGCCGGGACCCGAGGACGTAGAGCAGAAAGGGGAACAAAGGCGAGAGGGGAGAGACACACGAGGATCCTCGGCAGAGAGCACCTCGCGCCTGCCGATGCATGGACCCGGCACACACGCCAGAGAACGGCCCCTGATCCTCGAGATAAGTCATCACCCGGAAGCGCCAGCTACCGTGGCACCATCCCCGCACCCAATTATGTCCCGTGTTAGCGACAGCCCGCTCTCCATTCTCACCAAACAACGGCTGCTTGGGTGCCAAAGAGGACCTCCTGAGCAGTCACGACTCAGAGGCTCTTACCGGACTCCGGGTCGCTCACCTCCTGGACCTTGACCACGGCATCGCGACCTGGCATACCAGCGACGCTGAAGCCGCCTTGGGACTGGGACCTGTCGGCGCAGAGCACCAAGCCCTGCATGAGGCTCGAAAAGGGAGGACTGAGCTAAGACGGAATGAGCAACTCGCACAATTCTACGACAAGGTTATATTAACAAAACAGGATCACATGCACCTTACAAGCCCCCACAGGACGTGTTTTCGATTCCTCGCAAGGAACAGATCCTAAAGAGACACTAACTACGCGCGCCCCAACAGAAGACGGCATCATCAATAGTGGGCCGTCAAGCACCTGTGCCAACCCCATCCAGATCAAAGTCGGCGGCAGCCTGACGAGCCCGCCTTGCTCCAGGAGCAGAGCCGGCTCGGGGGCTCGTAGCTGTCGTCGCTCTATCTCCGGAGTCGCAAAGAGCTCGCCAGAGTCGCTGGAACCTCCGACGCCTCCTCCGCCTGAGGAGCCGCCAAGGGAGCGGTCGGCGGGCCCAGTCCTCGCCGCAGCAGGGTCCCGGCCACCTCTCCCGGGGCAGCACTCCAGCCGGCGCCCGCTTCGCATCGAAGACCTTGAAGAGCATCACCGAAGCACCGTCGTAATCCAAGTGGATCGCGAAGACGCCCCTTGTCCTGCAAACCCGGGCGATCTCTCTCCAGCCCGAGTCATAGACCTCGCCCGGGGCAACGACCGCGACCTCTGCCTCGGTCGCGAGGGTGCTGCAGCCGGCGTGCTGCAGCCAGAGCTCCAGGGGCTCCCCCTGCGGGATGATGGAGGCGAAGAAGGGAGGAAGGCGGATCCAAGACTGAAGAGGAATGGCGACGTGGAGCACGAACTCTCTTGGGAGGAGCCCTCGGTGTGGACCCCAGGGGGGACGACCCACACCTTCGTGACCCGTCGGCGCCGACGGCGGCGCGCCCGTGGCGGTCAGCATCAGCTCCTTCAGGGCCCTCGACGTGGGCGTACAATGGAAGCGGGAACCCCGGCGGCGCCCGCTCGCACCAAGGCCTCGACACCACCTGAAGGGCCCCCTCGTCCGGGCCACGGGGACGAGCCGTTTCTTCGGCGGGAGTGGGTCTGGTTCCTCTCGGGGAGCCTTTCCCTTCTCTGCCATCGAGAACCGGCGGATCGGAGCCATCGCAGCAAGACGGAGCAAGGATCGGGAAGAAGAAGAAGCAAGAAGGGATGGAATGGAAGGGCGCGCGCCGTTTCGTACTTATAGCCGGCGAAGGCCAACCGCCGACCCTCCATGATCGCAGGTAATCATGACCCGCGTTGCATGCAGGGACTCGTCCAATCCGTGCAGTTGCCGAGGTGCCATGGGGAAGTGCAGACGCCCACGTCCAATCAACCGCCACGCGACGCCCAAGACCGCAGGCTGTTAGGGCCCGCGGCGCTTCACCATTGCCCTTCCGCCTACCTGCACGGCCAAGTCCGTGCGTGCCTTGGGCCCGGGGCTACTGTCGGCGTTCTAGGAACGGGGGTCCCCAGACTGCCTGCCTGCGGCCTGCGGCGTGGCTCAAAGGGGGGCCCAGCACGGCCCATCTTCATCAACACAGACCCAAGACCCTCGCGAGGGGCCAAGCCTCGCGGGGCGGACGACACGGAGCTTCCTCAGGCACGGCCTCATCAGGCTGGCTCGCGAGGAGGCGGAGAGATCAAGGCAGGGGTACCTCACGAGGTGCCCGTGACGCAAGCCATGACGACCAAGGGCGCCAGGCGGGTGCCAGCCCGCGCAGTGTCCTCCTTTCCTCTTTGGTGCAAAGGGGGCAAGCGCAGCCGCGGAGTACCGAGGCATCAGGCAAAGGTTGCCATTTCGGTGCAATGAGACCAAGACCAGGAAGACTGCAAGACGGAGGTCATCGTGGAGCCCAAGACGGCGTCACCACCAGAGCTTTGTGCAGGCGAAGACTACTTTTGTCAGGGTAGCGAGTACTAGCTGTCCCCCTTCAAATTAGCCCGCCATTGTTGGCTCCCTTCCCGCTCGATATTTGGGAAGAGGACCAGGGCCTCTATAAATAGGACCAGCCACCCACAGAAGAGAAGGGGGAGGGGGAGGTTCGGAGAGGTTAGAGGAGGGGGGGTTCGATCAGAGAGAGAGAGAGAGAGAGAGAGAGAAGGGTGGCTGAACTCCTCCCAGCAGTTCATCGCCCCAGCCAAGAACAGACCCTCGCGAGGCTGTTCTTCCTTGTATCATTCATCATCATCAGCCCAAGAGGCAATCCACCACACCACACACTGGAGTAGGGTATTACACCACAACGGTGGCCCGAACCAGTATAAACCCTGTGTCTCTTGTGTTGTTCTTTCCATAGCTTAGATCTTAGCGAGGCGGAGGGGTGCAGGTAGGTAGGAAGCGAGATCTCCGCGTGCACCCCAGTGTTCGAACTTCAAGGGTCTGCCGGAACCCGGAATCCGACAAGCATGTGTAGGAGTTGATTGAGCCATGTATGTGATTCCTACCTTGCTATGCCTGCTATGCTTAGAGTTGTGTCAGGTCTGGTTCATCTGGGTGATGGGCTAGAGTGATATGATTATGTCGGTAATGAGAAGGATGTGTTAAACATGTTTTGGTAAAGGTATCGATGAGAGGCCATGTAGGAGTACATGGTGGGTTGTTTCATTGAGGCCGTCCATAAGAACTGAGATCTGTATGCGTGATTTATGATTCAGTTACTACCACACATTGGGCCCTGAAATATGACCCCTCTCGACTTACTGACCCATCTCATCCTCTGTCCAGGAGTTGCAACTAGTTTCTGGTGTTTATAGGTTATGTGTTGGCGGCCGTGCGTAGCGCTGACCCTAGGGGTGGGCTATGATGCGGTAGATACACCGTGGCACGGTGTACCGAGTCACCCGTTTGGTGTCTCGGGAACCCTGCACACATCGTTTGGGGCCGCTGAGGACTCCCCAGACGGATTTCCTTGCGGATGGAACCTGAATAGGCGATAAACCTGGACTAGAGACTTGTGAGGCTAGTCAGGTCGTGGTCTACACCCACGTCGGTTTTCGCTTGAAGTCTGCCGAGCACATGTCGTGTGCAGATGCTAAGTGGTGGAAACATGTGTGACGAAGTACACCCCTGCAGGGTATAAAACTATTCGAATAGCTGCGTCCGTGGTAAAGGACTACTTGGTTGCCTATACAGTTCATAGACAAGTTAATGCTTACTACTAAAAGACTCAAGACAAGTGTGAGTACCGAGGATGGCCCTCTCGTAGGATGACGAGGGAGAATCCCCGGTGGAGTATTATGTTGGTGAGTAGTGTACTCGTGTGCGAAAACTATTTTACTAGTGGAGTTTCATAGGATAGCTTAGCCAAGAGTCAAAGCTGGCTTGCTGCAATAACCCCACCACCTTCTTGAGAATGAGCATGTACAGTAGGTTCTGTTGTAAGACTTGCCGAGTACCTTTGTACTCATGTTTGCTTAATTACTATTTTCAGACGACAACACCGCCCCCTCCGATGGGTTCTACGTAGACCTTGACGTCGACGAGTGACTAGCCACCCAGGTGGTGATCCTGGCCATGGAGGGCCCTATGTAGATAGACAGGCTTCGAGAAGCCTTCTTTGTTTCTAGCGTCTGTACTCAGACTAGTTGCTTCCGCTTGTGCTGGTATGATTGTATGACTTGAGTGTCGGGTCATGTGAGCCCTATCTGTATGAACATGTTATGTATGGCTCTCTAGAGCCTTTAAATAAAGTACTTGAGTTGTAGAGTTTTGTTGTGATGCCATGTTGTATGTACTCATATCAGGCATATTGTGTGTATGATTGAAATGCTTGGTATGAGTGGGATCCGACAATCTAGTTGTTTATCCTTGGCAGCCTTTCTTATGGGGAAATGTACTCTAGTGTTCCTCGAGCCATAGTAGTCCGCTACAGCCCGGTTCACCGGAGTCCTGCTAGCCCAGCACTACTGCTCAGGACACTTGACTGGCCGGCATGTGTTTCACGTCGTTCCTGTGTCTGTCCCTTCGGGGAAATGTCACGCGGTGACATCCGGACTCCTGCCTAGCCTGCTACAGCCCGGGTTCCCCGGAGTCCTGCTAGCCCAGTGCTACAGCCCGGAATCACTCGCTGATGACCGACATGCTCGATGTGATTCATGTATGCCTGTCTCCATAGGACTGTGCCGCTTTGGGTTCACGACTAGCCATGTCGGCCCGGGTTCTCTGTCATATGGATGCTAGCGACACTATCATATACGTGAGCCAAAAGGCGCAAATGGTCCTAGGCCATGGTAAGGCGACACCATGGGATACCGTGCGTGAGGCCGTAAAGTGATATGAGGTGTTACCGGCTAGATCGATGTGGCTTGGAATCGGGGTCCTGACAGCGTTGGCATCAGAGCCGGACTGCCTGTAGGTTCGTTGAGCCAAACTGGTCGATGTCGAGTCTAGAAATGCTTTAGTTATATGTAGGGGAATTGATTGTGGAAGGGAACATAAGGCTCTTTTACTCCTTTACCTTATGTCCTCTTATCTGAGTCATTCTCTTCTCATTCAACGTGGGTTAAGGACTAGGCTCTCTTCTTCTATCAGGTTCACGTGTTACTAATCCGTAGTAGCTTATAGGATTGTTGTTACAAGCCCCAGATTAGTTTCTACTATTTTAGTATGTTGCTAATTGAATCAGAACCTTGATATGATGTTGTTGAGTGGTATTGCAAACTATTGTGGATGTCTCAAATCTTTTTCTGAGCATTTACAGCTGTTATGCTGTCCAATTTTCCCTAGAAATTCTAATGTCTTTGCATTATGGTTGTGCTTTCAGATGGCCAAGTGGTTCGCCTGACCCGGTGCCTCGACGTGCCCGGTCATACTGCTATGTTAGTCCGGGTAATGATCGAGACGGGTTACCGTTGGTATCCCGAATACACCGTCGAAGAGCAATTCTGAGACTTTAATCAAAGTCAATATTTCTGCACCATCAGGATATTTCCTTCTTATCCTGGATCTACCAAGCCCCTTCACTATTCCTATGGACTCGGGGTTACTATTGAGATGGCTGTGCAGGATGCTGCCTATTCCATGATGACCATCATGCGAGTCCGGACTGGCCTGCTGCGGAACACCGACTTCTGTTACATGCCAGCTTCACTTCCGGGAGCGCAAGGGTATCTTCAGGCTATCTATGCTGACTCCACTCAGGAGGACTCATTAACTTGTACCACTGCCGAGATTCTCGAAGATAAGGACCAAGAGAATCGGGCCTTGAGGCTGGAGCTTTTCAATACCCGTGCTGATCATTGGGCCACATTGACTCGGTTTGCACCTGCGGTGCAAGCTGGATGTATAGATACAAGGGATCTGTATCTGTGAGATCTGCTCTGCCAGACATGGTGGATTGGCGTGATGTGGGAGGCATCACCCCACCCCGTGGTCCCCGCAGGCCACCGTTTGTTGGTCCAAGACCTCATCCTAGCCCCTATGGTCCACAAGCTCCTCAGGACCGTCTGTTCCTGGATGATCATGTTGAACTCCCAGGCTATGGAGGTGACCTCTATGAGGACTACTATGGAGCTGTCTGAGTTAGTAGTAGTATCACTAGTATTGTAATAGTTGTATCTCCACTGTCCTGCGTGACTTGTGGAATATGACTTTGTGTGTAATCAATTCCGGAGGTGTAGACAAATAATGTATAGGAGCTTGGAATGCCTCCGATGAGATGCAACGTCTTTCATCATAGTTGTACTGTAGCCTGGGCTTGTACTAAACTATGTATGATGTGTATGACCGTTGGTATATATATGGCAGTTTTATATTACCATGACATACGGATGAACATCTCTGCATTCCGTGTTAGCCATTACATTGTGCACTTCCTTGCTAAGTTTGAGCCATCCTTATCTAAACCGTTGTCTTGTTTTCTCCTAGGATGGTCAACACCCACAGCAACCCTGCTGCCCCGGAGCAGGGGGAAGCCAATGCACCTAGGGGTGAAAATCTGCCTCACCCGCCCTCTCTGGCCGAAGTGATGCTGGAGGCGGAAAGAAACAAGTGTGAGACTAACCGCCTGCTAGAGCGGATTGAGCAGAACACTGCACGCCATCAGCGAAATGACTTGGTGTCAATCAATGACTTTATCAAGCTGTACCCACCAAAGTTTAACCGTTCCGTTGAGCCCCTCGACGCGGATGACTGGCTTCGCAGCATCACCCACAAGCTACGTTCTGCCAACGTAGCCGAAGCCAACAAGGTTACTTATGCTGCCTATCACCTCGGAGGCCTTGCTAGCCTCTGGTGGGAAAACTTTTAAGCTATGCGCCCGATTGGCCAAATCACTACTTGGGCTGAATTCAGTGAAGCCTTCCGTGAGCATCACATTCCAGAAGGTCTCATGGATCGCAAGAGGGAGGAATTCTGCAATTTCACCCAAGGAAGACTGACTGTGGATGCATATAGTCGTGAATTTGGGAATCTGGCACGTTATGCTCCCGAAGAAGTATCTACCGACGCTAAGAAGCAGGCAAGGTTCTGCAAGGGGCTCAGCCCTGAGCTTCGCCGCGATCTTCATCTGCACGACTGCACCTCCTTTCAGAAGTTGGTCAATAAATCCATCAGTGCTGAGACAGACCAGACTGATTATGACGCTTCACGCAAGCACTCACGTGATTTTGGCTCTTCATCCGGCTCTGGAGCTCAGAAGCGCCGGGTGTGGATCCCAGGCACGGCACTGCCACCCAGGTTCATCCCGAGGCCATCCTTTGAGGCGCCTCATCCCAACCAGCAGTTTGCACCGCCCAAGCCCTATGGTGGCCCCTCTGCTAATGCTGCTCCACGCCCCAATGTGATGACATGCTTCAAGTGTGGAGAGCTGGGTCACTATAGCCGAGAGTGTCCCCAGAACAACAACCCCAATCAAACTGGAAAGTCCGTTGGCCGTGGTAAGCCCGCGGGAAAGACATTCTACGCCAAGCCGGTCACCACTGCCCATGGCCATGTCAACTATGTTTCCGCCGAGGAGGCTCATGAGGATCCTAACGTCGTCCTTGGTACGCTCCTTGTTAACTGCCATCCGGCATCCGTTCTTTTCGGTACTGGAGCATCTCATTCATTCATATATGAGAACTATGCTCGATTGCATAACACGACATTCAATGACATGCCCACTTCCATGGTAATTCAAACTCCGGGTTCCAAATGGAAAACTTCTAGAGTAAGCCATGGGAACGAAATTCTTGTCGATAGACTTGTCTTCCTTGCATCCTTAATAGCTCTCAAGTCCATAAACATCATTTTGGGTATGGACTGGATGTCAGCTCATTGTGCTAAGATTGATTATGCCACTAGAACCGTTCAACTTACTCACCCATCGGGCAAGACAGTCAATGTCTTAAATCGAGTGGCCAAGCGCCAGCTTTACTCCCTAAATGCCAACCCCCTTCCAGACCTTGAGGATGTTCCGGTAGTCCGAGAATTTCCGGATGTCTTTCCAGAAGAACTGCCAGGTGTTCCACCTGACAGGGATGTCGAGTTTGTGATAGACCTTGTTCCAGGAACCGTTCCAATTTCTAGAAGACCCTACAAGATGGCACCCTTAGAACTAGCCGAGCTTAAGAACCAACTCGATGAGTCCTTGAAAAAGGGTTTCATCCGTCCTAGTTCCTCTCCTTGGGCTTGCCCCATCCTCTTCGTCAAGAAGAAGGATGGAAGGGATCGAATGGTTGTAGATTACCGACCTGTCAACTTGGTCACCATCAAGAACAAGTATCCGCTTTCCAGGATCAACGATCTGTATGATCAGCTCGTTGGGTCCTCAGTCTTTTCCAAGTTGGATTTGAGGTTGGGCTACCACCAAATCAAAATCAGAAACGGGGACATTCCCAAAATGGCCTTTGTTACTCGTTATGGCCAATACGAGTACACCGTTATGTCCTTCGGTTTAACCAATGCCCCAGCCACCTTCTCCCAGTTAATGAACTCGGTCTTCATGGAGTACTTGGATAAATTCGTCGTAGTATACCACGAAGACATACTCATCTACTCCAAGAATGAAGAGGAACATGCCGAACATCTAAGGCTGATATTGATGAAACTTCGACAGCATCGCCTTTATGCCAAATTCTCCAAGTGTGAATTTTGGTTGCTAGAAGTGACCTATCTAGGCCATGTAATCTCTGGTAAGGGTATTGCTGTCAATCCCGAGCGAGTTCAAGCTGTCCTTGATTGGACTCCACCTGAGACGGTCAAGCAAGTTCGGAGCTTCCTTGGCTTAGCGAGCTATTGCCGCCGCTTTGTCGAGAATTTCTCCAAGGTTGCTAAACCTCTAACTGAACTCCTCAAGAAAGATAAAAAGTTTGAGTGGACTCCACAGTGCAAGTTCAACTTTCAGGAACTGAAAAGATGCCTGACATCTGCTCTCGTACTGGTACCACCAGATTTCTCCAAGGACTTTATTATCTATTGCGACGCCTCGCGACAAGGACTAGGTTGCATACTCATGCAAGATTGTCAGGTAATTGCCTATGCTTCACGGCAATTACACCCACATGAGGAAAACTATCCCACACATGATCTAGAGCTTGCAGCTGTAGTCCATGCACTTAAAACTTGGCGACATTACCTCCTCGGTAATTGCTGCGAGATCTTCACCAATTACCAAAGTTTGAAATATATCTTCACCCAACCAGATTTGAATCTCAGGCAAAGATGTTGGGTCGAGTTGATCTCGGATTACGACTTAGGAATAACTTACACCCCGGGCAAAGCCAATGTCATGGCTGATGCACTAAGTCGTAAGTCCTATTGTAACAACCTGATGTTACAACAAAGTCAACCACTTCTCGATGAGGAATTTCGTAAGCTTAATCTTCACATTGTTCCTTGAGGTTTTCTATCCACCCTGGTGGCGAAACCTACCCTTATGGATCAAATCATAGCTGCCCAGAAGCGTGATAAGGGCATATCCCAGATTAAGGAAAACATTGCTAGCGGAGTTGCTAAATGTTTTTCCATGGATAAGCGGGGTGATGTCTTCTTCGAGAACCGTTTGGTGGTTCCCAAGAAACAACATCTACGCCAGTTGATCCTTAAGGAAGCTCATGAATCCCCTCTCACCATTCATCCCGGTAGTACTAAAATGTGTCAAGACCTACGCTAGAGGTTTTGGTGGACTAGGATGGAAAGAGAAATCGCTCAATACATTGCTAATTGCGACGTTTGTTGTCGTGTTAAAGCAGAGCATCAACGGCCTGCTGGCACCCTTCAACCTTTGGCCATTCCTGAGTGGAAATGGGATAAAATCACTATGGATTTCATCACTGGGTTTCCCAGGACCAAGAGGGGGAATAATGCCATCTTCGTCGTGATCGACCATCTTTCCAAAGTAGCCCATTTCCTACCTGTTCGTGAGAGTATCACCGCTAGCCAGCTAGCTGAGTTATACATCTCCCGAATAGTGTCACTTCATGGTGTCCCATTGGAAATTAACTTAGACCGTGGGAGTCTCTTCACCCCTCAATTTTTGGAAAGTTTCCAAAATGCTATGGGAACTCGTCTCTCTTTTAGCACCGCCTTCCACCCTCAATCAAGTGGTCAAGTAGAACGAGTCAATCAAATTCTGGAAGATATGCTCCGAGCCTCTGTCATCTCGTTTGGAATGGGTTGGGAGAAATGCCTTCCATTCGCGGAGTTTGCTTACAACAATAGTTATCAATCTAGCTTGGGCAAGGCTCCTTTCAAAGTTCTATATGGACGAAAATGTCGAACGCCTCTTAACTGGTCAGAAACCGGGGAAAGACAACTCTTTGGCCCAGATATGATTCAGGAAGCAGAAGAACAGGTTCGCGTTATTCGTGAGAAATTGAAAACAGCCCAATCTCGTCAAAAGAGTCAATATGATCATAAACATAAGCCTATGACTTATGAAGTCGGCGAGAAGGCCTACCTTCGGGTTACCCCGTTAAAGGGAACCCATCATTTCGGTATCAAAGGCAAATTGGCTCCTCGTTACATCGGACCCTTTCGCGTTCTTGCCAAACGAGGAGAAGTTGCCTACCAATTGGAACTACCTTCGCATCTTTCCAGAGTTCAAGATGTATTCCACATTTCTCAACTCAGGCGTTGCTTCGTGGATCCTATCCGTGGAGTGGACCACGAAACGCTTGATCTACAAGATAACCTCTCATATCGGGAATATCCCGTTCGTATCCTTGATCAAGCCGAGCGTACCACTTGACGTCATAATATCAAGTTTCTCAAGGTTCAATGGTCACACCATTCCGAGAAAGAAGCCACTTGGGAAAGGGAGGATCGTCTTCGACTCGAGTACCCCACCTTCTTTCCGGAGGATCCTAAATCTCGGGACGAGATTCTTTTGAGTGGGGGTGAGTTGTCACACCCTAGTTAGTTCAAGCATTAGAGTGTGCATCATGTTTAAATTCCTTTTAAATTTGAAATGGGGATGACAGAACCCCCAGCACCCCCCCTGGAACAACTAGGGTTTACTAAAAACTTTACCAATGAACCTGAAATGCCCTTCTAAAAAGCCCACCCTTTTTGTTTTGGGTTAAAACCTTTGACAAAAATGGTGCACATTTTTCTAGGACATCAAAGGTCATTGGATTAATCCTTATGGTATTTGCATTTGGGCATTTAAATGCTATAAAATATTTTAAATGCTCAAATAATCATAAACTAAAATGTTTGCTGTTGGATATATTCTAAGCAGTGGCCATGATTAATTTTATGATTTATGGTAATGCCCTGGTATTTTTAATAAAGCCCTGAAGTTACAGAAATAATAAATAAATAAGAAAAATAGAAAAAAGGAGAGAGAGAGAAACTTACTAGGCACAGCCCACCAGCCCACCTGGCTCGGCCCAGTCGACTAGCTCTTGCCAGTTGTCCTCCTCTTCTCGCCAGGAGGATGAGGAGCGCGTGGCCGGCGCCCGTGGCCACACGCCGGCCACTTCCTGCTTCCGCCGACGCCCTGGAGGCGCCTACGAGTGCCATGCCGACCCCCACGTCTCCCTCTCTTCCTTCTCACTCTCCCCGTGTCCTCTCCCCCTCTCTGGCTCTCTCCCCATCTTCCCGCCGAGCGCAGCCGTCGCCACCGACAAGCTTCACCGCAGCCACCGCCATCCATTCGTTGCCCCGTCATGCCAGGAAGCTCTGCCGTCGTCGACTACATCAAGTAGGCCGAGCCCCGAGCGCTCGCTCGCCCCGGAGACGCTGCACCGAGCTCGTCCTCAACTCCGGCCACCGAAGATCCCCTTCGCCTCCCCGCTCGCTCCAGCCCTTCCCCGAGCTCGCCGTTCGCTCCCATGCAACTGCGGTGAGCTCCGCCATTGTTTCCCCCTCTCCCCGCGCTTGTCCGCGTCCTCTAACCACCTCTGCCATCGAAGCCGAAGCTCGCCGCCGCCACCGCAGATCGCCGTCGTGGCCACAACCACGTTGGGACGCCACAAAGCATGCCTTCGTCTTCCACGCACCCGCAGGAGCCCGTAGCACCCTCGCACGCCCCTCGCCGTGCCCCCTAGTGACTATCTCGTCCTCGCCCAAACTCCGGCGACCGCCAAGGTCGTCGCCGGTGTCGTTCCTGGCCTCCCCGAGCTCCACTTTCTCCAACAAATGACACGGCTCGCTCCCTGCATCACGTAGCTGCTCTCCGCCGTCGATTTGGTCGCCGGAGACGCAAACCTGAGCCCCTCCGCCGTGTCTGTCGTCGCCGGCGTCAAGCCGCCGGCGAGTTGACCCTGTTCGACCCCCGTGTGGGCCCAGGTAGACCCCCCTGAGTCTATGACAGGTGGGGCCGGTCTGCTAATCAGTTTAAGATTAGTTTTAACTAATTTTAATTAGTTTAGTCACTGACATGTGGGCCCAGGCCCCACTGACAGTCAATTAGCACTAACATAATTCTGTTAATTAGTTGTGACACTGACAGACAGGGCCCACCAGTCAGGTTTGACCTGGCTGACCCAGTTGACCCGCTGACGTCACACCTATGTCATGCTGACGCATTAATTCAATTACTGGATTTATTCTTTAATAAGAAATTACAGAAAATAGCCAAAACTTCTAAAAATCATAGAAAATCAACCATAGCTCCAAATGCAAAGATTTATATATGAAAAATAATCAGAAAAATTCAATCTATCCATCTGTAATGGTTTCATGCATGACAAAACAAGTTAACCTTGCTGTTTAAGCAGAATAAGGTAATGCACTAATAAGGCCATGTTTAATGAGCTAACATTTGAATCTTTGATTCAAATGAGTTCATCCCCTTCTTTTTTAGCTTGCATTAGGCCAAGACACTTTCATCTTGCCATGACATAGCATGCATCATATTGTTGCATATTGCCATGTGTTGATTATGTTCGGTGTGTCTTTCGTGGTAGGTTCTGCCTCCGAGGATAACCCCGAGTATCCGTTTGAAGGGCAGTACCCTACTACCTCTACAACAGGCAAGCAACCCATTGATCATTCCGATACAAACCCATGTTCTCGCTTCTGCTCTTGTTTACTGCATTAAGACAACGCGATTCAAACTGCTGTGTGCTACGGTAGTTGAACCCTTATCCTCTGCATGACCTGTCATTGCCACAGTAACTAGATCAAACCCACTAGCATGTGTAGGAGTTGATTGAGCCATGTATGTGATTCCTACCTTGCTATGCCTGCTATGCTTAGAGTTGTGTCAGGTCTGGTTCATCTGGGTGATGGGCTAGAGTGATATGATTATGTCGGTAATGAGAAGGATGTGTTAAACATGTTTTGGTAAAGGTATCGATGAGAGGCCATGTAGGAGTACATGGTGGGTTGTTTCATTGAGGCCGTCCATAAGAACTGAGATCTGTTTGTGTGATTTATGATTCAGTTACTACCACACATTGGGCCCTGAAATATGACCCCTCTCGACTTACTGACCCATCTCATCCTCTGTCCAGGAGTTGCAACTAGTTTCTGGTGTTTATAGGTTATGTGTTGGCGGCCATGCGTAGCGCTGACCCTAGGGGTGGGCTATGATGTGGTAGATACACCGTGGCACGGTGTACCGAGTCACCCGTTTGGTGTCTCGGGAACCCTGCGAACATCGTTTGGGGCCGTTGAGGACTCCCCAGACGGATTTCCTTGCGGATGGAACCTGAATAGGCGATAAACCTGGACTAGAGACTTGTGAGGCTAGTCAGGTCGTGGTCTACACCCACGTCGGTTTTCGCTTGAAGTCTGCCGAGCACATGTCGTGTGCAGACGCTAAGTGGTGGAAACATGTGTGACGAAGTACACCCCTCCAGGGTATAAAACTATTCGAATAGCCGCGTCCGCGGTAAAGGACTACTTGGTTGCCTATACAGTTCATAGACAAGTTAATTCTTACTACTAAAAGACTCAAGACAAGTGTGAGTACCGAGGATGGCCCTCTCGTAGGATGACGAGGGAGAATCCCCGGTGGAGTATTATGTTGGTGAGTAGTGTACTCGTGTGCGAAAACTATTTTACTAGTGGAGTTTCATAGGATAGCTTAGCCAAGAGTCAAAGCTGGCTTGCTGCAATAACCCCACCACCTTCTTGAGAATGAGCATGTACAGTAGGTTCTGTTGTAAGACTTGCCGAGTACCTTTGTACTCATGTTTGCTTAATTACTGTTTTCAGACGACAACACCGCCCCCTCCGATGGGTTCTACGTAGACCTTGATGTCGACGAGTGACTAGCCACCCAGGTGGTGATCCTGGCCATGGAGGGCCCTATGTACATAGACAGGCTTCGAGAAGCCTTCTTTCTTTCTAGCCTCTATACTCAGACTAGTTGTTTCCGCTTGTGCTGGTATGATTGTATGACTTGAGTGTCGGGTCATGTGACCCCTATCTATATGAACATGTTATGTATGGCTCTCTGGAGCCTTTAAATAAAGTACTTGAGTTGTAGAGTTTTGTTGTGATGCCATGTTGTATGTACTCATATCGGGCATATTGTGTGTATGATTGAAATGCTTGGTATGAGTGGGATCCGACAATCTAGTTGTTTATCCTTGGCAGCCTTTCTTATGGGGAAATGTAGTCTAGTGTTCCTTGAGCCATAGTAGTCCACTACAGCCCGGTTCACCGGAGTCCTGCTAGCCCAGCACTACTGCTCAGGACACTTGACTGGCCGGCATGTGTTTCACGTCGTTCCTATGTCTGTCCCTTCGGGGAAATGTCACGTGGTGACATCCGGAGTCCTGCCTAGCCTGCTATAGCCCGGGTTCCCCGGAGTCCTGCTAGCCCAGTGCTACAGCCCGGAATCACTCGCTGATGACCGACATGCTTGATGTGATTCATGTATGCCTGTCTCCATAGGTCTGTGCTGCTTTGGGTTCACGACTAGCCATGTCGGCCCGGGTTCTTTGTCATATGGATGCTAGCGACACTATCATATACGTGAGCCAAAAGGCGCAAACGGTCCCGGGCCATGGTAAGGCGACACCGTGGGATACCGTGCGTGAGGCCAAAAGGTGATATGAGGTGTTACCGGCTAGATCGATGTGGCTTGGAATCGGGGTCCTAACAGTTTCCCCTGTCATTCACCCATCTGGTTCAAGCCGTCAGCCAATCTCCACAGCTTAATAAATAGTAACATCTAACTGAGCCAGTTAGTTAGATGCGTACACTTGGTGTAGTAGGATCTTTATTTAGTTTGATGCATACACGTGTTCTTTTTTGGTAGCCCTTTTGTAATGATGGGTGATGCTTGGTTTGGAAGGGAGAGTTGTGTCTTCTCTCTTCTGGCATGCTTACAGCTTCTGTTGCACCCCCAGCCTTGGTTGCTGCTACTGCTGTTTTCAATGTACAATCAGTAGTATATTACGTCTGTTGGTTGAATAAATTGTTGTTAGAACGACAAACACAATGTTTTGGAAGTCGTTGCATGGTTCGATCCTTTAGTGATCCTTTAGTGGACCCACATCATTTTCAACATATAGTCAATTAACGACAAAATTGCACAACTTATTTTTGAGTAGTAATTCGGAGGAGCAGGCTATAAACTGGGTTGTGCGGTCTCTGTGGCCTTTCTAACAACATGACCGGCCCAACAGTTTTTTCTTTGGGAAAATAGGTAGCCCAGTATTTCTTTTTGAAGAATACCCCAGCTAGGTCTATTTGTTTTCTCCGACTTACTAGGCTGCAAGATGCATTCCGGCCTAGCCAAAGAGTACGCTCAGTGTCTGTTAAAAGCAATATGAAAAGGGGTTGAAAATTCCAAAAAAATTATAGCAAATGGGATATTAGTTTCTTTTTTGTGTTGTTCTTCACTGATATCTTATACTCCCTCCGTCCCAAAATTCTTGTCTTAGATTAGTCTAGATATGGATCAAAAGGTGCGGCCCGCACAGGGCCCAAAATTCTGAGGAGCCCCGTATTTTTTACATATGCCTAGTCTTATGAACTACTGGGCTGGGCGCTGGAGTGCGCTCTGCCGCTCTGGGCTGGAGTCTAAGAGAAGCGATGAGCGGAGCGACATCGTTTTTCTCCCAAAGAAAAAAAAACAAGCGACAGCTACCAGCGCTCCGCTGAAACGGGATCGGCTCGGCCTGATCTGATCTCCTCGACTCCAGCGCTGAAACGACGGCATCGACGAGCGCTGAAACCGCGATAGCGACCATCGCTGAAACGGGAACTTCTTCTGATCTCCTCGGCTGCTCGTACTCAATCAAGCCCGTAATCAATGTCTCGATCGCTACAGCCTAAAGGGATCGGGAATTCAAAATCGTGAAAAGTGAAAACTGTAATCATGAGGAGACGGCCGTGGGCTCATGGCTACAGGTGATTATAGATAGCTTAGCGAGACCTTTTTGATTAACTTCGATTCCTAATTCTAATTCGTCATTTTGTAATTAGGTATTGGCAGGGACCGTTACTTGTTAGAGATTCGTTCTTACTTCTTACACCCTCGGCTAAAGATCAGAGAACCCAAAATTAGGTGAGTTAGACATTATATTATATACATTACAAATTTTTTCTATGAGATATATACTGTAATTGTTATTTTTTTATGAGATAGGGCCCTATTTTTTTTAGTTTTGCACAGGGCCCCGGATTTTGCCGGCCCGGCCCTGATACGGATGTATCTAATACCAAAACGTGACTTGATACATCCGCATTTAGACAAGTCTAAGACAAGAATTTTGGGACGGAGGGAGTATTTCATTGGATTTAACATGACATAGTACAAATTTATTTTTAAATTTGTTTTAGTATGGCTACTAATTTTTTGATTAAGAATATTTTGTTCCCTAGCAAAAAATTGCGAATTTTCAAAATCTCCCACATATTTAGTTAATTTTTTTAACCCTGGTACTGACCAGAAAATGGGCAGCAATTCTAAAAATGGAAAACGGGCTGCAATAAATTCCATATGAATTAGAAAATGAGTAAAAATTATAAAAATAATAGCAAATGGGATGTACACGCCATAGATTTTGAGGCTGACTTGTTTACGCAAGGCTTTGTTAGTCAACACACGATTCTAGCAGCAGTGACTGTTGGATGTCCATCCAACAGCCGACGTGCTTCTTCAATCTCTGATCTTCCTGCTCCAGCCACCTAAACTAGCGTCAGCGGGACTGCCTGCTCCCTCCTCTTGTGGCTCGCTGTGATGCCGCGCAGGCTTCCCCGGCCCACCCTACTCCCTCCGCTGGCCTAGCCGCATGCAATCAACTGCCTCCTTATTACGTGAAAAAAACGATTCCTCCCACTGACATCTGGGGCGCACCGGTTGGGAGGCTAGCCTGTGGGCCTACTAAGTTGATGCGTACGCAGGGCTTGTCAACTTAGTCAACAACCGATTATAGCAACAGTAACCGTTGGATTTGAATCGAACGGTCCTACCGCTTCTTCAATCGCTGCTCTTCTTACACCAGCCACCCAAACCAGCGCCGGCGAGACCACCTGCTCCTGCCTCCAGTGGCCGGCTGTGCTGCCGTTGAGGCCTCACCGCCCGCTACTACTCCCACCGCTAGCCAGGCCCTGTGGCGACGGTAGCCTCACACCGCAATAGAACCAGTGAACCCTCGTACTCCTCTCCACGTGGGCATCCACTTCCGCGTCTTCCCCGGCTCCGCGTCCTCCCCTTGCTAGGCCTCGCCGTCGTCCACCACCTTGGATGCGCTCAGCGCGGAGTGGTCAACACGGAAGTAGAATGTGCGTGGAGAGGCTGACAGCTGGGTCCATGGTCGCATGCAAGGAAATGCCTCCTTATTACGCGCAAAATAATGATTCCTCCACCTGACAGCTGGGACCCACTAGAAGGGCCTCTGTATTTCGTGAAAAAATGTTCCCACCGCTGACAAGTCAGACCCACCAGCTATATCTTCGCACGCAAGGAAGTGCCTCCTTATTACGCAAAAAATGAATACCCCCTGCTAGCTGGGACCCACAATAATGGGAGGCTGACTTTTGGGCCAACTAAGTTGACGGGGATGGAGGGCTTTGTCAACTTAGTCAATATGAACGATTCTAGATCAAGTGACCATACGATGTCCATCCAACGACCGTAGTGCTTCTTCAACCTCTGTTCTTCTAGCTCCAGCCGCCCAAACCAGCGTCGGTCGTGCCTCGTGCTCCTGCCTCCAGTGGCCGGCTGCGATGCCGCGGAGGCCTCACCGCCCCCTACTACTCCCACCACTGGCCAGGCCATCCCTCTACTCACCCTCACCCCCTGTTATTTTGCGGCAACGGCAGCCTCACACCGCAGCCGAACGAGTGAACCCTCGTACTCCTCTCTACGTGGGCATCCACTATCGCGTCTTCGCCGGCTCCGCGTCGTCCCCTTCCTAGGCCTCTCCATTGTCCACCGCCTTGGTGCTCTCGGCGCGGCGTGGTCAATGTGGCCAACGACCGACTTCCATTGGAAGAGTACTATACGTGGAGAGGCTGACAGCTGGGTCCATGGCCGCAGCTGGGTCGACGGCCATAGCCTAGTTTTTTTTATGTGATTTTCCAAGTAAGTCGCTTTGTAAGGCCTGTTGGGCTGCAAGTCTTTCAAGACGAGGAGAGTTTCATTCGGCTGGCCAAGAAAATGGCCTATCAGTAATGAGAAATGGGCTGTACTTTTTTAAAACACATCAAACCGGAAATTAGTTTCAAATTTCTTTTTTTCATTTCGAGATTTTAAATTGCATTGATTTTTATGCATGGACAATTTGTTGGATTTTATATTGATATACATTTATTATTAAAATCAGTTTGAATGTGACTCGAAATTGTGGGATAAAAACAGTTTGGACCGCACCGAAATACGCAAAATTTCGTATAATTTTTTAACCCTGGCCACAATATGGGCTGTAATGCTAACGAAAAGAATATGGGCTCCAAAAAACCTTAAGAATTAGCAAATGAGCTGTAAATTATTAGAAATAATGGCAGATGGGCTGTATGCTGTTTTCCACACATTTGAGGCTTTCCTAAAAAAGGTTGACGCACAAGCAATGACTGTTGGATGTCCATCCAACGGCCGTCGTGCTTCTTCAATCTCTACTCTTCCTACTCCAGCCGCTCAAACAAGCACCAGCGGGACTGCCTGCTCCTTCCTCCCCGCGGCTGGCTGTGCTGCCACGCAAGCCTCACCACCCCACCATACTCCCATCGCTGGCCTAGCCATCCCTCTACTCACCCACACCTGCTGTTATTCTCCGGCGACGGCAGACGAACCAGTAAACCCTCCGCGTGGGAAACAACTGCCAAGTCTTCCCTGGCTCCGTGTAGTTCCCTTCCTAGGCCTCGCCGTCTTCCACTGCCCTGGTGCTCTCGGTGTGTCCTGGCAACATGGTCAATGATCGACATGCATCTGAAGTGGACTATACATGGAGAAGCTGACAGCTGGGTCCACGGCTGCACGCAAGGAAATGCCTCCTTGTTATGCGCAAAATAATGATTCCTCCACCTAAGATCTTGGTCCCACTGAAAGGGCCTCTGTATTTCGCGAAAAATATGTTACCGCCACTAACAACTCGGACCCACCAGCTATATCTTTACACGCAAGGAAGTGCCTCCTTATTACGCACAAAAAATGAATACCCCCCTACTAGCTGGGACCCAGTATAGTGGGAGGCTGACTTGTGGGCCTACTAAGTTGACGGGGATGGAGGGCTTTGTCAACTTAGTCAATATGCACGATTCTAGCTCAAGTGACCATACGATGTCCATCCAACAGCCGTAGTGCTTCTTCAACCTCTGGTCTTCTTGCTCCAGCCGCCCAAACTAGCACCGGTCGTGCCTCGTGCTCCTGCCTCCCGTGGTCGGCTGGGATGCCGCGGAGGCCTCACCGCCCCCTACTACTCCCACCGCTGGCCAGGCCATCCCTCTACTCACCCACACCCCCTGTTATTTTGCAGCGATGGTAGCCTCACACCGCAGCCGAACCAGTGAACCCTCATACTCCTCTCCGCGTGGGCATCCACTACCGCGTCTTCCTTGGCTCCGCGTCGTCCTCTTCCTCGGCCTCGCTGTCGTCCACCACCTTGGTTCTCTCGGTGCGGCGTGGTCAATGTGGTCAACGACCGACTTTCATCGAAAGAGTACTGTACGTCGAGAGGCTGACAGCTGGGTCCACGACAGCCGCAAGGAAGTGCCTCCTTATTACGCGCAAAATAATTATTCCTGCACCTGACAGCGGGGAGCCACCGGACGGGCCACTGTATTTTGTGAAAAAACATTTCCCCCTGACTGCTGGGACCCACCAGCTACATCTTCGCACACAAGGAAGTGCGTCTGGGAAAAAAATACTATTCGCCCCCTGACTGCTGGGACCCACCAACTGTATCTTCGCACGCAAGGAAGTGCCTGACAGTCAGAACCCACCTAGTCGAAGTGTACGTAGCGTTGTCATTCTGGTCGCGAACGTGTACGTACATACTGTTCGATGTAGAGCGCGCACGTGTCGTAGTAGAGGCGCGCATGTAGCATGTTCACATACGTACAACGGCTAGTGTGTAAGAAAGAAAATACGGCCATGTACGTACATACTGGTGGAGTCTCGAATGCCTACTCGCGCATACGTACGACCAGGGCTCGTGTATGTGGGTTGGTCGGAACGGAGAAACTGCGTCGTCGTCGTGTTCATGGGGAGGCAACGGAATGTGTCGTGTTCATCAGGAGGCAACGAAATGCGTGGGAGCCAACCGGCTTGGACGGAATAGCCAATGGAAACAAGGCCTGGCATACCGCAGAACGGAGGAAACGTCCTTGTGTTCGACCAGCCACAGTCGAAACATGATTCTGTTCATTGGGAGGGGTCTGGGGTACCGCAAATCGGAGGAAACGGACTTGTGTTGGACCTCCTACGGTCGGAACGGGGTCCTGTTAATCGGGAGGGGTGTGGCGTACCGCAAAACAGAGGAAACGGACTTGTGTTGGAGCGCTACGGTCGAGACGGGGGTCCTGTTCATCGGGAGATGTGTGGCGTACCGCAAAATGGGACTCCACGGGATATTGTTCATCTCCACCGTCGACCCCCTCCAGCCTCCACGGGCTACTATTCATCCACCGTCGACCTCCTCCAGCCTCCACCCGCGACTGTTCATCCACAAGCTCCTGGTCATCCAGCCTCCACCGCGCGCTACTCCACCGGCTACTATTCAACCAGCCCTCTCCACGGGCTCCTGTTCAACCACCCCTCCACTTGCTACTTGTAACATCCCAAAATTCTAAATTTTGGAATGTTATAATAAATAGATAGAATTGATTGATTGTTTGATTGATTGCGTGAAATTGAGTGAAATTCGAATCCTTTTTGAAAGTTAAATGAGAGGGAATAAAAGGACTTTCCCAAACTTTCATTTTTGCATTTTGCTCTCCGTGAATTCAAATACTTTTTTCATCACGAAACCCTGGAGAGAAGATGACATGACTTCTTCCATTTATTTAAATGACAAGGGTTGTTGAAAATATTTGAATTTCATTTGAAAATATTTTCAATTCTGAAACTTTAGGCAACTCAATGATTTTCACGAGAGAAGATAAAATGACTTCTTCAAATTATATGAAATATGAGTTGGGAGTTCAAAGATTTAAATTCAAAGTTCTTTTGAATTTATTTTCAATTTGGATTTATTTGAGTTTTATTCAAATTATTTTTCTCCAAAATCAAAATACATGGAAAATAGGGTAACATGATTCCCTACATTAGAAAATTGGAGAAAAATTTATTTGAAATCATTTTGGTATTTTTAAAATGTTTTTTGTTGGATTCTATTAGACTAGTAGCACTCTTTGAATTATCTAATTTTGTGTGTATTTTATTTAATGCTAGAAAAATGTCCATGTTGTTGGAAATCTTTTTCTGAAAATTTTGATATATTATATGGATATATAATATTTTCTTTTAGTTCGCTTTTATTTTATTTATCTTTTGCATGTGTTAACAAAAACAAATCCTCCTCCGCCGCCGAACTGGACCGGCCCAGCCCAGTCCAGCACCAGCCCAGCTCAGCAGCGGCCTCCACGCTCCTGAACCTTCTTCGCCTCGCCCGCCCGCTCTCTCCTCCGCGCGCATGCTGCCACGCCCAGCCACCGACAGGTGGGACCCACCTGTCGGGTTCGTCACCGACCTCCCGCTGGAGTCCAGCACACGCACGATTCGCTGGCCGACGCCGTGCTCAACCCGGGCGCCTCCCCCGTCTTCTCCCCTCGCCCAAGGCAACCCCCTTTATAAGCCGAGGCCCTGGCCTCGTTTTGCCTCAAACCGCAGCTCTCCACGCCCCGCGCGAACTCGCCGGAGTTCGCGAGATCCGCCGCCAAGCCCGCGCCGTTCCGACTCCAAGGCCGAGCGCCCACACGCCACCGCCTTCCCCTCGTCGAGCCGCGCCTCTCCATCTTCTCCACCGGCGCCGCCGAGCCCCGGAGCCGCCGTCCCGTTCGAGCCGCCGCCGCCGCCGCTTTCTTCTCTGACGCCGATGACGTGACCGCTGCGGTAAAGCCCCCTGTCACCTCAACCGTCCGATCTTAGAGCTACGGTTAGGATTAGATATGTCTGTTTTTTTTGAACCGGTATGCGCTAAATAGCGAACATCTGCTGTTTTAGCCTCGCAGCGAACAGATTTCGGCCAGTAGATTTCTGACACGTATCCAGGGACCTAGTTGCAATTTCTTTCTCTGCAGTTTAGTCCCTGATTTTCAAAACACCACATCTTTTTACCCGTTTATCCAAATCCAACGAAACAAATGCCCACGTCTTCGTTACGATCTCCTCTATCCAGTAATCCAACCCAAACATGTTTTTGAAAAGTTTAAAATTTGAATTAGATCAGATTTGAATTCAAACTTCGTTTGATCATAACTTGAGTTTCGTAGCTCCGTTTGAGTTGATTCTTTTTGCAAATCGAAGCTCTTGACCTAAACATTCTAATAAGGCCAAATTCACATAATTTTGGTACTGTTAGAAATTGTTTTATGTTGCAAGAGTTATTTTCTTGGTTTTGATGTTTCCGAATCGTCTTCTTCGTTCTTTCTGATCTTTTGAGTGATTGCTTATGTGTGGTTACTATTGCTTGCTTATGATAGATTGACCGGAGTGTGACGACTAGATCTATCAAGAGTTTTGAGTGCAAATCATCTTCATCAACATTGCAGGCAAGTTCACACTTTGATCATACCTTTTCTACAACCCAGTTTTATTGCATTACATCAATCCTCACACATTGCATGACTAGGATCTAATTAAATTGTGGGATGGGAAGTAGTTGAGGTAGTACCTATTACCTGTTTAATAATCAAACCTTTGGGAGTTACTTCTATGTTTGCCATTATGCCATGCTATGCTAGTAGACGTGGATTGGGTGAGTGATATCCATGACAGATGTGAGATTGTTAATTAATGGTTTACTTAAGGTGGCAACTTAAACACACATCTGGGTGGATTGAGGCACCTAGTTATTCTAGGATTTCCTGTCTAGGCACCTGGGTAATCCAGGACTTGCCTGTTTTCTTTTGGACTGCCACCCAGGCTCAAAGGGATCATGAGATTTTTCAAACTAGAAACTTCCGTGTGCAGCCACAAGCCATTATGGGCTCTGGCATAGTTGATTAAGTCGTGCGAACTCTTACAGGGTAGAGTAGCAGATGTAGGGGAAACTAGGTGTACCGGTCTATCCATCGTAAGGTGCTAGCGCTTCTGAAAGACTGTGTCTCGGTCATCGGTTTCTCAAACACCATGTAGTGCGAGAAATCCAACGGAGGCGATCGAGTCTTGTGGGGAAAAGTGCGCAAACCTCTGCAGAGTGTAACAAACTAATCATGATTAGCCGTGTCCCCGGTTATGGACATCTTGAGTATCTAGTTCTTGGATTATCCTGTGATCTCATCACGTTACTTTAAATGAATATTGTTGGGTTTAATGATGTTACTTAATTGGGATTGAGAATGCTGTCAACCATTCTCAATGTTCAACAACCACCATGATAGTTAAATAAAATTTATTCCTTTGCAGTAGGGAAAAATTGGCTTTTCGCAAAAACTAAACCATAGAGCTTTTCCACCAGCCAAATATGCATGTAGTGATAGTCTTTATTCATCATTCTCTATGGTGTGAATTTGCTAGTACATTCAATGTACTGACCCTCTGTGGCTGCAACGTCTCATGTTGCAGGATTATCTTACGATGAGTAAGTGATACGTTAGGGTTACGATTTCTACACTCAACTTTGCCGTTGGTGTTGATGGGAATCCACAACCTTGTTACTTCCGCTATTTTGGATTTGAGGTAATAGTATTTACGTTACTTTTACATGTGATTTACCTCTGTTATAAATCCTCGAGTACTGTGTGTGTCAGCATACCGATCCAGGGATGACACTTAAGCACAGAGACTTGACCCATTCGGGTCGGGTCACTACAAGATGGTATCAGAGCACATGTTGACTGTAGGACGTGACCCTAGAAACTGGCAAGCCCATAGCAAAGACTTTTCTCTACAACTTTCCCTTTCAAAAACATCTTTTACCTCTCTTCTCTTCTGAGTTTATTCAAATTTCCCTTTAGTGAAACCATACCCCTTTCCCTTTGACCGCTCGAAGATTCGACTGATGAGACCACTCCAAGAAGTACAGGATATCTGTCACACCCTAGCTAGTCCATGCATTAGAGTGTGCATCATGTTTAAATTCTTCTTAAATTTGAATTGGGGAAGACAGAACCCCCAACACCCCCCTGGAAACAACTAGGATTTACTAAAAATATTTTCAATGAACCTGAAATGCCCTTCTAAAAAGTTTACCCTCTTTGTCTTAGGTTAGAACCTCTGACAAAATTGGTGCACATTTTTCTAGGTCAACAGAAGGTCATTGAATTAAATCATAAGTATTTGAATTTGGGCATTTAAATGCTATAAAATAATTTAAATGCTCAAATAATTCTGGGAATAAATGTTTCCTGTTGGAAATAATCTAAACAGAGGCCACATTTATTTCCAGGATTTTTGGAAATGTTTTAGTATTTTATTTAAAGCTAAACAGTTGCAATTAAATAGAAAACAGAAACAAAAATCAAAAAGAGAGAGAAGAAAGCCCACCTGGGCCTTACCTGTGCTGGCCCAGCCACCTGGCTCGGCCTAGCCTGCTGGCGCTGCCAGTCGTCGTCCTCCTCGTGCCAGAAGGACGCGGAGCGCGTGGCCGGCGCCCGCGGCCACACGCCGGCCACCTCCTGCTTCCGTCGACGCCCGGGAGACGCCCTGAAGTGCCACGTGACCCCCACGTCTCCCTCTTGCACTCGCTCACTCTCCCCCTCGTCTCCCTCTCTCTCTCTCTCCCGCGACGGCCGAGCGCGTACCTCGCCGCCGTTCGCCGTAGTTGCCACCACAGACACCCCCTCGCCCCTCCGACGAGCCCATTAGCTCCGCCTCGACTCCCTCGTCCTCCCCACCGAGCCACGCATCACCGGAGGCCCTGCATCGCCGCCTTCGCCCTCGTCTTCAACCTCGGGCACCTGAGCCATCTCCGGTCGAATTCGCCGCCGCCAGGACCTCCCCGAGCCCACTGACCCCCTCTCCGACTCCGCTGTGAGCTCCTATTCCTTTCCCCCTAGTTCCCGTGCTCGATTACGCCTCGTAGCCACCGCTCCCTCCGAGCCCGAGCGCTCCTCGCCGCCGGCCATGACGCTGTCGTGGCTACGGCCGTGTAAGCACGCGTCCGAGCGCCTCACCGTGCTCAGTGCAGCACCAGGAACCCGTAGCCACCCCCAGTTCTCCCTCCCGTGCACCGTAGCGTCGATTCCGACCTCGCCCGAACTCCGGCTGCCGCCACGAGCTCGATCCCGCCGAGCTCGCTCCACCCCATCTCCTCCCACTTGCCCCACTAGATGCGCACGAGCCCCAGCTACGCATAGCACGTCTCCACCGTCGATTTGGTCACCGGAGGACCAAATCCGAAGCCCTCCGCCGTCTCGGGCCTCGCCGGCGTCGAGCCGCCGGCGAGTTGACCCAGTTTGACCCCTGGGTGGGCCCAGGAAGACCCCCCTGAGTCTATGACAGGTGGGGCCGGTCGGCTAACTAAATTAGGATTAGTCTTAGTTAATTTTAATTAAATCAGTCACTGACATGTGGGCCCAGGCCCCACTGACAGCTAATTAGTGTTAATCTAATTTTGCTAATTAGCTGAGAGGCTGACAGAAGGGGCCCACCAGTCAGGTTTGACCTGGGCTGGCGCCTTTGACCTGCTGACATCACCCTGACGCAATGCTGACACAGTAATGCATTTTGTGGATTTATTATTATACAGGAAATTCCAGAAAATAGTTCAAACTTCAAAAATTCATGGAAATTCAAGCATAGCTCCATAGCTCCAAATGAGATAAATTATATATGAAAAATTATCAGAAAAATTCAATCTATCCATCTGTAATGGTTTCATGCATGACAAAACAAGTTACCTTGCTGTTTAAGCAGAATAAGGAAATGCACTATTAAGGCCATGTTTAATGAGCTAATATTTGAATCTTTGATTCAAATGAGTTCATTCCTTTCTATATAACTTGCATTAGGCCAAGACACAATCATATTGCCATGTCATAGCATGCATCATATTGTTGCATATCGTCATGTGTTGATTGTGTTCCGATGTGTTCTCCGTGGTAGGTTCTGCCTCCGAGGATATTCACGAGTATCCAACTGAAGGGCAGTATCCCGCTACCACTCCATCAGGCAAGCAACCATTGATCATTCCGATACAAACCCATGTTCTCGCTTCTGCTCTTGTTTACTGCATTAAGACAACGCGATTCAAACTGCTGTGTGCTACGGTAGTTGAACCCTTATCCTCTGCATGACCTGTCATTGCCACAGTAACTAGATGAAACCCACTAGCATGTGTAGGAGTTGATTGAGCCATGTATGTGATTCCTACCTTGCTATGCCTGCTATGCTTTAGAGTTTGTGTCAGGTCTGGTTCATCTGGTGATGGGCTAAGAGTGAATGTTTATGTCGGTAATGTGAGGGATGTGTTGGAACATTTTGGTAAAGGTATCGATGAGAGGCCATGTAGGAGTACAATGGTGGGTTGTTCATTGAGGGCCGTCCTAAGAACTGAGATCTGTATGTGTGATTTTAAGATTCAGCTACAGTCACATTGGGCCAACCTTGACCCTCGGCTTTCTCCACCCTAGTACTTCTGTCCAGGAGTTGCAATAGTTTCTGGGTGTTTGTAGGTTAATCGGTTATGTGTTGGCGGCCGTGCGTAGCGCTGACCCTAGGGGTGGGCTATGTTGCGGTAGATACACCGTGGCACGGTGTACCGAGTCACCCGTTTGGTGTCCCGGGAACCCTGTTCACATCGTTCGGGGCCGTATGTGGAAACCTCGGCCGGACCCCCTGCGGATGGAACCTGGATAGGCGATAAACCTAGACTAGAGACTAAAGTGTTTAGGTAGGCCATGGCCAACACCCTCGCCGGGCTTCCGCTTGAAGGTTGCCGAGTACATGTCGTGTAAGCGGCGGTAAGTGGTGAAAGCGTGTATGAAGAAGTACACCCCTGCAGGGTACAAAACTATTCGAATAGCCGCGTCCGCGGTAAAGGACTACTTGGTTGCCTATACAGTTCATAGACAAGTTAATGGATACTACTAAAAGACTCAAGATAAGTGTGAGTACCGAGGATGGCCCTCTCGTAGGATGACGAGGGAGGATCCCCGATGGAGTATTGTGTTGGTGAGTAGTGGACTCGTGTGCGAAAAACTATTTTACTGGTGGAGTTCCGTAGGATAGCTTAGCCAAGAGTCAAAGCTGGCTTGCTGCATTAACCCCACCGCCTTCTTGAGAATAAGCATGTATAGTAGGATCTGATGTAAGACTTGCTGAGTACCTTTGTACTCATGTTTGCTTATTTATTGTTTTCAGACGACAACACTGCCCCCTCCGATGGGTTTTATGTAGACCTTGACGTCGACGAGTGACTAGCCACCCAGGTGGTGATCCTAGCCATGGAGGGCCTATGTAGTTAGACAGGCTTCGAGAAGCCTTCTTTCTTTCTAGAGTCTGTACTCAGACTAGTTGCTTCCGTATGTGCTTGTATGTTTGTATGACTTGAGTGTCGGGTCATGTGACCCCTATCTGTATGAACATGTTATGTATGGCTCGCTGGAGCCTTTAAATAAAGTACTTGAGTTGTAGAGTTTTGTTGTGATGCCATGTTGTATGTACTCATATCGGGCATATTGTGTGTATGATTGAAATGCTTGGTATGAGTGGGATCCGACACTCTAGTTGTTTATCCTTGGCAGCCTTTCTTATGGGGAAATGTATTCTAGTGTTCCTCGAGCCATAGTAGTCCGCTACAGCCCGGTTCACCGGAGTCCTGCTAGCCCAGCACTACTGTTCAGGACACTTGACTGGCCGGCATGTGTTTCATTTCGTCCCTATGTCTGTCCCTTCGGGGAAATGTTACACGGTGACTTCCGGAGTCCTGCCTAGCCTGCTACAGCCCGGGGTTCCCCGGAGTCCTGTTAGCCCAGTGGTACAGCCCGGAATCACTCGTTGATGACCGACATGTTCGATGTGATTCATGTATGCGTGTCTCCATAGGTTTGTGCCGCTTTGGGTTCACGACTAGCCATGTCGGCCCGGGTTCTCTGTCATATGGATGCTAGCGACACTATCATATACGTGAGCCAAAAGGCGCAAACGGTCCCGGGCCATGGTAGGGCGACACCCGTGGGATACCGTGCGTGAGGCCGCAAAGTGATATGAGGTGTTACCGGCTGGATCGATGTGACTTGGAATCGGGGTCCTGACAATATCAGACAAGTAAGACCATTCGGAATGAAGAGGATTTTACCATACATTATGATAATGGAAACTACAGCTGTTGAAGACTCTGAAGACTAGGAGAATTGGAGGCTCTGAAGAATCCCCAGATTTGTATGACCTAGGAATGCTACCCTTATGGAACTTGGCAGATTATGGAAGTTGTCAATACCCGGGATCAAGGTGTACCGGAGAAAGACTAAAACAAGGAGTATGAGAACTCGAAGTTTTGTCAAAGAAACCCTAAGGCAGGAGATATCAACTATGGAGAGATAGCTCATGGAAATGACAAGAGCAGAAACACGGTTATCCGTGATGTCATCACCCGCTAATGCTATTGTCACCGTGCTGAGTTAAGGATGCATGTCTTCAGAATGGATTTGATGGAAGAAGGCTGATGGAGCACCTATCATAAGATGAAGTTTTATCCCTAGCCGGTGTATCACCAGGATCTGGAGTAGTACATCAAGAAGTTTAAAATGGAGCTCCAGGAAGTCGTATTAGACAAGGAAGTATTTCATGAGGAACTCAGGATCCTGAAGATGAGAGTAGCCAAGCTGGAGGAGCTACAACCTCGAGATACCGGAGAATTGTCAGGAACTGAAGGACAGTATGACCATGGTTCATGTGAAGGATGTTTAAACCAGAAGTTTGAAATGCAACTCCGGAATATTAAAGGATGTCATGAGAGATTTCACGTCAACAGAGATTGATCTGGCAAAAGAACTTGAGAAAGACAAGCATGATCGGAACAAGCCATTGGAGGCATGAACAAGGCTTGAAGAATTTGGAGACGTTGAAGATTTATTGACCTTTAGAAGACCAAACCCCTGTTATATACCTACGTTAGATGCGATGTTTGTGAGCTATCATTTGTTTGATGTTTTTCCGACAGCCACAGATAAAATCTGTCTTTTCAAAACCATTGGTTGTATTGTGTGTATCCCTCTCTATCCCTCTTATCTCACCCCAAAACCCTTGGACCCAATAGAGGATGAATGGAGATGAGCTTGTATTTTCTTGACCGATGAGTCAATTGGAGACGGACCGATGGATTTAGAACATGGAAGATCGCATGGAGAATAACCCTATAGTTGGAAATGATATGACCCAGCATGCTCTTCAGTGCTTTGAAGGAGGTGCTGCTACTTGGTGGAGAATGTACCAAACCATGAATGGATGGCAAGGAGTAACCACTTGGAGAGAATTAAAGTTGACTTTGCCAAAGTCTCGGCTTGTGTCCCAGAAGTTGAAGCCTTATGGAAAGGATATGAGGAAACCTTGTGCATGCAAGATTTGTGGAGAAATATGACACACCCATAAAGAACACAAGGATGACTGCCCTAATTGTGAAGGAAGTCACCCAGTTGAAGAATTCACAACTAGGAAGATTACTTATTTCTTGTGTGATGGGATCTCCCGCTATCCTACTCAGTGTCACATTTACCCCATGGTACGAAGGACCGTACAACAGAATAAAGAAGTAAAGAAAGGAGCCCTTATGGAAATTTTAGAAGAACCGTGATGAAGGAAGAAATGGAGGACACGCCTAAGGAAGACCCGAGTAAACCCTTCACTAAGTCTTGCTATTCATGTGGAGAAGAAGGACACATCTCCCAGAATTGTATGAATGGGGATCTAGTAGAATTCCCGACAAAGGAAGTAGAGTATGACCCACAGGAAATAGAAGTCATGATTGGCATGGAAAGGTCCAGGAAGAGAAGCAGATTGGATTCCAGGAAGGACCTGAGTCATATCACCTGTTACAGGTGCAAGGAGTCAGGGCACTACCTCAACAATTGCCCAAAAAGGAAACCTCGATACTTGTCAGAAGTAATATGTTTTAGTTGTAATGGAGCAGGGCACTTTGCCAGAGAATGCCCTAAGGAGAAGGAAACTTGTGCTAGATAGTTGAGTTTGCAACAAAAGAAATGGAGTAGTAGAAGTGAGAACATTTTTCTTTTATATTGAGGTGTTGAGTTGAGACAAGTAATGGAAAAGCGAGAGATGGTAATCACTTGAGAATCAATAAAGTTAGCATCATTGGTAAAGATTTGGGTTTTATGAGTTGTTACTCTAAGAAGAAGAATTTTGGCCATTCTGAGGATATGAGAAATATGGTCTATGGAAGATTTGTGCATTTTAAGGGTGGTAGTACCCTGTAAGAACTGTTGACCCCTGGAAAAGATAAGGATACTCCACTGAGTGGATTTTGGACAAAATGAATACGAGTTTTGTCTCGATATGTGTGATACCTCAAAAGTATGTAGGATGAAGTTGGAGATGTCAGTTGTTTGGACCCAATGTGATCAAGGAGTCAGAAGAGAGTGTTAAGTTGATTCGAGATAGATTGAAAGTAGCTCAGTCCAGGTAGAAGAGTTATGCAGACTTAAAAATGCAAGGAGGTAGTCTATGAAATTGGAGATAGAGCATGTCTTCGTGTGACCCCTCTGCGAGGAGTTAAACGATTTGGAGTTAAGGGACAGTTAGCCCCGAGATTTGTAGGACCATACCGAGTTTTGGAGCGTATGAGAGAAGTGGCCTACAAGTTTGAGTTACCCGAACGACTGTTAGGAGTTCAAGATGTGTTTCACGTTTCCCAGTTGAAGAAGTGCCATGCAGAGATGGCCAATATTCCCCTGTAAGGACGCTTGACCGCGGAAAGGATAATGATGTTCCACGAAGTGGAATATGGACTTCATAAGTATAAGTTTTTATCTCGGTATGAGGGATATCCCACGAGGATGAAGAGATAAATTACTATTGGTTATAAAGGAGGTATGATGTCAGAAATATGGATCAATGAAAACTCCATGATGAGTCTGAGTAATCATGTCCTAGTTTGGTGCCAATAGAAGGAAGAAGACAATACAATTGGATGGATTCTAAGTATGCTAGGAAGCTGGAAGTTGGATGTTGGAATAACGATAAGTTTCCCGATGATAAGTTCAAGGACTACAAGTGATGAGATGGGCCATAACCCACAGGCCCCAGGACCTGCCAAGAAGCAAGCACATTCTTGCTGATGGAAGAACCCTGGAAGAGGATATACCTTTGTCGACAGATGATTTTATAGGAGTTTACACAAAACCTGAGAGTTGTGAAGGAACGATAGATGGTTGTTTGGCTTGCAGAATCTATGGATTTATCCGAACTTGGTTCGTCGACAAGAGAAATTCTGCAATGCTTGTGAGGTTGGCCGAGTGTTAGAATGCGAGATTTGCTAAACCGTATACAAGGTAATGATTTGGGTGCGGGATGGATTGATCACCATACCGACTTACTCTTATTGTTCGCCTTGCTATATGGGATGGTAAATCTGAGTGACTTACCTATAGTGGAGAGACGATGATCAAAACCTTGTTTAAGCCTTAGAATGGTATAGGTATTTTTCCCTTGTACAAGGCAGCTTTTCCAACCGTAGGTTATACGGTGAGGATCACCCAGACCCATTTCCTGCAGGAGAAACCACAATTGTTGACCACCATGAGATATCGATAGTTGTTTAGTTTTGGCGCCAGACCCGTCTGCTAAGAAGACCCAGTCTCGGAATAACCTTACCTAGATGAAAGACACAAGAATTGAGGAAAAGGTTATGCCACTACCGGAAGAGCTCAGAGAAGGAATTTTCTCGAGGATCTGAGAAGACTGACACTGTCAAGAATAAGGATGGAGTATATGAGTTTTGATGGAACAGTAACCATGCTTCTAAGGGTGGTAGCACCCCAAACCCCTATGATGATTGATGGATTTTGAGAAGACCCCAAACCCTAACCTATTTCTTTCTAGCCTCTCCGAATCTCGAGGACGAGATTCATTTTAAGGGTGGTAGGTTTGTAACATCCCAAAATTCTAAATTTTGGAATGTTATAATAAATAGATAGAATTGATTGATTGTTTGATTGATTGCGTGAAATTGAGTGAAATTCGAATCCTTTTTGAAAGTTAAATGAGAGGGAATAAAAGGACTTTCCCAAACTTTCATTTTTGTATTTTGCTCTCCGTGAATTCAAATACTTTTTTCATCACGAAACCCTGGAGAGAAGATGACATGACTTCTTCCATTTATTTAAATGACAAGGGTTGTTGAAAATATTTGAATTTCATTTGAAAATATTTTCAATTCTGAAACTTTATGGAACTCAATGATTTTCACGAGAGAATATAAAATGACTTCTTCAAATTATATGAAATATGAGTTGGGAGTTCAAAGATTTAAATTCAAAGTTCTTTTGAATTTATTTTCAATTTGGATTTATTTGAGTTTTATTCAAATTATTTTTCTCGAAAATAAAAATACATGGAAAATAGGGTAACATGATTCCCTACATTAGAAAATTGGAGAAAAATTTATTTGAAATCATTTTGGTATTTTTAAAATGTTTTTTGTTGGATTCTATTAGACCAGTAGCACTCTTTGAATTATCTGATTTTGTGTGTATTTTATTTAATGCTAGAAAAATGTCCATGTTGTTGGAAATCTTTTTCTGAAAATTTTGATATATTATATGGCTATATAATATTTTCCTTTAGTTCACTTTTATTTTATTTATCTTTTGCCTGTGTTAAAAAAAACAAATCCTCCTCCGCCGCCGAACTGGACCGGCCCAGCCCAGTCCAGCGCCAGCCCAGCTCAGCAGCGGCCTCCGTGCGCCCGAACCGCCTTCGCCTCTCCCGCCCGCTCTCTCCTCCGCGCGCATGCTGCCACACCCAGCCACCGACAGGTGGGACCCACCTGTCGGGTTCGTCACCGACCTCCCGCCGGAGTCCAGCACGCGCACGATTCGCCGGCCGACGCCGTGCTCAACCCGGGCGCCTCCCCCGTCTTCTCCCCTCGCCCAAGGCAACCCCCTTTATAAGCCGAGGCCCTGGCCTCGTTTTGCCTCAAACCGCAGCTCTCCACGCCCCGCGCGAACTCGGCGAAGTTCGCGAGATCCGCCGCCAAGCCCGCGCCGTTCCGACTCCGAGGCCGAGCGCCCACACGCCACCGCCTTCCCCTCGTCGAGCCGCGCCTCTCCATCTTCTCCACCGGTGCCGCCGAGCCCCGGAGCCGCCGTCCCGTTCGAGCCGCCGCCGCCGCCGCTTTCTTCTCTGACGCCGATGACGTGACCGCCGCGGTAAAGCCCCCTGTCACCTCAACCGTCCGATCTTAGAGCTACGGTTAGGATTAGATATGTCTGTTTTTTTGAACCGGTATGCGCTAAATAGCGAACATCCGCCGTTTTAGCCTCGCAGCGAACAGATTTGGGCCAGTAGATTTCTGACACGTATCCAGGAACCTAGTTGCAATTTCTTTCTCTGTAGTTTAGTCCCTGATTTTCAAAACACCACATCTTTTTACCCATTTATCCAAATCCAACGAAACAAATGCCCACGTCTTCGTTACGATCTCCTCTATCCCGTAATCCAACCCAAACATGTTTTTGAAAAGTTTAAAATTTGAATTAGATCAGATTTGAATTCAAACTTGGTTTGATCATAACTTGAGTTTCGTAGCTCCGTTTGAGTTGATTCTTTTTGCAAATTGAAGCTCTTGAAACATTCTAATAAGGCCAAATTCACATAATTTTGGCACTGTTAGAAATTGTTTTATGTTGCAAGAGTTATTTGCTTGGTTTTGATGTTTCCGAATCATCTTCTTCGTTCTTTCTGATCTTTTGAGTGATTGCTTATGTGTGGTTACTATTGCTTGCTTACGATAGATTGACCGGAGTGTGACGAGTAGATCTATCAAGAGTTTTGAGTGCAAATCATCTTCATCAACATTGCAGGCAAGTTCACACTTTGATCATACCTTTTCTACAACCTAGTTTTATTGCATTACATCAATCCTCAAACATTGCATGACTAGGATCTAATTAAATTGTGGGATGGGAAGTAGTTGAGGTAGTACCTATTACCTGTTTAATAATCAAACCTTTGGGAGTTACTTCTACGTTTGCCATTATGCCATGCTATGCTAGTAGACGTGGATTGGGTGAGTGATATCCATGACAGATGTGAGATTGTTAATTAATGGTTTACTTAAGGTGGCAACTTAAACACACATCTGGGTGGATTGAGGCACCTGGTTATTCTAGGATTGCCTTAGGCACCTGGGTAATCCAGGACTTGCCTGTTTTCTTTTGGACCGCCACCCAGGCTCAAAGGGATCATGAGATTTTTCAAACTAGAAACTTCCGTGTGCAGCCACAAGCCATTATGGGCTCTGGCATAGTTGATTAAGTCGTGCGAACTCTTACAGGGTAGACTAGCAGATGTAGGGGAAAGTAGGTGTACCGGTCTATCCACCGTAAGGTGCTAGCGCTTCTGAAAGACTGTGTCTCGGTCATCCATTTCTCAAACACCATGTAGTGCGAGAAATCCAACGGAGGCGATCGAGTCTTGTGGGGAAAAGTGTGCAAACCTCTGCAGAGTGTAACAAACTAATCATGATTAGCCGTGTCCCCGGTTATGGACATCTTGAGTATCTAGTTCTTGGATTATCCTGTGATCTAATCACGTTACTTTAAATGAATATTGTTGGGTTTAATGATGTTACTTAATTGGGATTGAGAATGCTGTCAACCATTCTCAATGTTCAACAACCACCATGATAGTTAAATAAAATTTATTCCTTTGCAGTAGGGAAAAATTGGCTTTTCGCAAAAATTAAACCATAGAGCTTTTCCACCAGCCAAATATGCATGTAGTGATAGTCTTTATTCATCATTCTCTATGGTGTGAATTTGCCAGTACATTCAATGTACTAACCCTCTGTGGCTGCAATGTCTCATGTTGCAGGAACGAGTAAGTGATACGTTAGGGTTACGATTTCTACACTCAACTTTGCCGTTGGTGTTGATGGGAATCCACAACCTTGTTACTTCCGCTATTTTGGATTTGAGGTAATAGTATTTACGTTACTTTTACATGTGATTTACCTCTGTTATAAATCCTCGAGTACTGTGTGTGTCAGCATACCGATCCAGGGATGACACATAAGCACAGAGACTTGACCCATTCGGGTCGGGTCGCTACACTACTGTTCATCCAGCCCTCCACCGTCTACTGTTCATCTAGCCCTCCACGGGGTGGTCCTGTTCATCCAGCCCTCCACGGGGTCCTGTTCATCCAACCCCAACTGTCTCGATCGATCGGGGTCCTATTCATCCAGAGGCAACACCACAGGGTCCTGTTCATCCACCCCCACCGGGAACTGTTCATCCAAACCCCCCAGCAACACTTACTATTCATTCAAAGGCATCATCAATCGGCTTCAGTTAGCAGCAGTAGAGAATGAATCACTCGGGTTCAGTAACGTAGCTAGTGCAATCGCTCGGGTTCAGTTAGATCCCAACGCCTCGCTCGGGTTCAGTTAGAGCCCAACGCCTCGCACACACGTGCGTACTTGTACGAGAGAAACACGCATCGCTTGGCCCCCGACCACCCACCGTAACCAGGAACTCCCCGAAATTTTCCTCGCCCTCGCTTCTACCATGGATTTTTCCGTCATGGACGACCCAAATAATGTCATGCAGCTGCGTCTCCGGCCCGCACAGGACGAAAAGCCCATTTTTTGTCATGATTTTTTGTCATAGAAGTAGGAGCCCACCACATCTATGATGATATCGGGTTTTGTCACAATTATCATCATAGAAGTGTCATAAGTATGACAGAAAAAAAATTCATTCGGCCCAAAATGTCATGGATGTGTCTTTTTTTGTAGGGCTAAAGAAAGACAAAGTAGCTTTGAACGAGAAGATTGAAGGCATTTCTCGTAAGAGAAATGACCTGGAGGCCTATCTGGGAGCCCTCGCCAAGAAGTTATTCCTTATGCTTGAAGGTATTTTTCCTTGTCCGACTATTTTGCCATTTGTCAAGTCACCATAAATCGGTCGACTCATTAGGTCTTTGTGGTTGCAGAATTCTGCCAAAACTTTGAGGAAGAAACTGGGCGAATCGAGACGAGCTTGGACCCCATTAATTCCCCTGTCAATGATGAAGCTTCTATGAACATGCTCCGACTGGAATCTCGCCTTGTCGGTGTCACAGACTACCTCGCCTGCCTGAAACTTGCGGTGTCGCGAATCGACTTGGCGCTCTGGCCGCAAGAGACACTCCAAAACCACCTCGAGTCTTTGATGACTCGACTTAATGAGATCCCTGGTCGAGTGCACGAATGGAAGAAGTCATATGCTCGATGCGGTGCTGACGTAGCTATGTCACTAGTTTGAGTCCATTGCAAGGAGGCCAAGGAGGAAAAGCTAGTAGCGATCAAGGTTGACAACACGAGGAGACACGACTTCTAGTCTTTCATGGAGACCTTTATTGTTGCCGCCACTCGAATGGCAGATGGAATCGACCTGGATGAGTTCGTCAAGCCTGCCAGTCCTCCTCCTGCGGAGTTAATTTGCCTCGGTATGCCGAGTGGTTGTGTAACTGTTAAACTCTTTCGGGCCTGATGCCCGAGTACTTTAAACTGTGGTCTGGAACCTCATAGGTTTTATCTAAACTTGGTTGTTTTTGAATCTCTTGGCTCTGAGTGGAATTCGATTCTTCAGTCTGAATTCCTACGGACTTTGTGGTGCAGCTCGGTCGAATGGGTCACAGACAAGGGCATTCGGTGTCGTCCATGACCTGCTCCTCGTCGTCTTTGCAGGTAAGGATAGAGCAGACATTGTATTTGTGCCACAGCTCCAAGGATAAAGTCGTGCTCGAACTGCACCACGTCGTCCTTGCCGATAAGGATGGAGCGGACATTGTATTGTGTCGCAGCTCCAAGGATAAGGTCGTGGTCGACCTATACCTCGTCGTCCTTGTGGATAAGGATGGAGCGGGCATTGTATTTCTGTTGCAGCTCCGAGGATAATGTCGTGGTCGACCTGAACCTCATCGTCCTTGCGGATAAGGATGGCGCGGACGTTGTATTTGTGTCGCAGCTCCGAGGATAAGGTCTTGGTTGAACTGCACCTCATCATCCTTGCGGATAAGGATAGAGCGTGTGGAGCAAACCTCACATTGCACCTCATCTCAACAGTCTGACTGTTCAAGTATTAAAATGGCAGAGTGGTGATGATGAAAGGTACTTCTTATTAAATCTCGACAGTCTGACTGTTCTTGTTACATCTCAACATCTCAACAGTCTGACTATGAAGAAATTTGGTGATGATGAAAGGGCCCTCCCAAGTGGGAGCTAGCTTGTGCGGTCGTTGCTGATCCACACGGAGAACCAGGTCCCCTTCCTGAAATGCTCGACCCCTGACGTTTCTGGCATGGAACCGACGAAGGTCTTGTTGATAGATGGTCGACCTAATCAGGGCCATCTCTCTTTCCTCTTACGGAAGGTCAACAACATCTTGTCGGGCTTATTCTGCTTCTGCCTCTGAGAAAAGCTCTACTTGTGGGGCGTTGTGGAGCAAATCAGTTGGCAGTACAACTTCAGCTCCATATACCATGAAGAAGGGAGCCCGACTAGTAGACCGATTTGGTGTTGTTCTTAGACCCCATAGTACTGACGGTAACTCATCTACCCAGGCGCCAGCTAGATGCTAGAGGTCTCGCATTAATCTGGGCTTCAACCTTTGGAGGATCAAACCATTTGCTCTCTCCGCCTGTCCATTCGACTGTGGCTGAGCGACTAAAGCATAGTCGACCCGAGTGCCTTGGGAAGCACAGAATGCTCTGCACTCATCTGAATCATAGTTTGAACCATTGTATGTGATGATGTTGTGTGGGACTCCAAATCTGCATGTTAACCTCCTGCTGATGGCAGTGCCCGAATCGAGGTTCTTGATGGGCTTGGCTTCAATCCATTTAGTGAACTTGTCGACTGCAACATGCAGGTGAGTGAAACCACTTCTGCCAGTACTCAAGGGTCCAACCATATCCAACCCCAAACGGAAAATGGCCAGACGAGTGGAATGGTCTTCAAGGTTGAAGCAGGCTTGTGAGACACGTTGGATTAGAACTGGCAACCCTCACACTTGTCGACTATTTCCTTTACCATTTCATTCGCATGCGGCCAGTAAAAACCTACTCGGTAGGCTTTGGCCACAATTGTCCATGAGGACGCATGGTGACCACAGGCCCCCGAGTGGATATCGTTGAGAATCATTCGACCTTCTTCTAGGTTAATGCATCACTGGGCAACTCCGGTCACACTTTCCCTGTACAGCCGACCATCTATCACAGTGAAGGCTTTAGACCGACGGACAATCTACCGTGCTTCATCTTCATCTTCTAGAAGTTCTTTCCTGAGAATATATGCGATATAGGGAACTGTCCAGTCAGGAATGACGACCAAAACCTCCTTGACTAAGTCGACCACGGCTGGGACTTCAACTTCAGTCGGATCAATAGAACTCTTAGGCTGTGGGGGTTCTTCTATGAAGGGATCCTCTAGAACTGATGTTGTGTGAAGATGCTCCAAAAACACATTCCTGGGAATGGGCTCTCGCTTGGAACCTATCTTTGGCAGGTCATCTGCTGCATGGTTCTTCAGTCGGGGTATGTGGTGGAGCTCTAGTCCTTCAAACTTCTTTTCTAGCTTTCTTTCTACATTGCAATAACCAGTCATAGCTGGACTTCTGACATCCCACTCTTTCATCACTTGATTGACCACCAAATCTGAGTGACCGTAGACCATTAGGCGACGGATGCCAAGTGAAATGGCCATTCGCAACCCATATAGAAGTGCTTCATATTCAGCTTCATTGTTGGAGGAATCAAAGTGAATCTGAATGACATAACTGAGTTTGTCGCCCCGCGGAGATACCAGAACTACTCCAGCACCAAAACCATTCAGCATCTTGGATCCATAAAAAACAAAGTCTAATGTTCCGACTGAACTTGAGTCGGTTGCTGCTGTTCAATCCACTCGACTAGGAAATCTGCTATTTCTTGGGACTTGATTGATTTCTTTGCCTCAAACTTGATATCCAACAGAAGGAGTTCAATCGCCCACTTTGCCACTCGACCAGTTGCATCTCAGTTGTTCAGAATTTCTGACAATGGAGCATCGCTGACGACTGTGATGGAGTGATCTGAGAAATAATGTGCCACCTTCTTCGAAGTCAAGTCAATTCCATAGACAAGCTTCTGATAATGCGGATATCTCTGCTTGGACAGAGTTAAGACTTCAGAAATATAATACACTGGGCGCTGAACCTTATAGGCTTTACGTTCTTCTTCCCGCTCGACCGTGAGTACTGTACACCCTGATTTTCATAGCACAACACTTAAGATATTAAATCATGATAAAGTGTGGTTTGACAAAAACTTTTGCATTATTTGGCTTTTTATTTGGAGTTGGTTTTCTCTCCGTGATTTTCAAGTGCTCTTTAAAAGTCAACACAACTCCACCTTCTATACTTCATCTCCTTGCCCCAAATTTCTGCCCAATGATCATGCCATGTGTATAGAACAACATAGTATTTTCTTACAAAAATAATTTGGCCAAATAGTATTTTCAAAAATTAGTTTTCCAAAAACCTCTGAATTAAGGTTTGCACTACAAGTACTTGATTTGGGGTATGAAAAATATTTCAAATAGTATATTTGAAACCTATTATATATAGGACTACCATAAACCACAAAAATATAATTTTAAAGGTAATTTTCCTATTTTATTTGAAGGCTTTTTCTTAAGGCCACAAATGATCTTTAATCGGTTAAAATTATTTTAAATCTTAAAAAATATTTGAGAAAAATCAGGGAAACTCAGTGGACATATATTTTCCATATATAAGAGTTTCAACACATGGTCGGGTTCAAAATATTGGACAAAACACTCCAAAACCATTTCTGCCCATTTCAAGGATTTGAAATATTTCTACAGGAAATATTTTCATAAAAAACCAAGGAAAATCCAACAAGTCACAAATGCATATTGTGATCATCTTGCAAAGCATCATCTCAATTAGGGTCATTTTGGTTCGCCAAAATGCCCCAAAACCCTCTCTAACAGAATCAAATTTGAACAACTTTGTACTACCAACTTTCTCTCCTTGACCCCAACTTTTGTGAGCATGTTCACATGACCAAATGAGGCCACTACACCAAGTGGTGCATCAAGGGGAAGTGATTTTTCAACTAGATCTACACAAGTTCATCTCTGCTAATTTCTAGGGTTTACAAAAGTTGCATTGGCAACTTTTCCCAAATGAGCTCAAAATAGGTGGAAGACCCTAATTATATGTTCCATTTCACCCTATGGAATCTCATACCAAATGGAATTCATTTACCAGCCCAAACCAACAACAAACACCTTCTGCCACTTTACCAAAACAACTACTTTGACCTCTTCCACTCTTCTCCATGGCCTCAAATTTTTACCACAGCTACTCCTGACCCTCTTCTACCTCGAGTAACTTTCCCCCGTCCATTTATCAATAATTAAGGGGTGAAAGACCCTAATTTACCTCCCTGGATAGCAAGTTTTCTCTCTCCCTCAACCTCCCTCCTCACTCAAGTGGCTCCCCAGGGCATCCAAGGCCATAGCCCACTTCTTTACTCCCCCTAGAGCTACCAGACACCTTTGGCCGCGCCCACACTGCTTAGAAAATAGCATGCCGATCCATTTGGGCACTCTGGAGCGCGCTACAGTGCGTCCAGGCACTGTAGCCGCCCCCTGCTAAGCACCTCTGGCCACCTAGGGCCTCCCCCGCACGCCCGACGATGCGCCTTAGCATCCGAGGCACGGCAGCTGGTTGGCCCCCTCCTTCCTCTCTCTCTCCTGCCCCTGCTCGCACGTGCACCGGCCGCCCGAGAGCTCTAGTGAGCGGCCTCACACGTGCGGCGCCTCTACCCTCCCCCTTCTCTCTCTCTCTTCACTCCCCTCGCCCTAGACCAACCCGACGAGCACCCCCGACACCTCGATGCGAGCCCCCATGTCCCGTAGGGATGGCAACGACCTTGCAGGCGCACTGGTACATGGTGGACCGTCGTGCTCCTATATAAACCCTCCTCGAACCCTCCTCTCCTCACCACTCACCCCCTGCACCCCCAGTTCATCTCCAGGAGCGCTCGGGCTCGAGATCGAGCTCGAGCTCTGTCACCTTGGGTCGCCGTCGATCTCGCGGTACAGACCTCCTCCGCCCTTGTTCTTTCCCAATCTGGAGCCGCCTCACCTCGCTGACCCCTTTCCCTCTCCTTTCCACGTTGTTTTCAGCCGAAGACGGCCGGTGCGACCACCTCCCAACGCGTCGCCGGCGAAACAGACAGCTCCGGCGACGTCGACCACCTCCACCCGAACGACGACTCGATGCTGACTCCAGCCGTGCCAACAGCTCACCCCATCGTTCCCGGAAACATCATTGGTGAGCTCGTCGGCCCTCTATCACGGGGTTAGGGATGACTGGCCGGCCCCGCCTATCAGCCTCTCCTCTCCATCGCCCCTCCCTTGCTCGTTGACGCCTGGGCCCCGCCCGTCAGGTTTAATCCTAGCGCACGCGCGTGCACCAGTGCGTTGGGCCGCCTCTCTGGCTGGGCCTGCTGCGCTGCAGCTGTTCTGGCCCAGCAAGCACAGTGCCCCTTCTCCATTTGCTTTTCTGTCAAACTTGTAAAAATTCCACAGGATTAAATATTAATCCAAAATCAATAATTCCAGTTCCTCAAATCTTGTAAAAATCCCACCTAATTAATGGTATAACTTTCATTCATGTCCAACCAACTTTTATGTATTGTTTATATTCAAATTCAAATTTGAATATAGTTAAACCCCTCTGAAAATCCATTTCATCTATTCTGCTACTCCAAGTCCAAAACTAGGAATTTTCCCCTTCTTAGTTTTCACCCTAGTATTTAACAAAAATGAGTTCACATTTTTCTGAGCACTTTGGTTTTTTTGATTTATTATTGCCTTATTTTTCTCATTATTATTTTGTGACGATTGATTGCGTTGCTGACGGAGGAGTTGGAACAGAAGACTTTGAAGACCCAGAAGACTTTGCTGAGCCAGGCAAGCAGCCCTTTGACCATGTCTATGAAACCCCTTTTTACGCATGTCATATAGCACTTCATTATTGTTGCATCAGAATCATCATGAGATGGTAGCCACTTTGGTGGGTTGCCTTCATTTCCTCCTTGTTGATAATTGCATTGTGCATGCCCCTACCCTTCTATGAGGGTTATGCGAGTGGGTGTAGTTAGGATGCTAAGAAGCTGCTACACAAATGGGATGGTTATATGCATGGTGAAGGATACCAAGTTGTTTTCAAAGGTTTTTCAAAAAAACATCGGGTGCCACTTATGCCCGAGGGAGATAATGAGTTGGGTAACCACTTGATGATGAAGTGGTGTACCGAGGCAAGTGTGTGTGTTATTTTCGAAAATGGATTAGATTTAAGATTTGTCGACTGTCCCAACCTTACATGCGCAACCACTCTACCCTTATATGGGAAAGGGCATTATTGATTATCTAGGTCGATAATAGCTTGGAGCCCGCATTACTAGTGAAGGGAGAGTCATTGTTGCGCTCTCTCAGGACAGGGTCGTGCCAGGTAGGGCGGCCATGAATGTTTTTACAAGGCACCGGACACACCGTTGGTACCCCGTGCTTGTGGTATGTGATGAATATGGGAGCGAGGCTCCACAATTTTAAGATGTGAAATGTTGGGCACGGGGGTTACTACCAATCGAGTGGACTCTATGTTAGTGTCGACTAGGGAAAGATAGTGATCGGGTGCTTACCCCGGGTACTTGAGGTACCGCCGGTCGTGGATGACACAGAAGTTCCCCGGATCTTGTGGGTAAAGTGTGCAACCTCTGCGGAGTGTAAAACTATTAAAATAGCCATGTCCATGGTCAAGGACAGTTGGGTGATACGTCTCTGTCGTATCTATAATTTTTGATTGTTCCATGCCAATATTATTCAACTTTCATATACTTTTTGGCAACTTTTTATATTATTTTTGGGACTAACATATTGATCCAGTGCCCAGTGCCAGTTCCTGTCTATTGCATGTTTTTGGTTTCGCAGAATATCCATATCAATCAGAGTCCAAACGGGATAAAAACGGATGGACCTTATTTTTGGAAAATATGGAAAATTCGGAAGGAAAATCAACGCGAACCAGTGCCCGAGGTGGTCACGAGGCAGGGGGCGCCCCCCTAGGGCGTGCCCCCTACCCTCGTGAGCCCACCGTAAGGCGGTTGATGCTCTTCTTTTGCCGCAAGAAAGCTAATATTCAGAAAAAAAAATCATGGCGAAGGTTTTAGTCCAATCGGAGTTACGGATCTCCATATATATACGAAACGGTGAAACAGAGCCAGAATAGAATGCAGAAACAGAGAGAGATAGAGAGACAGATCCAATCTCGGAGGGGCTCTCGCCCCTCCCATTCCATGGAGGCCGTGGACCAGAGGGGAAACCCTTCTCCCATCCAGGGAGGAGGTCAAGGAAGAAGAAGGTGGAGGGGGCTCTCTCCCCCTCGCTTCCGGTGGCACCGGGGGCCATCATCATCACCGCGATCTACACCAACACCTCCGCCATCTTCACCAACATCTCCATCACCTCCCCCCCTCTATCTACAGCGGTCCACTCTCCCGCAAGCCGCTGTACCCTCTACTTGAACATGGTGCTTTATGCTTCATATTATTATCCAATGATGTGTTGCCATCCTATGATGTCTGAGTAGATTTTCGTTGTCCTATCGGTGGTTGATGAATTACTATGATTGATTTAATTTGCTTGTGGTTATGTTGCTGTCCTTTGGTGCCCATCATATGATTGCGCGCGTGGATCACACCCTAGGGTTAGTTTGTATGTTGATAGGACTATGTATTGGAGGGCAAGAGTGACAGAAGCTTCAACCTAGCATAGAAATTGATGCATACGGGATTGAAGGGGGACCAATATATCTTAATGCTATGGTTGGGTTTTACCTTAATGAACATTAGTAGTTGCGGATGCTTGCTAATAGTTCCAATCATAAGTGTATAGAATTCCAAGTCAGTGATGACATGCTAGCAGTGGCCTCTCCCACATAATATTTGCTATCGGTCTAGTAAAGTAGTCAATTGCTTAGGGAAAATTTCGCAACTCCTACCACCACTTTTCCACACTCTCTATATTTACTTTATTGTTTCTTAATCTAAACAACCCCTACTTTTTACTTACTTGCTCTTTATTATCTTGCAAACCTATCGAACAACACCTACAAAGTACTTCTAGTTTCTTACTTGTTCTAGGTAAAGCGAACGTCAAGCGTGCGTAGAGTTGTACCGGTGGTCAATAGAACTTGAGGGAATATTTGTTCTACCTTTAGCTCCTCGTTGGGTTCGACACTCTTACTTATCGAAAACTGATCCCCTATACTTGTGGGTTATCAAGACCTTTTTCTGGCGCCGTTGCCGAGGAGCAATAGCGTAGGGTGAATATTCTCGTGTGTGCTTGTTTTCTTTATCACTAAGTAATTTTTATTTGATGTTCTTAGTTGTTCTTTATCTTTAGTTATGGATATGGAACACGAAATACCAAAAAAATTAGGTGTACTTTCTGCTCATGGAGATGGGGAACCTCCTAAAACCCTCGATGCTGGTTATGTGAAAAATATTATATACTACTTTAATAATACTGAGGAAACCCCATTCAATTATGTAATGGGAGTAACGTTGGATCAACGTGAATACTTTAGGGATTATCGCTTGACACAAAAAGGGAAACTATTATGGGATCAAATTTATATATTGAAGTGGTATGCTAGACAACTATGCTCGGAATATGATTGTACTTGTTGCTCTAGGATGAGTTCTCCGCACCTCCCCTTTTCATGCAAATTTAATGATAATGAAACCATGGCTTCTTATGCTAGAGGTATATATGATTACTATGATGTGGAACAAATAGAAGAATTTGTTGCTTTTATGGGTGCTTATGAAATTGAATCTATGTTTAAAAAGTTTGATGATATTGATGATGCTCGTTATAGATCTGAAAATTTAGCTATCCTCAAATATTGCTATGAGAATTATGAATAAAATTATGAAATTAATGCACTTATTAAGAAAGTCTCCGCTGTCCAAGAAGAGACTAATATTTTGCAGGAATCTATGGAAGAAGAAGTTGATGACACTGTGAGCTCATTGGATGAAAAAGATGAGGAGAGTGAAGAACAAAAGGAGGAAGAGCGGATTGATCACCCGTGCCCACCTTCTAATGAGAGTAACTCTTCAACTCATACAGTGTTTAATTCCCCTTCGTTCTTACCGAAGGATGATTGCTATGATGACTGTTATGATCCCTATGATTCTTTTGAAATATCCCTTTTTGATGATGCTTGCTATGCTTATGGCCAAGATGCCAATATGAATCATTCTTATGGAGATGAACTTGCTATAGTTCCTTATGTTAAACATGAAATTGTTGCTATTGCACCCCCGCATGATAATCCTATTATCTTTTTGAATTCTCCCGATTATACTATATCGGAGAAGTTTGCACTTATTAAGGATTATATTGATGGGTTGCCTTTTACCGTTGCACATGATGATTTCGATAAATATAATATGCATGTGCTTTCTGCTCCTACCTGCAATTATTATGAGAGAAGAACTATATCTCCACCTCTCTATGTTTCCAACGTGATAAAATTGCAAGAAACGGTTTATACTATGCATTGGCCTTTACTAGGTGTGCATGAATTGTTCTTTTATGACATGCCAATGCATAGGAAGAGAGTTAGACTTCGTCATTGCTTGATATATGTTGCTTTGTGCTCACTACTAAATTACAAATCATTGTTAATTAAAATTGGCTTTGATATACCTTGGGATCCAGGTGGATTCACTACTTGAGCACTATATGCCTAGCTTAATGGCTTTAAAGAAAGCGCTGCCAGGGAGACAACCCAGAAGTTTTAGAAGAGTCATTTATTTCTGTTGAGTGCTTTCATATAGTTTAAAAACAACAAAAATAAAGAGGGGAACCCAAAACTTTTTCAAAAAGGAAAGCGAAAGTGAGAAAGATAAGCATTGTTGAAGTGGGAGAGCTCCTTGAACTTTGTTCATGCTCACGACAACTTTGTGAATCTTGATTACAGAAAATTTTCAATAAAAATAATTATCCCCTTGTACAATTCCATTGTATTATAAAAAAAATGTGCCAAGGTTTGCCTCTAGGATGTTTACATTTGCTTGATGGTTTGTACGGTGCAGGACAGAAACTTTGGCTGTAGTGCGCGATTTTACATTTTTAGCTGGAACGTCGAATGGTTCTGATTACTTTTGCACTATCTTGCTGTACAAATTGTTTATTTTAAATAATTTTGGAAAAAAAATTCAAGTATCAGAAGTATGGTGAATGTTCAGACTATTACAGACTGTTCTGTTTTAGACAGATTCTGTTTTGATGCATAGTTTGCTTGTTTTGATGAACCTATCAATTTATATCAGTGGATTAAGCCATGAAAAAGTTATACTGCAGTAGACACAATGCAAAAACAAAATATGAATTGGTTTGCAACAGTACTAATAGTAGTGATTTGCTTTATTATACTAACGGATCTTACCGAGTTTTCTGTTGAAGTTTTGTGTGGATGAAGTGTTCGATGATTGAGAAGGTTTCGATGTGAGAAGAAGGAAGAGAGGCAAGAGCTCAAGCTTGGGGATGCCCGAGGCACCCCAAGTAAATATTCAAGGAGACTCAAGCGTCTAAGCTTGGGGATGCTGGGGAGGCATCCCCTCTTTCTTCAACAAGTATCGGTATGTTTTCGGATTCGTTTCGTTCATGCGATATGTGCAAGTCTTGGAGCATCTTTTGCATTTAGGTTTTTATTTTTCTTTTTATGCACCATGCTGGTATGAGATAGTCCTTGGTTGATTTATAGAATTCTCATTACACTTCACTTATATCTTTTGAGTATGGCTTTATAGAATGCTTCATGTGCTTCGCTTATATCACTTGAAGTTTGGATTGCCTGTTTCTCTTTACATAGAAAACCACCATTTGTAGAATGCTCTTTTGCTTCACTTAGATTTGTTAGAGCATGGGCATATCTTTTGTAGAAAGAATTAAACTCTCTTGCTTCACTTATATCTATTTGGAGAGATGACATGAACTGGTCATTCACATGGTTAGTCATAAAATCCTACATAAAACTTGTAGATCACTGAATATGATATGTTTGATTCCTTGCAATAATTTTGCGATATAAAGAAGATGATATTAGATTCATGCTAGTGGGTAGTTTTGGATTGTAGAAATACATGTGTTGAGGTTTGTGATTCCCGTAGCATGCATGTATGGTGAACCGTTATGTGATGAAGTCGGAGCATGATTTATTTATTGATTGTCTTCCTTATGGGTGGCGGTCGGGGATGAGCGATGGTCCTTTCCTACCAATCTATCCCCCTAGGAGCATGCGCGTAGTACTTTGTTTCGATGAATAATAGATTTTTGCAATAAGTATGTGAGTTCTTTATGACTAATGTTGAGTCATGGATTATACGCACTCTCACCCTTCCATCATTGCTAGCCTCTCTAGTACCGCGCTACTTTCGCCGGTACCATGAACCCACCATATACCTTCCTCAAAATAGCCACCATACCTACCTATCATGGCATTTCCATAGCCATTCCGAGATATATTGCCATGCAACTTCCATCATCATCATATACATGACTTGAGTATTCATTGTCATATTGCTTTGCATGATCGTAAGATAGCTACCATGATGTTTTCATCGCTTGTCCGTTTTTTGATGTCATTGCTACGCTAGATCATTGCACATCCCAGTACACCGCCGGAGGCATTCATCATATAGAGTCATATCTTTGTTCTAGATATCGAGTTGTAATATTGAGTTGTAAGTAAATAAAAGTGTGATGATCATCATTATTAGAGCATTGCCCCTATGAGGAAAGGATGATGGACACTATGATTCCCCCACAGGTCGGGATGAGACTCCGGATGAAAAAAATAATAAAGAAAAGAGAAAGGCAAAAAAAGAGAAGGCCCAAAAAAAGAGAAAAAAAAGAAAAGAAAAAATGAGAGAAAAAGAGAGAAGGGGCAATGTTACTATCCTTTTACCACACTTGTGCTTCAAAGTAGCAACATGTTCTTCATATAGAGAGTCTCTTGAGTTATCACTTCCATATACTAGTGGGAATTTTCATTATAGAACTTGGCTTGTATATTCCGATGATGGGCTTCCTCAAATGCCCGAGGTCTTCATGATCAAGCAAGTTGGATGCACACCCACTTAGTTTTAGTTGGAGCTTTCATACACTTATAGCTCTAGTGCATCCGTTGCATGGCAATCCCTACTCACTCACATTGATATCTATTGATGGGCATCTCCATAGCCCGTTGATACGCCTAGTTCATGTGAGACTATCTTCTCCTTTTTGTCTTCTCCACCATCATATTCTATTCCACCTATAGTGCTATGTCCATGGCTCACGCTCACGTATTGCGTGAAAGTTGAAAAGGTTTGAGAACGTCAAAAGTATGAAACAATTGCTTGGCTTGTCATCGGGGTTGTGCATGATGTGAATATTTTGTGTGGTGAAGATGGAGCATAGCCAGACTATATGATTTTGTAGGGCTAACTTTCTTTAGCCATGTTATTTTGAAAATACATGATTGCTTTATTAGTATGCTTGAAGTATTATTGTCTTAATGTCAAAGGATAGACTATTGCTTTGAATCACTCGTGTCTTAATATTCATGCCATGATTAGACATATGATCAAGATTATGCTAGTAGCATTCCACATCAAAAATTATCTTTTTTTATCATTTACCTACTCGAGGACGAGCATGAATTAAGCTTGGGGATGCTGATACGTCTCCGTCGTATCTATAATTTTTGATTGTTCCATGCCAATATTATTCAACTTTCATATACTTTTTGGCAACTTTTTATCTTATTTTTGGGACTAACATATTGATCCAGTGCCCAGTGCCAGTTCCTCTCTGTTGCATGTTTTTGGTTTTGCAGAATATCCATATCAAACAGAGTCCAAATGGGATAAAAACAGAGGGAGCTTATTTTTGGAAAATATGGAAAATTCGGAAGGAAAATCAACGCGAACCAGTGCCCGAGGTGGTCACAAGGCAGGGGGCGCCCCCCCTAGGGCGCGCCCCTACCCTCGTGAGCCCACCGTAAGGCAGTTGACGCTCTTCTTTTGCCGCAAGAAAGCTAATATTCGGAAAAAAATCACGGCGAAGGTTTCAGGCCAATCGGAGTTACGGATATCCATATATATATGAAACGGTGAAACAAAGCCAGAACAGAACGCAGAAACAGAGAGAGACAGAGAGACAGATCCAATCTCGGAGGGGCTCTCACCCCTCCCATGCCATGGAGGCCATGGACCAGAGGGGAAACCCTTCTCCCATCTAGGGAGGAGGTCAAGGAAGAATAAGAAGGAGGGGGGCTCTCTCCCCCTCGCTTCCGGTGGCACCGGAGTGCCACCGGGGGCCATCATCATCACAGCGATCTACACCAACACCTCTGCCATCTTCACCAATATCTCCATCACCTCCCCCCCTCTATCTACATCAGTCCACTCTCCCGCAACCTGTTGTACCCTCTACTTGAACTTGGTGCTTTATGCTTCATATTATTATCCAATGATGTGTTGCCATCCTATGATGTCTGAGTAGATTTTCATTGTCCTATCGGTGGTTGAAGAATTACTATGATTGATTTAATTTTCTTTTGGTTATGTTGTTGTCCTTTGGTGCCCATCATATGATTGTGTGCGTGGATCACACCCTTGGGTTAGTTTGTATGTTGATAGGACTATGTATTGGAGGGCAAGAGTGGCAGAAGCTTCAACCTAGCATAGAAATTGATGCATACGGGATTGAATGGGGACCAATATATCTTAATGCTATGGTTGGGTTTTACCTTAATGAACATTAGTAGTTGCGGATGCTTGCTAATAGTTCCAATCATAAGTGCATAGAATTCCAAGTCAGGGATGACATGCTAGCAGTGGCCTCTCCCACATAATACTTGCTATCGGTCTAGTAAAGTAGTCAATTACTTAGGGACAATTTCGCAACTCCTACCACCACTTTTCCACACTCGCTATATTTACTTTATTGTTTCTTAATCTAAACAGACCCAACTTTTTACTTACTTGCTCTTTATTATCTTACAAACCTATCCAACAACACCTACAAAGTACTTCTAGTTTCTTACTTGTTCTAGGTAAAGCGAACGTCAAGCGTGTGTACAGTTGTATCGGTGGTCGATAGAACTTGAGGGAATATTTGTTCTACCTTTAGCTCCTCGTTGGGTTCGACACTCTTACTTATAGAAAAGTGTTGCAATCCCCTATACTTGTGGGTTATCATTGGGCGGTGCTGCTTAAACTACGTCCAGAGTTTTACAAACCGTGCGTGTGTGTGTTGATGAAGCTAATTGGGTTAAGTCAGATGACTTGACATGATGATCAAGTTGGATTGGTGTCTAACTCTGCTTATGTTGATATCTGCAACTTGTTCATATGGATATTTGTACCCTCATGATGCATACGTTACAGGTTGATAGATCATGTCATTGCACCCAAAACTAGCTTTCAGCAAACTACTTACTTAGTGCTATATCATTGCATTATTGTGCGTTGTTCCAATCATGGGTTTCTTGCGAGTACATTCAAAGTACTCATTGGCTTGCCACTGGATATTTAATTGGCCAGGCATGGAAGAACAGGAGTTCATAGAAGATTTCTTTGGAGATGAACATGCAAACTAGAACGTTTCCCAGTCAGAATGCCTGTAGGCTTAAGGCAGATGGCATGGGTTCTAATTATCGATGAAGATTTCCGCTGCTTAAGTTTATTTGGTATTCGGCCCTTGTGGCTTTATCTACGTAAGACTTGACCATAATGGTCATAATTTGTGTAAGATAGTATGTATGGATGTAAGACTCTTGTTATTCAGCTTTCGTGTGTTCAGTGAGCATTGATCACTGTGATCGCTGCACACGTGCATTCGGTGATCGCGACTCATCAGTCGGGGTCCCCACACTTTTCCAGTGGCTGCAATATAAAGCAGTAAAGGCTCTTTGCTGATTGGAGCAGCGAGCACCGGCTGGGTGGAAAGCAGGGTTTTGAGCTCTACAAACGTTGCGTTAGCTTTAGGAGTTGCTACCTCTTGAGCACTGCGTTGGTTTTCCCCGAAGAGCAAGGCATGATGCAGCAAAGTAGCGTAAGTATTTCCCTTAGTTTTTGAGAACCAAGGTATCAATTCAGTAGGAGGCTACGGGCGAGTCCCTCGTACCTGCACAAAACAAATAAATCCTCGCAACCAACGCGAATAGGGGTTGTCAATCCCTACACGACCACTTAGGAGAGTGAGATCTGATAGATATGATAAAGATAGTATTTTTGGTATTTTTTTGATAAAGATGCAAAGTAAAATAAAGGCAAAGTAAAGAGAAAAGTCGAGAGCATAAGTATTCTACGGTGGGTGAACAAATTACTATTGAGCAATTGACAGAATTGAGCATAGTTATGAGAATATCTAGGTATGATCATGTATATAGGGATCACGTCTGAGACAAGTAGACCGACTCCTGCCTGCATCTACTACTATTACTCCACTCATCGACCGCTATCCAGCATGCATCTAGAGTATTAAGTTAAAAACAGAGTAACGCCTTAAGCAAGATGACATGATGTAGAGTGATAGACTCATGCAATATGATGAAAACCCCATCTTGTTATCCTCGATGGCAACAATACAATATGTGCCTTGCTGCCCCTATTGTTATTGGGAAAGGACACCACAAGATTGAACCCAAAGCTAAGCACTTCTCCCATTGCAAGAAAGATCAATCTAGTAGGCCAAACCAAACTGATAATTCGAAGAGACTTGCAAAGATAACCAATCATACATAAACGAATTCAGAGAAGATTCAAATATTATTCATAGATAGACTTGATCATAAACCCACAATTCATCGGTCTCAACAAACACACCGCAAAAAGAAGATTACATCGAATAGTTCTCCACAAGAGAGGGGGAGAACATTGTATTGAGGTCCAAAAAGAGAGAACAAGAAATCTAGCTAATAACTATGGACCCGTAGGTCTGAAGTAAACTACTCACACTTCATCGGAGGGGCTATGGTGTTGATGTAGAAGCCCTCCGTGATCGATGCCCCCTCCGGCGGAGCTCCGGAACAGGCCCCAAGATGGGATCTCGTGGATACAGAAAGTTGCAGCGGTGGACTTAGGTTTTTGGCTCCGTTTCTGATCGCTTGGGGGTACCTAGGTATATATAGGAGGAAGGAGTACGTCGGTAGAGTAACAGGGGACCCACGAGGGTGGAGGGCGCGCCTGGGGTAGGCAGACGCGCCCCCTACCTCGTGGCCTCCTCTTTTGTGTTTTGACGTAGGGTCCAAGTCTCCCAGGTCTTGTTCGTTGAGAAAATCACGTTCCCGAAGGTTTCATTCCGTTTGGACTCCGTTTGATATTCCTTTTCTTCGAAACCCTAAAATAGGCAAAAAAACAGCAATTCTGGGCTGGGCCTCCAGTTAATAGGTTAGTCCCAAAAATAACAGAAAAGTGGATAATAAAGCCCAATAATGTCCAAAACAGTAGATAATATAGCATGGAGCAATCAAAAATTATAGATACGTTGGAGACGTATCAAGCATCCCCAAGCTTAATTCCTGCTCGTCCTCGAGTAGGTAAATGATTAAAACAGAATTTTTGATGCGGAGTGCTACTTGGCACAATTTTAATGTAATTCTTCTCAATTGAGGTATGAATATTCAGATCCGAAAGATTCAAGACAAAAGTTCATATTGACTTAAAAATAATAATACTTCAAGCATACTAACTAAGCAATTATGCCTTCTCAAAATAACATGGCCAAAGAAAGTTCATCCGTACAAAATCATATAGTTTAGTCATGTTTCATTTTCGTCACACAAGAATGCTATCATCATGCACAACCCCGATGACAAGCCAAGGAATTGTTTCATACTTTAGTAATCTCAAACCTATAAACTTTCACGCAATATATGAGCGCGAGCCATGGACAGAGCACTATGGGTGGAATAGAATATAATGAGGGGGGTTATGTGGAGAAGACAAAAAAGGAGAAAGACTCACATCAACGAGGCTAATCAATGGGCCATGGAGATGCCCATCGATTGATGTTAATGCAAGGAGTAGGGATTGCCATGCAACGGATGCACTAGAGCTATAAATGTATGAAAGCTCAACAAAAGAAACTAAGTGGGTGTGCATCCAACTTGATTGCTCACGAAGACCTAGGGCACTTGAGGAGGCCCATTGTTGGAATATACAAGCCAAGTTCTATAATGAAAAATTCCCACTAGTATATGAAAGTGCCAAAACAAGAGACTCTCTATCATGAAGATTATGGTGCTACTTTGAAGCACAAGTGTGTAAAAAAAGGATAGTAGCATTGCCCCTTATATATATATATTTGGCATTCCCTTTTTTGGCCCTTCCTTTTTCTTTTTCTTTTTGGGACAATGCTATATTAATGATGATCATCACACTTCTATTTATTTACAAATCAATGATTACAACTCGATACTAGAACAAAGTATGACTCTATATGAATGCCTCCGGCGGTGTACTGGGATGCAATGGACCAAGAGTGACATGTATGAAAAATATGAATGGTGGCCTTGCCACAAATACTATGTCAACTACATGATTATGCTAAGCAATATGACAATTATGAATGTGTCATGATGAACGGAATGGTGGAAAGTTGCATGGCAATATATCTCGGAATGGCTATCGGAATGCCATAATAGGTAGGTATGGTGGCTGTTTTGAGGATGATATAAGGATGTTTATGTGTGAACGATCGTATCATATCACGGGGTTTGGATGCACCGGCGAAGTTTGCGCCAACTCTCAATGTGCGGAAGGGCAATGCACGGTACCGAAGAGGCTAGCAAGGATGGAAGGGTGAGAGTGCGTATAATCCATGGACTCAACATTAGTCATAAAGAACTCACATACTTATTGCAAAAATCTACAAGTCATCAAAAACCTCGGCACTAAGCGCATGCTCCTAGCGGGATAGATTGGTAGGAAAAGACCATCGCTCGTCCCCGACCGCCACTCATAAGGAGGACAATCAAATAACACCTCATGTTTCAAATTTGTTACATAACGTTTACCATATGTGCATGCTATGGGACTTACAAACTTCAACACAAGCATTTCTCAATTTCACAACTACTCAACTAGCAAGACTTTGTTATTATTACCTCCATATCTCAAAACAATCATCAAGTGTCAAACTTCTCTTAGTATTCAAAACACTCTTAAGAAAATTTTACTAACTTTGAATACCTAGCATATTAGGATTTTAAGAAAATTACCATGCTATTAAGACTCTCAAAATAATCTAGGTGAAGCATGAGAGATCAATAGTTTCTATAAAACAAATCCACCACCATGCTCTAAAATATATAAGTGAAGTACTAGAGCAAAACTATATAACTCAAAAGATATAAGCAAATCACATAGAGTATTCTAACAAATTCCAAATTATGTATGGCTCTCTCAAAAGGTGTGTACAGCAAGGATGATTGTGGTAAACTAATAATTAAAGACTCAAATCATACAAGATGCTCCAAGCAAAACACATATCATGTGGCGAATAAAAATTAGCTCCAAGTAAAGTTACCGATAGAAGTAGATGAAAGAGGGGATGCCTTCCGGGGCATCCACAAGCTTTGGCTTTTAGGTGTCCTTAGATTATCTTTGGGGTGCCATGGGCATCCCCAAGCTTATGCTCTTGCCACTCCTTGTTCCATAATCCATCAAATCTTTACCCAAAACTTGAAAACTTCACAACACAAAACTCAAAGTAGAAAATCTCGTGAGCTCCGTTAGCGAAAGAAAATAAAAGACCACTTCAAGGTAATGTAATGAACTCATTCTTTATTTATATTGGTGCTATACATACTGTATTCCAACTTCTCTAGGTTTATAAACTATTTTACTAGCCATAGATTCATCAAAATAAGCAAACAACACACGAAAAACAGAATCTGTCAAAAACAGAACAGTCTGTAGTAATATGTAGCTATCACAAGATATGGAACCCCAAAAATTCTAAAATAAATTTATGGACGTGAGTAATTTATCTATTAATCATATTAAAAAATAATTAACTAAATATCACTTCCCAAATAAAAATGGCAGTAGTTCTCGTGAGCGCTAAAGTTTCTGTTTTTTACATCAAGTGTAACAAGACTTTCCCCAAGTCTTCTCAACGGTTCTACTTGGCACAAACACTAATTAAACAAAAAAACACAACCAAAATGGAGGATAGATAAATTATTTATTACTAAACAGGAGCAAAACTCAAGTAATAAAAATAAAATTGGGTTGCCTCCCAACAAGCGCTATCGTTTAACGCCCCTAGCTAGGCATAACAAGCAAGGATAGATCTAGGTATTGCCATCTTTGGTAGGCAATCCATAAGTGGATCTCATAATAGATTCATAAGGTAATTTAATTTTATTTCTAGGAAAGTGTTCCATGCCTTTCCTTCCTTCATATCAATAATTGCACAAATCATTCTAAGGAAAGGTCTACCAAGAATAATACGACATGAAGGATTGCAATCTATGTCAAGAACAATAAAATCTACAGGTACATAATTCCTATTTGCGGAGATAAGAACATCATTAATTATTCCCATAGGTTTCTTAATAGTGGAATCCGCAAGGTGCAAGTTTAAAGAGTAATCATCAAAATCACGGAAACTTAACAAATCACACAAAGTCTTTGGAATCGTGGAAACACTAGCACCAAAATCACATAAAGCATAGCATTCATGATCTTTAATTTTAATTTTAATAGTTGATTCCCACTCATCATAAAGCTTTCTAGGGATAGAAACTTCCAATTCAAGTTTTTCTTCATAAGATTGCATCAAGGCATCAATGATATGTTTAGTAAACGCTTTATTTTGACTATAAGCATGAGGAGAATTTAGCATGGATTGTAACAAGGAAATACAATCAATCAAAGAGAAATTTTCATAGTTAAATTCCTTGAAATCCATAATAGTGGGTTTAGCAACATCTAGGGTTTTAATTTCTTCAATCCCACTTTTATCAATTTTAGCATCAAGATCAACAAATTCCGAATTCTTGGAACGCCTTCTAGGTAAAGGTGGATCATATTCAGTCCCATCATTATCAACATTCATATTGCAAAACAAAGATTTAATAGGGGACACATCAATAACTTTTAGATCTTCGTCATTATTTTCATAGGAACTAGAAGAACACGCTATTATAAAGGCATCTTTCTTAGCACGCATCCTAGCGGTTCTTTCTTTGCACTCATCAATGGAAATTCTCATGGCTTTGAGAGACTCATTGACATCATGCTTAGGTGGAATAGATCTAAGTTTCAAAGAATCAACATCAAGAGTAATTCTATCAACGTTCCTAGCCAAATCATCAATCTTAAGCAATTTTTCTTCAATCAAAGCATTGAAATTCTTTTGCAAAGTAATAAATTATTTAATATTAGATTCAAAATCAGAGGGCATCTTATTTTAATTTCCATAAGAATTGTTGTAGGACTTACCATAATTATTAGAGGGATTACTAGGATAAGGCTTAGGGTTGAAATTTCCTCTATACGCGTTGTTACCAAAATTGTTCCTACAAACAAAATTCACATCCATAGATTCATTATTATTATCAATCAAAGTAGACAAGAGCATATCATTAGGATCAGAAGAAACACTCTTATTAGCAAATAATTTCATAGGTTCATCCATCTTTCCACTCAAAACATTAATTTCTTCTATCGCATGCACCTTTTTATTAGTAGATCTTTCAGTATGCCATTGAGAATAATTAACCATAATATTATCTAGGAGTCTCCTAAAGTGATTTCCATAAAAGTGCCTCCCGCGGACGAATCTAAAAGATTTCTAGAAGCAAAATTCAATTCGGCATGTATAATCATCCACAAATTTAAATCATGAGTAGGGCAATTATGTATCATTAGTTTCATTCTCTCCAAAGCTTGTGCAACATGTTCATGATCAAGTTGCTTAAAATTCATAACATCGTTTCTAAGAGAGATGATCTTAGCGGGAGGAAAATACTTAGAGATAAAAGCATCTTTGCACTTATTCCATGAATCAATACTATTTTTAGGCAAAGACGAAAACCAAGCTGTATCACGATCTCTAAGCGAAAAAGGAAATAGCTTCAATTTAACAATATCATTATCCATATCTTTCTTCTTTTGCATGTCACACAAATCAACGAAGCTATTTAGGTGGGTAGCGGCATCTTCACTAGGAAGGCCGGAAAACGGATCTTTCATGACTAGATTCAGCAAAGCAGTATTAATTTCACAAGATTCAGCATCGGTAAGAGGGGAAATCGGAGTGCTAATAAAATCATTGTTGTTGGTATTGGTGAAGTCACATAATTTAGTATTATCTTGAGCCATCGTGACAAGCAAGCAACTAACACACAACCAAACAAAAAGCAAGCTGGCAAAAAGAGGCAAATAGAGAAAGAGAGGGAGGATAGAAAAACGAGAGGAAATGGCAAATAATGTAATGCAGGAGATAAGGGTATGTGATGGGTACTTGGTATGTTCACTTTTGCGTAGACCTCCCCGGCAACAGCGCCAGAAATCCTTCTTGCTACCTCTTGAGCACTACGTTAGTTTTCCCTGAAGAGGAAGGGATGATGCAGCAAAGTAGCGTAAGTATTTCACTCAGTTTTTGAGAACCAAGGTATCAATCCAGTAGGAGGCTATGCGCGAGTCCATCGTACCTGCACAAAACAAATAAATCCTCGCAACCAACGCGAATAGGGGTTGTCAATCCCTACACGGCCACTTACGAGAGTGTGATCTGATAGATATGATAAGGATAATATTTTTGGTGTTTTTGTGATAAAGATGCAAAGTAAAATAAAGGCAAAGTAAAGAGCAAAGGAAATAACTAAGTAGTAGGAGATTAATATGATGAAGATAGACCCGGGGGCCATAGGTTTCACTACTGGCTTCTCTCAAGAGCATAAGTATTCTACGGTGGGTGAACAAATTACTGTTGAGCAATTGACAGAACTGAGCATTGTTACGAGAATATCTAGGTATGATCATGTATATAGGTATCATGTCCGAGACAAGTAGACCGACTCCTGCCTGCATCTACTACTATTACTCCACTCATCGACCGCTATCCAGCATGCATCTAGAGTATTAAGTTAAAAACAGAGTAACACCTTAAGTAAGATGACATGATGTAGAGGGATAGACTCATGCAATATGATGAAAACCCCATCTTGTTATCCTCGATGGCAACAATACAATACGTGCCTTGCTGCCCCTACTGTCACTGGGAAAGGAAACCGCAAGATTGAACCCAAAGCTAAGCACTTCTCCCATTGCAAGAAAGATCAATCTAGTAGGCCAAACCAAACTGATAATTCGAAGAGACATGCAAAGATAACCAATCATACATAAATGAATTCAGAGAAGATTCAAATATTATTCATAGATAGACTTGATCATAAACCCACAATTCATCAGTCTCAACAAAGACACCGCAAAAATAATATTACATCGAATAGTTCTCCACAAGAGAGGGGGAGAACATTGAATTGAGATCCAAAAAGAGAGAAGAAGCCATCTAGCTAATAACTATGGACCCGTAGGTCTGATGTAAACTACTCACACTTCATCGGAGGGGCTATGGTGTTGATGTAGAAGCCCTCCATGATCGATGCCCCCTCCGGCGGAGCTCCGGAACAGGCCCCAAGATGGGATCTCGTGGATACAGAAAGTTGCAGTGGTGGAATTAGGTTTTTGGCTCCGTTTCTGATCGTTTGGGGGTACGTAGGTATATATAGGAGGAAGGAGTACATCGGCGCGCCTGGGGTAGGCAGGCGCGCCCCCCTTCCTCGTGGCCTCCTCTTTTGTGTCTTGACGTAGGGTCCAAGTCTCCCAGGTCTTGTTCGTTGCGAAAATCACGTTCCCGAAGGTTTCATTCCGTTTGGACTCCGTTTGATATTCCTTTTCTTCGAAACCCTAAAACAGGCAAAAAACAGCAATTCTGGGCTAGGCCTCCGGTTAATAGGTTAGTCCCAAAAATAATATAAAAGTGGATAATAAAGCCCAATAATGTCCAAAATAGTAGATAATATAGCATGGAGAAATCAAAAATTAAAGATACGTTGGAGACGTATCAGGAGTCCACTCAAACTTAACAGATTTCTTCATCAATCGGTAAAGAGGTAATGCCTTTTCACCGAGATGAGAGATGAACCGACTCAAAGCGGCCAAACAATCAGTAAGCTTCTGAATGTCGTGAATTGCGCAGAGGGTGTTTCATTCGGAGTATTGCACCAACTTTCTCTGGGTTTGCATCGATACCTCATTCAGAAACGAGAAAACCGAGTAACTTTCCACCTGGAACTCCAAATGTACAGTTCGACGGGTTAACCTTGATATCATATCTTCTCAGATTGGAAAAGGTTTCAGCGAGGTCAGTCAGCAGGTTGGAACCTTTTCGTGACTTAACCACAATGTCATCCATGTATGCTTCCACATTTCAACTGATTTGAGTGAGCAGGCACTTCTGTATCGTATGCATGAATGTGGCGCCAGCATTCTTGAGACTAAAGGGCATGGTAGCATAGAAAAAGCACCCGAATGGGGTGATGAAAGTTGTTTTTATTTCATCAGGTCCATACAGTCGAATCTAATGATACCCGGAATATGCGTCTAGAAAGGACAATCGCTCACATCCCGCAGTCGAGTCAACTATTTGATCAATGCGACGCAGAGGGTAGTGATCTTTCATGCAGGCCCGATTGATATGCTTGAAGTCAATACACATACGGAGTGAATCATCCTTATTGGGAACCATGACTACACTGGCGAGCCACTCAGAGTGGTAAATCTCTCGGATGAACTCAGCTGCCAGAAACCGAGCCACTTCCTCGCCAATTGCCTTTCTTTTCTCCACGGCGAACCTTCGGAGATGCTCTTTAATAGGTCTTGCTCTTGGGTCGACTCGCAAATGGTGCTCAGCCAGTTCTCTGGGTACACCTGGCATGTCAGAAGATTTCCATGCAAAGATGTCCCAATTCTCACGGAGGAACTGGATGAGCGCTTCTTCCTATTTGCTGTCGAGTGTTGTTGATATGTTAGTTGGAGCAGGATTGGGACCAGTCAGGTAAATATGAACTGAGTTTGTTTCACCAGACGACTTAAATGCAGACTCTAAAGAAGGCTTCTTAGCTCCCAACAAATCACTCGGATTTGCTGTCTTCTTGTATTCCTCCAGTTCTATTTCTGCCATCTATTCATCAGCAATCTTCAAGCCCTTCTGGAAGCACTCTTCTGCTCGCTGCCGATTACCAGTGACTGCAATCACGCCCCTAGGGCCAGGCATCTTGAGTTTGAGATAGACATAACATGGTCGAGACATGAAACGGGCATACGCAGTTCTTCCTAGGATAGCATGATAGGCACTGTGAAAATCCACGACTTCAAATGTCAACTTTTCCTTACGGTAATTCTTTGAATCACTGAAAGCCACATCAAGAGTGATCTGGCTGAGTGAATCGGCTTTCTTTCCAGGTATAACTCCGTGGAACCGCATGTTGCTCTCGCTGAGTTTGGACATCGGGATGCCCATCCCTCGGAGGGTCTCAACATACAAAATGTTCAATCTGCCACCACCATCCATCAAGAGATTGGTCAATCGGGTGCCTCCAATGACCGGGTCGACCACCAACGCTTGCCTCCCAGGGGTAGCAACGTGATAGGAGTTTTTGATCATTTCAGATACATCATCGTCGCCGGAGCAACCATGTTTACTTCCCTGAGGTTCTGCTTTCTGCTTTATGCTTCTACTTCCGATTGGAATTAGCTCCTCCTGTGTCCTGGCCGACTGGTTTGCTCTTGCCGCTGCGGAGCCGGTCTTTTTCTTCACCATTTGCGTACCGAGCGGCTATCTCCATCATTCGGGTCATAGACATACACTAAAAAAAAGACACATCTGTGACATTTTGGGCCGAACGAAATTTTTGCTGTCATACTTATGACACTTCTATGACGATAATTGTGACAAAACCCGGTATCATCATAGATGTGGTGAGGTCCTACTTCTATGAAAAAAATCATGACAGAAAATGGGCTTTTTGTCCTGGGCGGGACGGAGACGCAGCTGCATGACATTCTTTGGGCCGTCCATGACGGAAAAAACCATGGTAGAAGCGAGGGCGAGGAAAATATCAAGGTGTTCCCAGTTACGGTGGATGGTTGGGGCCGAGCGATGCATGTTTCCCTCGTACACGCACGCGCGTGGGTGCGAGGCGTCGTGCTCTAACTGAACCCAAGCGAGGCATTGGGCTCTAACTGAACCCGAGTGATCGATCGATGGCTATTAACTGAACCCGATCAAGCGATTCCTTCGCTACTGCTGCTAACTGAAGCCGATCGATGCTGCCTCTGGATGAAAGTGATCGTTGCTGGGGGGGTGGATGAACAGTTCCCGGTGGAGGTGGATGAACAGGACCCCGATCGATCGAGCCAGTTGGGGTTGGATGAACAGGAACCTGTGGAGGGCAGGATGAACAGGACCACCCCGTGGAGGGCTGGATGAACAGTAGCCCATGGAGGGGTGGTTGAACAGGAGCCCGTGGAGAGGGCTGGTTGAACAGTAGCCGGTGGACTAGCGTGCAGTGGAGGATGGATGAACAGGAGCCCGTGGATGAACAGTCGTAGGTGGAGGCTGGAGGAGGTCGACAGTGGATGAACAATAGCCCGTGGAGGCTGGAGGGGATCGATGGTGGAGATGAACAGTATCCCGTGGAGTCCCGTTTTGCGGTACGCCACACCCCTCCCGATGAACAGGACCCCCGTTTTGACCGTAGCACTCCGACACAAGTCCGTTTCCTCCGTTTTGCGGTAAGCCACACCCCTCCCGGTCAACAGGACCCACGTTTCGACCGTAGGAGGTCCGTTTCCTCCGTTTTGCTGTACGCCAGACCCCTCCCGATGAACAGGATTCTGTTTCGACCGTGGCCGGTCGAACACAAGGCCGTTTCCTTCGTTCTACGGTACGTCAGGCCTTGTTTCCATCAGCTGTTCCGTCCAAGCCCTCCCGATGAACATGACGACGCATTCCATTCTGACCCAGCCGGTTGGCTCCCCATGAACACAATGACGACGCAGTTTCTCCGTTCTGACCAAGCCATGTACACGAGCCCTGGCCATACGTATGAGAGAGTAGGCATTCGAGACCCTCCCCGTATGTACGTACGTGGCCGTATTTTCTTTCTTGCACACTGGCCATTGTACGTACGTGTACATGCTACGTACGCGCCTCTACATCGACCAGTATGTACATACACGTTCGTGACCAGAATGACAACGCTACGTACGCTTCGACCAGGTGGGTCCCGACTGTCAGGCACTTCCCTGCGTGTGAAGATGTAGCTGGTGGGTCCCAGCAGTCAGGGGGGCGAATCGTTTTTTTTGCCCGGACGAACATCCTTGCGTGCGAAGATGTAGCTGGTGCGTCCCAGCAGTCAGGGGGGAACATTTTTTTCGCGAAATACGGTGGCCCGTCTGATGGGTCCCCACTGTCAGGTGGAGGAATAATTATTTTGCGCATAATAAGGAGGCACTTCGTTGCTGCGGCCGTGGACCCAGCTGTCAGCCTCTCCACATACAGTCGACGTCCAATGGAAGCCATTCCTTGACCACATTTACCACGCCGCATCGAGTGCACCAGGGCGATGGACGACGGCGAGGCCTAGGAAGGGGATGATGCGGAGCCGAGGAAGACACGGCAGTGGAAGCCCGCGCGGAGAGGAGTACGAGGGTTCACTGGTTCGGCTGCGGTGTGAGGCTGCCGTCGCCATAGGGCCTGGCCAGCGGTGGGAGTAGTAGGGGGCGGTGAGGCCTCCGCGGTAGCACAACCAGCCACGGGAGGCAGGAGCATGCGGCACGACCGGCGCTACTTTGGGCGGCTGGAGCAAGAAGACCAGAGGTTGAAGAAGCACTACGGCCGTTGGATGGACATCGCATGGTAACTGGAGCTAGAATCGTTAATATTGAGTAAGTTGACAAAGCACTCCATTCCCTGTCAACTTAGTAGGCCCACAAGTTAGCCACCCACCAAGGTGGGTCCCAACTAGTAGGGGGAGTATTCATTTTTTGTGTGCGTAATATGGAGGCACTTTTGGTGGGTCCGAGCTGACAGCGGGGGGAACGTTTTTTTGTGAAATACGGTGGCCCGTCCGGTGGGTCCCAGTAGTCAGGGGAAACATTTTTTCGCCAAATACGGTGGCCCATCCGATGGGTCCCTGCTGTTAGGTGGAGGAATAATTATTTTCCGCGTAATAAGGAGGCACTTCCTTGCGGCTGCCCTAGACCCAGCTGTCAGCCTCTCCATGTACAGTACTCTTCCGATGGAAGTCATTCCTTGACCATGTTGACCACGCCGTGCCGACAGCACCAGCGCGGTGGACGACGGTGTGGCCTAGGAAGGGGACGACGCGGAGCCGGGGAAGACACGGAAGTGGATGCCCACGCGTAGAGGAGTATGAGGGTTCACTGGTTCGCTGCGGTGTGAGGCTGCCATCGCCACAGAATAACAGGGGGTGTGGGTGAGTAGAGGGATGGCCCGGCTGGCGGTGGGAGTAGTAGGGGGCGGTGAGGCCTCCGCCGCATCGCAGCCGGCCACGGGAGGCAGGAGCACGAGGCACGACCGGCGCTGGTTTTGGCGGCTGGAGCAAGAAGACCAGAGGTTGAAGAAGCATTACGGTCGTTGGATGGACATCGTATGGTCACTGGAGCTAGAATCGTGCATATTGACTAAGTTGACAAAGCCCTCCGTCCGCGTCAACTTAGTAGGCCCACAAGTCAGCCTACCACTATACTGGGTCCCAGCTAGCAGGGGAGCATTTATTTTTTTGTGCGTAATAAGGAGGCACGTCCTTGCGTGCGAAGATATAGCTGGTGGGTCCAAGCTGCCAGTGGCGATAACACTTTTTTTGTGAAATACAGAGGCCCTTTCGGTGGGTCCTAGATGTCAGGTGGAGGAATCATTATTTTGCACGTAATAAGGAGGCATTTCCTTGCGTGCGGCCGTGGACCCAGCTGTCAGCCTCTCCACATACAGTCCACTTCAGATGCAAGTCGGTCGTTGACCACGTTGACCATGCTGCGCCGAGAGCACCAGGGCAGTGGATGACGGCGAGGCCTAGGAAGGGAACGACACGAAGGCAAGGAAGATTCGGTAGTTGTTTCCCACGCGGAGGGGATTATGACTGTACGAGGGTTTACTGGTTTGTCTGTCGTCGCCGGAGAATAACAGTAGGAGTGGGTGAGTAGAGGGACGGCTAGGACAGCGATGGGAGTACGATGGGGCGGTGAGGCCTGCGCGGCAGCAGAGCCGGCCGCAGGGAGGAGAGAGCAGGCAGTCCCGCCGGTGCTTGTTTGAGAGGCTGGAGCAGGAAGAGCAGAGCTTGAAGTAGCACGGCGGCCGTTGGATGGACATCCAACAGTCACTTCTTGTGTGTCAACCTTTTTTTAGGAAAGCCTCAAATCTATGGAAAACATCATATAACCCATCTGCCATTATTTCTAATAATTTACAGCCCGTTTGCTAATTCTTAAGGCTTTTTGGAGCCCATATTCTTTTTTTAGCATTACATCCCATATTGTGGCCACGGTTAAAAAATTATACGAAATTTTGCATATTTCGATGCGGTCCGAACTGTTTTTAATCCAGAAATTTCGAGTCACATTCAAACTGATTTTAAAAATAAATATATATTAATATAAAATCCAACAAATTGTCCACGCATAAAAATAAATGCAATTTAAAATCTCGAAATGAAAAAAAGAAATTTGAAACTAATTTCCGGTTTGATGTGTTTTAAAAATTGTACAACCCATTTCTCATTACTGATATGACATTTTCTCGGCCAGCCGAATGAAGCTCTCCTCATCTTGAAAGATTTGTGGCCAAACAGGCCTGACAAAGCGACTTACTTGGCAAATCACCAAAAAATGGGCTGTGGCCGTGGACCCAGCTGCGGCCGTGGACCCAGCAGTCAGCCACTCCACGTACAGTACTCTTCCGATGGAAGTTGTTCCTTGACCACGTTGACCACACCGCGCCGAGAGCACCAGGGCGGTGGACGATGGCGAGGCCTAGGAAGGGGACGACGCGGAGCCGGGGAAGACGCGGCAGTGGATGCCCATGCGTAGAGTAGTATGAGGGTTTACTAGTTCGCTGTGGTGTGAGGCTATCGTCGCCACAGAATAACAGGGGGTGTGGGTGAGTAGAGGGATGGCCTGGCCGGTGGTGGGAGTAGTAGGGGGCGGTGAGGCCTCCGCCGCATCGCAGCCGACCACGGGAGGCAGGAGCACGAGGCATGACCGGCGCTTGTTTTGGCGGCTGGAGCAAGAAGACCAGAGGTTGAAGAAGCATTACACTACAAAAAAATACTCTTCCAAGATGATACGTGTTTGTCACAGTAGGTCTCGTTTTTTGTCATGCATGTACATCCATGACGATTTTATGACAGAATCAAGATAGTCATACATGTGCTGTCGTAGAAGTGTTCCATGACATTACCAAAATTATCATCATGGAAGTGTCCACTTCCATGACGATAAATCGCGCGTCACAGAAGTGCTTTCGTCAAGGGTGACCGACACATGGCATCCACCGTAACGGAACGCCGTTAAGCTATCGGGTCGGATTTTGGATCCAATAACCCGTTAACAGCCCTCACCAATGGGAAATTTCCACATGTAAAATTCTGATTGGCCGAAGGGAACACCTGTGAGCTTGTCAGTGGGCCAGATGTCGCCCGTCTATTGGAGCAGACCTGCCTATGATACGTCGACACGTGGCTAGGCCCAACAGAGGCCCATATAGGCTAAAAAGGTCGGCCCAGTCAAAGGCCCTTAGAACTTAATCAGGAACTAGTGGGCCAGCCCAATAATGGCCTGCTTAATAAAGGCCCATTTACGGCCCGAAGCCAGATCTGGCCCGTTAATTGTTCGCCCAATATTTGGGCCCATTTACGGCCCAAAGCCAGATCTGGCCCGTTAATTGTTCTCCCAATATTTGGGCCCATTTGTGGCCCGAAGCCAGATCTGGCCCATTAATTGTTTGTCGAATATTTGGGCCCAACTACAACCAAGTGACTTTCGGCCTGTTAGAGGCCTGATGTAGACATGGGCCCATTTTAGCCCGGTGTGACTTTCGGCCTGGGAATGGCTCGTGCTGCCCATGGGCCATTTATGGTCCGAAGGGACATCGGGCCCACTAGCGGTCCGTGCTAAAGGTGGCAATAGTTAAGCCCAACATGACTTTGGGCCTGTTAAAGGCCTGTCACGTAATTCAGCCAGTTGATGCCTGTGCTAAGCTTTCAGCCTCTTAAAATCCCATGATATTAGTGGGCCAACTAAGGCCCGAGATATGTTTTGTCCTAGTAATGGCCCGTGAGCTAATTGGGCCCAAAACGGCCCGGTCTACATTTCGGCCTGCTGAAGGACCATCGACGACTAGTGAAAATTGAGGCCCAACATGCATTTTGGCCTGCTAAAGGCATGTGGTTTCATCTTGGCCGTAATAGGCCAGTACAATATTCAGCCTGTTAATGGCCCAATGCTACCTAGGCCAAACTAAGCGCTTGGTCGACAAAATTCCCAACTAAAATATAGGCTGGTGTAAGTTTGGGCCTGGCGCAATGTGTGAACGCCCCAATCATTCGGGCCCAAGAAAGACGCAGGCTGCCCAATTGTGGCCCGCTAAAAACCTGGCCCATTAGAGTTGATGTTTCGGTCCGGTCAACTACATCTGATTTTTTTTCAGATAGCGAATGATGGCAGTAACTAGTAGGAATTAAGAACAAACTACTCTATACAATAAAGAAATTACGACATAGTAACTAAGAATAAACCTATACTATACAATAAAGGATTTCAGGTATATTACATCCACTAGGCATCGAAGTTCGCCACCAGTGATCATAAAGCGCAACGAAGAAGCAGATTACAAAAACTGGGCACCATTGCAGCGTAACAAAATAATACTGAACCGAGACCACTTCCAAGACAGTTCAAGAAAGGTTAGCCTTGTGGGGGAACTGCTGCTCAAGCTGCTGAGCAAGGCCGTGAGACCGGCCTAGCATGTCGGTCATAGCTTCCAGGTGTAGCTGTTTAGCGATGAGGTTCTCATTGGTGTTCTCCACAATCTTTCTTAGAGATAGGACTTCAAGTCGAAGTTGAGTTGCAGAATGCCTTTCTGCTAGAACTTGGGACTGAAGAAGTCGAACTGATTCAGACAACGAATTTTGTGAGCTTGTCTGACTGTTAGTCTAAAGTAACTCGAACACTGCATCAAGACAAGACTTTGGGGTTGTCTCGCTATCTTGAAGATGTTTTGCCTTCTTTGCTGCAATATATGTTGGGTTTGTCTCACAGCCTTTAGCAGACTTGTGCATGCCATCAGGCATATCACCCTGAAACAAAGCAGAGAGATGACAGGTTTTGCACGTGTATAAACAAAGATGATAACTGTTCTGTCAATTCTATCCAATTTCAAATTAGAAAATAAAGAGTAAGTTCAAAATATCAATAGCATAATTTGGCATTGTTCATAATGCGGGGAGCTTCACCACACTACTGGATTACCATGTCAACATAACAAGCATAGATGAAGGGCAAAGAAAATCATTGTATCTATTTTGGATAATGTGCATGGCATGTTGTTCATATCATCAGCCACATCAGTAAGATAAAATAGGAGATGACAAGGTGCAAACGTGGGCTGCTTCACCACACACTGGATTATAGATGCACAAAAACAAGCATACATATAGGGAGTATTAAGTAATGTGCATGGTATGAATAAGGAGTTTGGTTTTACAAGTAAAACTTAGAACTTATGGTTCTTACGAACATGCATTTTGGTAGAAATAGCAAACTAAACAGCAGTAAACGATAGGGAGTATGAGCAAATTAAACAGTAGTTGAGGATAAAGGCTTTAGAAGGAATGACTTACATTAACAGTTAACATCGGCTTCATAATGCCCTTCTCCATGTCAAGGGAAAGATAACACAAGAATTTCAGCACAAAATCTTCTTCATAAGCATTGCCTGTACTCGACATTTTGTAAAGAGTAATTATAGATATGATAATACTGGAAGGGATAGAGGATAATGAAGATAAGATGCAGATTGATGCTACATAATCAACTACCAATCCCTGGAAGTACAAGCATTACAGGACAAAATGTACTCACAAGAGCAATGGGCTACCTTCTGCACTGGCATTGTTTGTGTATTCTACTTGTTGGTAAGATTAAATATAGATCTGATCTTTTTTAGTAAATGGTGGCGAGGGAGATAAGATGCAGAATACTACAAAATGAACCAATCCCTCTTCCCATAATACAAGAGTGTTTTGAACACTGGTGTACTATACAAAACGTTCTTATATTATGGGGGGAGTAGCTGTTAATGTAAGTACAGTGATATACCACGTTCAGTCCTTACAAGAGGACTGTAGAGCTAAACCTCTTCAAAAGCATTGGGTTGATTCTAAATTTATGTAAGAGTCCATACGGATCTTATAATGTCCACCAAATGGATGATTACGAGGCTAACATGTGCAGTGATGCTACATAATCAAATAGCTATGAAAGTAAGTATGGTCATACAGGGCAAGAGGTACTCACAAGAGCAATGCAGTGTGCATTATAGTTGCGAGATTCTGTGGTTCCTTGAGAACGAATGTTCTTCTGCTAACAGTTTTCGTACAAGTGAGACATTAAGGCAAATGCAGAAATGTAGTTCAAATTGTGATGTGATATCATAGACAGTACCTTACGATGTAGCCGAGACCAATGTGTAACAAGATTATACCATTCACCGTCCGATAAATGTAGCACCGGAGACTTTATAGAAATTTCGCTCGGAGGCTTGCCATCGAAGTGCGCTTGCCTCAGGTAGGAATGATACTTCATCAACGAGTGCTTGAAAAGAGGAACCAACCATTGCTCGTCATCAGAATCCAGTTTGCTCCTCGCCTATTTAAAAAAATGAAATCTTGTGTCTTCTGTTAGCAGAAACATGTGCAGTAATGACCATGAATAACATTAGTACATTACTTACGCGTAAGTTGCGGAGGAAGACTAGAAATTGTTCTGTGTCTGCGGTATAATCTTTCGATGAAGGAAAGATGCGCACAAAGTTCCTGACAACAACATAAGCTTCGTCTTCTAAACTGGGAAGAAATGGAACAGGGGTCCTATTTTCTGCAATTGGGGCTCTCTCTCGTTCGAAAAGGGATTTGGCAACTGGATTTGGTGTACTCTTTGCTGGAATGGGGGTTTTGCGTTGTACAGCTGGTGCTATGTCAACTAGCATAATCATACTGTTTGCTGCAGTTGGGGTCTGCTGAGTTGGGGCATCAGAAATGACCAGTGTAGTAGGGCTAGAGTCTGCTAGAGTTGGGGTATTTTGTGGGACAGGTGATATTGCAACTACACCTAATGGGCTATTTGATTTATCAGGTGCCACTACGTTTTCCAAATACTTTGCTTGTGCTCCTCCACAATCAGCAATCGCCCTCTTCTGTTTGAACGTCTGATACACAAGAACAACATTTGAATGGATAAATATGGTATGATGACAGATGGAATATGTACTAAAAATGGATAGGCAGGGCGTATTCACATACACGATGTGTAAACTAAGCTAATGGCAGTTCAACAAAGTAGAAGCAATGCAAAGCATCAGTTGCAAGATATGTGCGAGCAATGTAACCTTGGAAAGTTAGAGCAAGTACCTTGATGGGTGAATAAGATAGGGCATATTCCTCTAACTCCTCCACTAGGGAGCTACATTGACTTAGGTCTCCCTCTAGTGCAGAATCACTATTAGGATCATATTCTGAGCATGAATCTGTAGGTGGAGAGCGTTTGCATTGCATTGCATCCAGACTTGATTTCAGTCCCTTAATGCGAAGTTTGACAGCCATGGCATTGTTCTGCTTTATTCTTTTCATGCACGCAAGCTCATAATCATTATGATGCTGTTCTGAATCTGAGATTCATGAAAACATAAAAAGTAGTCATATTATCTATGGAATGCATTGCGGATTCAACTCGGAGAGTGTCTCCCTATAAACCCCTGCATATGCAAAGTTCACCTCCCCAACCGTGCTGACCAGACCACACACAAAAATACAAACCTCTTATGTCTCTATAATAGGCAGGCACACATTTCAAAACTGAAGTAGGAACATTAGAATCATATGAAATTCGTATTTGAACAAATAAACTAAGCAATTATGAGTGGCGTAATGTTTAGCTTCAAGGGTGGAATGTTGGTAGTGTGACACAAAGCAAGTAGGCAGATTGTATTCCATGTAAAAGATCGAAACATATGTAAAAGCTGGAAATGACACTTTCTTTCTATACAATGCAGTGTTTGTTACGCACACATGATGGAAGAGATCACATAGAGAAATACTATTCACTCATGTCTACGGTTCCAGTATTTAGAAACAGGGTGGTCCACCCTAAAAGAATATTGACAACAAATATGACAAGGGAAGCATAGATGTAGTGAATCAATCATTTACTTGTGAGCTTACTAGGACAAGTATGCAGAATTGTAACTGCAGTAAGAGACCGTCCAAAATCCGAATGATGAAGTTTGTCTAGCACTTAATGTTTGCAACTAATCGACGTGAATAATTGGATATTATATCGAATGAGTAACAAAGACAAGTAAAATTGTCAACAAACCTGGCTGGCAGTAGTAATCTGGGTCAATGTCACTACGACCAACAATCCAAAATGACTAGTTTCTGTTCCGGGGGCCGGAATTTTGAAAACCATGTGAAGTTTAGAGGTACTAAAGATTACCGAAATACATCTGAACCATTAAGTGTAGGTAGCACTGAGCACACAACAAACCCTAATGACAGTCCTGCCTAATGAGTAATGAATCAATTAGAAACTGGGTGATGAGGAGTGGCTGCTGAGTGATGAGGACGTATCTCAGGATAAATCGGGTTGGCTTGGTGGGTGCTGCACGCCTGAGCCCTGAACGGACTGGAAGGTAGGCACGGCGGCGCGCCCGGGCAGCGGTGACGCTGTTGGGCGAGCGGCTCCTGGCCTCCTATTAGTCCGGCATCTCCTCCTAGAGTCATGTCGTCCGGGGACGGCAAGTCGCCAGCGAGGCAGGCGGCTAGGGGCGAGTAGAGATCGGAACCGCGCAGCAGAACAGAGGGGAATCGGGGCCTGGGACGACCCAAAATCCCAGGGTGGGCCGGCCCACCGTGGGCACCCTGTAGAGATACACACCCGAGCGGCAAACATGCATTTTCGAAACTAATTTAGGAACATTTAGCTGACCAATTAAATAACTATGTTTTAATAATATCAGATTCGTATTTAACTAAGCTTGTTTAGCTTGATGGATGGAGCAGTGTTATTATGACACGAAGCACGTATTCTGGTCGTATAGTGATCATAAAAGGGGGAAACTCTAAGCATATTTTTTTTAGCAAAAGAGTGTTTCCCCTCCTATTTCTATTAAAGAAACCACCACGGAACCAACATGATGAATTAAACCTTAAGCATGATCAATTAAATCATATTATGGCTGTGCCATGGCAGATTTGAAGCTGCAAACCAAATAAATGATATTTAGCATCCATTGTTTGCTTCGAACTAAGAACTAAATTCTAAGAGCTGAAAAGAAAGTAGAGTAACCAAGTTAAGATCTATTTTCTGGTTGAGATCAAAAAGTTGAGGAGATATGAAGTACCACCTCTCTTGCGGCACCGTGTAGGCATCGGGGGTGCGATGGCTGTCGGTGGCGTTGAAGCAGATCTGCGACGGTAGACGGGTGCATCGGGGGATAAGTCCCGTTGCGGTGGAAGAGAAGGTCGTGTGAGCGGCCCCGGCAAAAAGGATGACGGCGCCGATGAAGCGAGAGGACGCGATGCAAGGCTATTGGTCTGTCGCCGTGGATGAGAAACATCCATCTCTAGAAGTGGACGATGCGGTCTTGGTAGGCGCTCAGGCAGGGTGGAGGACGGTGGCGATGGATGTGGTGGAGGACGGCGGCGATGGATGGGGTGGCGGACGGAGGCTGGTGTGGGGATGGGGTGTTCTAGCGCGGACGGTGTATGAATGGGAAAATGGAGGGAGAGGTACGGGGAACCATGTTTTTGGGACGTGCCTGTCTGAAATATGAGAAAGTTACGAACTTAGCCCCCGTTTAAAATTTGGACGTCTCGTCGGTTGGGGATAGGATGGTAGTCTCGCATCTCGCCAATATTTGCCCATAGTGATTTCGGGCGAGGAGAGGGTGGTTGGCGCCCACAGTGTATGAACGGGGCTGACAGGTAGGGCGGTTGCGTCACTTCTGAGTGAAGTTACAAAACTGCCCCTATTGAAAATATTTGCCTACATCGATTTCGGCCGAGTCGAGTTTGTTTTGCCGCCCACCATGTATGAATGGGGAATGGAGGGAGAAACAGAGGTCTTTCGGACGAGCTTGAACCAAATGAGTTTTCCCGCCCATGTTTGACGCCCACCGTGTCAGAGTGGGCTCAGAGGCGGTCGTGTCACGTCTAATTGAAGTTACTAACCTACCCCTATTTAGAGCAGTGGAAATCAGGCCGATGGATTGTCTGTGTAATGGGTAGACAGTAATTTCCATCTCCCAAACACTTGGCTTCGGGCAGCCGACGTGGGAGTGGACATTTTGCTGCCTCTTTCGAATTTTGGGACAATGAGCATCCACGTTTACCCTGGCAACTAAATTCGAATCCATTTTGTATTCCTATATGAATCTTTATAAATCATTCTATGTGTTTTTATATATCTTCAAAAGGACGACAAAGATGTATTCCACTGTCAGATATGAATATGATTTACAAATGCCGATACTCAAATTCAGAAACAAGAATCCAGTTTAAGGTGAATTCAAATATTTGGAACACTTCATGTCCAACTCAAATGCCACACGCAGCATAATGTGTACTCCATTTAGATATGTACACAAGCGATGTATCAAGATTCAAATACCGAGTCAATCAACTAAGAATGTACAGAACTAACAGACATATAAACACTTATAGAGTATATGGATCAATAATATCAACTTACATACATAAGCCATGCCGCTGTAATTTTTTTGGCTACAACAGCATCCTTTTTTTAGCCAGCATCTTGGCCCTTTCAAATGCATGCCACTTATGGTCCATCTATACTACTACTATTGTTGAATGCACATTCAGCCCGATTGGCATATTTGTAGGTCTGGCACAGCAATCCAAATGAAATGTCTCTGAGTCTTATCAATTAATACAGACTTGTGCTCAAATAAAATTACAAACCAAAAAAACAATTATTACATGATCTCTAAAGAAAATGGTTTGATTGATTACATGAACAGACAACACAAAGGTTATTCAACTATGGAAAGAACATTTCACCTACGATTTACCAAGTAGGAATTTAATTTCCTTTTTTCTTCAGGACCTTAACAATCTGGTCAGTCTCAGCTTGCTTCGTTTTGAAATCCCCCAAATATTCAATGGTTGTCTTGAGTACTGCTTGCGATTGTGATGTTTGCTTCCTCAACATGTCAACTTCATCTCTAAGTGCAGAAGCAGAATCTCTTTCTATCACTAGTTTAGCCTCTAGAGCATCAGCAGTTGGCAATTCATAGTGCACGATTGGGTCGGTGCCACTGCTGTGGGATGATGCAACGTCCATAGGGGACCTCGCTCTTTGATCTTGGGCTAACCTGTTTTGCAATTAAAGTTCCGATTGGATCCAGAAAAGTTGAAGTTAGCAAAACATCTCAACTGGGAGTTATAACAGCAAACTTGTTAAACAAACAAGGAATTAAAGAGTTTCAATTGGATGCTGAAAAGTAGTTATTAACATCATTGTAACCCGCTGTTGCAGCAGCAAAGTAGTTAAACAAACAAGTAGATATTTAAGTTAAGGCAAACAGGTAATTCTTAACAGTAAGTATCAAACACATAGATAGGCACAGTCTACAATATGATTAATAGGTTGTGCCATTATGTAATCAGTAGCAAACTAAATTAAGCCAAGCAACGTAATTGAACAATTTTGCAATAGGTGGCTAACTAAAATTGCGAGAAGCAGGTAACTGAACTTACGCTAATTCTTTGTACAGGCACACTTCAACTTCTTTTTCGCTTACAAGGTTGTACGAAGGAGTCCATGGATCAATTGCTTGGATACGCAGTCCCAATACTTCTTTCTTCCCACACTGCATGGGTAAGTCGAATGGTTAATCTGGTAAGATGGTGCGTCCTTGATATGTTATATGAGGATGTGTAGTCAGACTAGTTGTAGCCAAACACATCACACTGGCTTTTACTGTATATTTCATGCGATTACTTTTGGCATATCGAGATCAAAGCAATCTACAATAGGATGAAAAGACTGGCATCCTTCACATTATTGGCGAACTCAGTTCATAGAAACAAGCAATTCAACCATTCTGTGGGTAAATCAAAAGCGCCACTGGAATATTTTTCACTATCCAATCATAAACGCAAAAAGGGGCGACGCCACCATAGGGGCTGGTATGGGCGGCCGCCTCAGGTGGATGGAAAGTGTGCACCTAGTTTGAGTCGTCCAGGTTGGCCCATGCTAGTTTTGTTTGTCCCAACGCACGAGCAGGCAATGTAAAAAATGAAGAAAAATGTTTCAATTTGGATGGGCCAATAACATAAGTGCAAGGCAGGCCCTATAGCAGGCACGCGGCCCGAACGAGCGCCTCCCATATCGATCGACAGCAGGGAAAATCCCAATTCATTCGCTCCAGCCTCTAGTCTGGTTCGCTCCTAACCTAGCTGCCGCTGGACAGACCGACACAACACTTCCTCGCGCCCTTGTTGGAGGGCGGTCGCTGGGTTTCAAGCGAACGGAAGGACAAGCAGATAAAGATCCAATCCTGGGTGTAGCCTGCGTGGGAGGCAGCGGCGGCAGCACGGGTATGGCATCGAGCTTGCGCAAACAGACAGTCACAGCTTGCAAGAGTAGCATGCGCAACGAGCAGGTACATCACATCCCTAATTATATCTAATTCAACTCTTCAATTTCTGGCCAATAGTTAAACCCGACGGTGTTGTAAAACTGATTGTATGTAGGGAATCTGTGAGAAAATGAAACCAATTTCTACTTATTTTATAACTCCCCCAATCAATATTGAACTGACTGAATTGGATGTATCTAATCAAGTTTCCGGTGCAAACATACAAGCTCATGTTGTTCTTGAGCCTGAAGTGTCTAATGAACAGACTGCTAATGAAGGATTTGATGCAAACATTTTACATGCTCCTGGTGATGAACACATAGTGTCTAATGAGGGATGTAATGCAAGCATTTTGCAAGCTCATTGAAGGATTTAGTGTCTAATTATGATCTACTATGTTGAGAGAGACAGAGATTTACAGGCATTGATGACAAGCAAATTATAGTGCATTTTCATAGCTTGAGGAAACATCGAGGCCATCTACCAGAAAGTCCCCCTATCATGACAACATAGCATAAATACTTTTCTAATCTGTTGTTTGAAACTATTGGCATACTTGTGCAGAATAGATATATTGATATGCAGTTTGTGCACTGGTTATACGTGAAATTACACATTGATATTTTCGGCCAGAGAACGAATAATTCAAGAAGGTACAGACCATGTTTGTAGTCCTTGTACACCATGTTGCATTTTGTGTTTTTTGGTGCTTGCATGATTTAGTGTTTATAATCTGAACTACGTTGGATCATTAGCTGGTTTTCAAAGTGCATGTAGCTTCACATTTCTCAAGTTATGTTGATTTCCGGAGTGCAAGTGCCTTCGTATTTTTTAAGTTAAATGTTCTCCCCTGGTAACTTGATTTTGTGGATTAGCCACTGCACACAAATCATACACGAATGCCAGTACGAATTAAATGAAATGCAGGGTGAGGGAGTCCTGGATTAGGGGGTGTTCGGATAGCCGGACTATGAAGATACAAGATTGAAGACTTCGTCCCGTGTCCGGGAGGGACTTTCCTTGGCATGGAAGGCAAGCTTGGCGATACGGATATGTAGATCTCCTACCATTGAAACCGACTCTATGTAACCCTAACCCTATCCGGTGTCTATATAAACCAGAGGGTTTTAGTCCGTAGGACAACATACACATCAACAATCATACCATAGGCTAGCTTCTAGGGTTTAGCCTCTTTGATCTCGTGGTAGATCTACTCTTGTACTACCCATATCATCAATATTAATCAAGCAGGACGTAGGGTTTTACCTCCATCAAGAGGGCCCGAACCTGGGTAAAACTTCGTGTCCCTTGCCTCCTGTTACCATCCGGCCTAGACGCACAGTTCGGGACCCCCTACCCGAGATCCGCCGGTTTTGACACCGACATTGGTGCTTTCATTGAGAGTTCCTCTGTGTCGTCGCCGTCAGGCTCGATGGCTCCTACGATCATCAATAGTGATGCAGTCCAGGGTGAGACCTTCCTCCCCGGATAGATCTTCGTCTTCGGCGGCTTTGCACTGCGGGCCAATTCGCTTGGCCATCTGGAGCAGATCGAAAGCTACGCCCCTGGCCGTCAGGTCAGATTTGGAAGTTTAAACTACACGCCTGACATCCGCGGGGACTTGATCTTCGACGGATTCGAGCCACTGCCGAGCGTGCCACACTGTCACGTCGAGCATGACCTAGCTCTACTGCCGAATAGTTCCCTGGAGGCCGCACCCGCATCAGCTCCGACCCTTAATTCGGAGCCAACTGCGCCGATCAAGGATGGGTTGTTGGACGCCACCCCGGGGGCTGCGACCCCAACGGCGATTGAGCTGAATACCAGCCCCGTACTCTGCGAGACTCGTGACTCCAAGGAGCTGGACTCCTCTTCTGACTCCGAACCCTCCGCGCCCCTGCCGATCGAATCCGATTGGGCGCCGATCATGGAGTTCACTGCCGCGGACATCTTTCAGCACTCGCCTTTCGGCGATATCCCGAAGTCACTGAAGTCTGTCTCTTTATCAGGAGAGCCCTGGCCGGACTACGGTCAGCAAGGTTGGGGTACGGATGATGAAGAAATTCAAAGCCCACCCACCACCCACTTTGTAGCCACTGTCGACGAGTTAACCGACATGCTCGACTTCGACTCCGAAGACATCGACGGTATGGACGCTGATGAAGGAGATGATGAAGAACCATCGCCTACTAGGCCCTGGAAAGCCACCTCGTCATATGACATATACATGGTGCACACCCCAAAAGAGGGAGATGGCGATGGAACAGCAGAGGATGACCCCTCCAAGAAACAGCCTAAGCGTCGGCGTCAGCGGCGCCGCTCAAAATCCCGCCAAAACAAATACGGTGATTCCAGCACGGGAGATAATAATACTCCGGAAAGTGCCGAAGAAAAACCCCTCCAGCAAGACTTAGCACAGGAGGATGGAGAAACCAGCTCTCATGAGAGAGCGGCAGACAGAGAGGTCGAGGACGATAATTATATGCCTCCCTCCGAAGACGAGGCAAGCCTCGACGACGACGAATTCGTCGTGCCAGAGGATCCCGTCGAGCAAGAGCATTTCCAACGTAGGCTTATGGCCACGGCAAGAAGCCTCAAGAAAAAACAGCAACAGCTTAGAGCTGATCAAGATTTGCTGGTCAACAGATGGACTGAAGTCCTTGCGGCCGAAGAGCATAAACTCGAACGCCCCTCCAAGAGCTACCCAAAGCGCAGGTTGCTACCCCTATTAGAGGAGGAAGCACTTGATGCGGCCGACCGGCCACCTCGTGGCCGCGACAGAGAGACCACCCAGCCCTCCACTCAAGCCGCACCCTGTACCAAGGCACAGGAATATGCGCCAGACTTACGAGACATGTTGGAGGACAAGGCAAGGCAAACACGCTCGATCTACGGATCGCGTGGGCGCCCCACAGCTAGAGACGATAACTGTCACGCCGGCCACAAATTCGGCAGGGCCGAACACAGCTCATTGGAGCTACGTCATGATATCGCCCAGTACAGAGGCGCCGCACACCCACTATGCTTTACAGATGAAATAATGGATCATCAAATCCCCGAGGGTTTCAAACCCGTAAAACATCGAATCATATGATGGCACAAGAGATCCTGCGGTATGGATCGAGGATTATCTCCTTCATATCCACATGGCCCGCGGCGACAATTTCCACGCCATCAAATACCTCCCACTCAAGCTTAAAGGACCAGCTCGGCATTGGCTTAACAGCTTGCCAACAGGATCAATCAGTTGTAGGGAGGACCTGGAAGCCGCATTCCTCGACTATTTCCAGGGCACTTATGTGCGACCCCCAGACGCTGAGGACCTAAGTCACGTAATTCAGCAGCCAGAGGAATCGACCAGGCAATTCTGGACACGGTTCCTAACAAAGAAAAACCAAATGGTCGACTGTCCAGACGTTGAGGCCCTAGCAGCCTTCAAGCACAATATCCGTGACGAGTGGCTGGCCCGGCACCTTGGACAAGAAAGCCGAAATCTATGGCAGCACTCACGACACTCATGACCCGCTTTTGTGCGGGAGAAGACAGCTGGCTTGCTCGTAGCAACAATATGACCAAGAACCCTGGTAATTTGGACACCAGGGACAGTAGTGGCAGGTCGCGTTGTAACAAGCAGAAGCGCCGCATTAACGGTGACAATGCTGAGGATACGGCAGCTAATGCCGGATACAGAGGCTCTAAATCCGGTCAGCGGAAAAAGCCATTCAAAAGGAATCCTAGGGGCCCGTCCAGTTTGGACCGAATACTCGACCGCTTGTGCCAGATACATGGCACCCTTGAAAAGCCGGCCAATCACACCAACAGGGATTGTTGGGTGTTCAAGCAGGCAGGCAAGTTAAACGCCAAAAATGAAGACAAGGGGCTGCATAGCGATGACGACGAGGGGCCCCGGCCGCCGAAAAACAGTGGACAGAAGGGTTTTCCCCCACAAGTGCGGACGGTGAACATGATATACGCAACCCACATCCCCAAAAGGGAGCGGAAGCGCGCGTTAAGGGACATATACGCGGTAGAGCCAGTCGCCCTAAAGTTCAACCCATGGTCCTCCTGCCCGATCACCTTTGATCGAAGGGACCATCCCACTAGCATCCGTCATGGTGGATTCGCCGCATTGGTCCTAGACCCAATTATTGACGGATTTCATCTCACTAGAGTCCTTATGGACGGCGGCAGCAGCCTGAACCTGCTTTACCAGGATACAGTGCGGAAAATGGGCATAGATCCCTCGAGGATTAAGCCCACCAAAACGACCTTTAAAGGCGTAATACCAGGTGTAGAGGCCAACTGTACAGGCTCAGTCACACTTCAAGTGGTCTTCGGATCTCCGATAATTTCCGAAGCGAGGAGTTAATCTTCGACATAGTCCCGTGTCACAGTGGTTATCACGCACTGCTTGGGCGAACCGCATTCGCTAAGTTCAATGCGGTACGGCACTACGCATAGCTTAAGCTCAAGATGCCAGGCCCTCGAGGAGTAATTACGGTCAACGGAAACACCGAATGGAGGAGCACATGGCGGGCCTTGCAGCGGAAGTACAAAGCAGCCTCTCCAGCCAGTTCTCCAGTTCGGCCACTAAACGACCGGACACCATCAAGCGCGCCCAGAGTAACCTACAACAAGACCGCCTGGCATGATCTGAGTAGGCGTAGCAATGCGGCCCCAACCCCAACCCTCGCAAAAAGGTGATGCCAGTACTTCACGTACATAACTACGCTCTAGAGATACCATAGGTACAGGGGGAGGGGCACCATCACGGCACGCCCAAAAATTCGGCTTAAACCGTACCAGGGGCTGCCGATTTTTTTTAATTTTCTGTTACTTTCAGGACTCCATCCTTCGGAAGGCCTATTTGGCAGTTCAATTGCCGCACAAACGATGCAAGAACCAGGGAAGCAGACAAGCCACGCCGTAGTACGGAACTCCCAGGTGGTCTCTATCACGAGCAGTATACCTGTTTCGCATACTATTCCGCAGCTTGCCCCTGGAACGGACATGTTAACTAGTCCAACCTTCCACTTATCGCATTATTTGTATCGTTCTGCTTTGATCGCAACCCTTTTTAATAAACAATGCATAAGTTTCGTCTATTTTTTCATTACCTTTTTTCTTTATATATGTTCCTTAACGACATGTTGCACCCGTACATGTTGGTACGGCCAAAATACACCAGGGGCTTTAGTACCCGTCAATATGGTGTGAGAAGTCCGAAAACTTTAACAAGTGCGGCACCCCGAACTTATAGCATTAGATGCATCGGCTCCGAATCATGTCTTGGGTCAATAGTTGGGTTTGCCCGGCTCCTATGTTTTTGTGCCTTACGTTCCGCTATATCGGCTAAGGTAGCACTAGGAGAACCACTGCGATTGTGCCCCAGTTGAGCTGGGTCGAGCACCTTAGTGGAGAAAGCTAAAACTGACTGTCATGATGAAGCGAGAGTTGGTCGTTGTTCGAGAGGTTTTTCGAGTCCCTAAAGACTTATGCCGCTTAGGGCGAGGAGCCGGCTCCGTCCGGCCAAGGCATGGATACCGCCCCGAACTCGGTCTTCCGAATATCAGGGGCTTCGCCGAAATTTAAAATTATAGAATTCTATGGCTAAGTGAGAGTGTTCACGCATTATAGTCCGATTGCCTTGTTCGTTGGGCTGAGCGCCTCCCTCGAAGGACCCAAACACCCCAGCACTAGCGGCATGGGGGCAGAAGCCGACGACTCACCATCTCTCAGAATTGATAAACAACCGCATAGAAGGTAATATTTTAAATTCCAACAGCATTGCTTAGCGCATATAAACAAGTTTTCAGTGCACAGGACAAAACGAGCAAGTTTCACTCAAAAATTACATCCCTAGAACATTCATCCGCCACAAGGCAGGCACCCTTCAGAACATCCTTATAGTAATTCTCGGGCTTGCGATGCTCTTTCCCCGGTGGTGGCCCGTCCTTCACCAGCTTCTCAGCATCCAGCTTGCCCCAGTGCACCTTAGCACGGGCAAGGGCCCTACGAGCACCTTCAATGCAGACGGAACGCTTGATGACTTCGAGCCTTGGACAGGCCTCCACCAACCGCCGCACCAGCCCGAAATAGCTCCCAGGCAGAGCCCCTCTAGGCCACAGCCGAACAATGAGGCCCTTCATGGCCTATTCGGCCGCCTTGTGGAGCTCGACCAGTTGCTTCAGCTGGTCGCTCAGGGGCACGGGGTGTCCGGCCTCAGCATACTGAGACCAGAACACCTTCTCTGTCGAGCTGCCCTCCTCGGCTCGATAGAATGCGGCGGCATCGGACACACTCTGGGGAAGATCTGCGAATGCTCCTGGAGAGCTCCGGATTCGGGTAAGTAACAAGTAACTCACGTTTATGTGTTTGCTTTGCATAAAGAATGCCTTACCCGCCGCTATCTTCTTCACCTCATCCAACTCCTGGAGGGTCTTCTGGGATTCGGCCTTGGCAGACTTGGCATTTTCAATAGCCACCGCGAGCTCGGACGCTTGCATCTTTGAGTCAAGCTCCAAACTCTCATGTTTTTCCATGAGAGCCTGGAGCTCTTGCCGCACCTTGCCAACCTCGGCCTCATACTTCTCCCGCTCGGTGCACTCCGAGGCCGCCCTCTTCTCGGCCTCGACCAGCGCTTGCTTAAGGGTCGCCACTTCAGACGTGGCCCCTAAAATAGCCACGATAATCCTGTCATTCTTTGCAATTGCACCTTTATATATATATTTAAAAACAAGGTATTTCTTACCTTCATTGTCCTCGAGCTGCTTCTTGGCACGCCCGAGCTCTTGCTCGGACCGCTCGAGGTTCTGCTTTAGCGTGTCCACTTCCGCAGTCAGTGCGGCGGACACAAGCAGGGAAGCCTGCATATGCATATTGACTCATTTTTGTTAGACTCCTGCGAATTCTATTTGATCCTCTATTTGTCTTTTCTTCCCGAATGCCAAACAGAGCATCAGGGGCTACTGTCTATGCGGTACTATTATTTACACATTCTTTACTTACCTCAAAGCCTGTCAAAAGGCTAGTACAAGCTTCAGTCAGTCCGCTCTTGGCAGACTGAACCTTCTGGACCACCGCACTCATAATAGTGCGGTGCTCCTCATTGATGAAGGCGCCTTGGAGCGCCTCCAACATATTGTCCGACGCCTCCTGTTGGACGGGGGCCGCCGGCACGGTGGACTTGCTCCTCTTGGAAGGAGGTCCCCCGCGGGACTCTGGAACCTTTGAAGGTTCCGGAGCGGTATCCGGCCTAGAGCCGTACTTGGAGCCTTGGGGGGTTTCATCCCCTTTTCTCCTGGAGTCCGGGAGGTCGCCTTGCGACGCCTCCAGGACCACCTCCTGCCGGCTTGGAACCTGTTGGGACAACACTTCGGGGTCGTCCGTAGGGCGGGGGGAGGAAGCCGTCGGAAGCGAGTTCACATCTGACGAGTCCAGTGAGCCGCTCGACAACGCGTCGAGCCAGTCTTTGGGTGGGCTGCATAAACATATTCGACGTAAGGGAAAGCTGTGCAATAAATGAATACTATGAATTACTCTGGTATCCGGATACTTACGATTTTTCCAGGGGCTTGGCCCTGGGCTGCCACTCCTCTCCGCCGTCGGCGTCGGTGGAGTAGTCCGGAGGAAGGGTTTTCCCCTTCTTGGACCCTCCGGCCTCCCCAGAGAGGGCGGCCTTCCTTTTCTTCTCTCCTCCCGCTGGAGGGGGAGAGTTCTCCTCTTCTTCCTCCTCGTCTTCACGGGAGGAATGCGCCTCAGAACCATCGGATGATGGATTCGACACCTCTTGGCGCCGGGCACTCTTTCGAGTCCCCGCGGCCTTTTTCGCGGCCTTCTTCTCCGGCACCACATAGGGTGCCGGAACCAGCAGCTTCGCCAAGTGAGCGTCTGCTGGGCCTTCGGGCAAAGGAACCGGACAGTTGATCTGTCCGAACGTCACCTGCCAATCCTGTCAAAGGTAAGGGAGCTTAGATCCCGCATGGAGTCAAACTATGAAAAACCGATACCCTGTAAAAGGAAAAAAACAGCTTACCGTGAGAGCGTGACGCTGCGCACTAAATCCGCGATCCTCAGTAGTGGATGCGGGAGCCTCGGCGCCTTTGAAAAGCACCTTCCAGGCATCTTCGTACGCCGTGTCGAAGAGCCTACTCAGAGTTTGGTGCCGCGTCGGGTCGAACTCCCACAGGTTGAAAGCCCGTTGTTGACACGGGAGGATAAAGCGGATGAGCATAACCTGGACTACGTTGACAAGTTTGAGATTCTTGTCCGCCAGGGTTTGGATGCATGTTTGGAGTCCAGTCAGCCCTCCTTTTTTACCCCAAGACAGGCCCGTCTTCTTCCAGGAGGTGAGCCTCATAGGGGGTCCGGATCGGAACTCGGGGGGTGCGACCCATTCGGCGTCGCGCGGCTCGGTGATGTAAAACCACCCCAATTGCCACCCCTTCAGGGTCTCCACAAAGGAGCCCTCGAGCCATAGGACGTTGGCCATCTTGCCCACCATGGCGCCTCCGCACTCCGCCTGGTTGCCGCGCACCACCTTCGGCTTGACGTTGAAAGTCTTGAGCCATAGGCCGAAATGGGGGCAGATGCGGAGGAAGGCCTCGCACACGACGGTAAATGCCGAGATGTTGAGGACGAAGTTCGGGGCCAGATCGTGGAAATCCAGGCCGTAGTAGAACATGAGCCCCCGGACAAATGGGTGGAGAGGGAAGCCCAGTCCGCGGAGGAAATGGGGGAGGAACACCACCCTCTCATGGGGCCTAGGGGTGGGGATGACCTGCCCCTTTTCGGGGAGCCGGTACGCGATGTCGTTAGACAGGTATCCGGCCTTCCTCAGCTTTTTGATATGTCCCTCCGTGACGGAGGAGACCATCCACTTGCCTCCTGCTCCGGACATGGCTGGAGAAGGTTGAGGTGGGGAGTGCGGACTTGGGCGCTGGAGCTCGAGTGCGCAAGAATGGATAGGCGAAGGAGGAAGAAGGCGTAGGTGAAAAGGTGGATCCTTATCCCCTTATATGAGTGGACGCAACTACATGCCCCACCAGCCTGGTAAAACTCGCTTATCTCCAAGCGCCGTAATCAATGGCGCGGTTGGGTTACCCACGCCCGTATTGATGAGAATCCTGGGATAAGGGGACATGATCTCTGCTTTAACAAGACGTGCCAAGGAAACCGCCTCGCATAACGCGCTGAGGTGGGATAATGAAAAGACTCGGATAAAGGCTTGGCCGTGGTGTGTCACGCTACGGAATACGTCAGCAGATTAGATTGGTGTAAATATTATTCTCTCTATGGCAATATGTGGAAACTTATTTTGCAGAGCCGGACACTATCTTTGTGTTCAAAATCTTCTACGAAGTACTTGGAGGAGGAACCCGCCTTGCAATACCGAAGACAATCTGCGCACCAGACTCGTCGCCATTGAAGCCTGGTTCAGGGGCTACTGAGGGAGACCTGGATTAGGGGGTGTTCGGATAGCCGTACTATGAAGATACAAGATTGAAGACTTCGTCCCGTGTTCGAGAGGGACTTTCCTTGGCGTGGAAGGCAAGCTTGGCGATACGGATATGTAGATCTCCTACCATTGAAACCGACTCTATGTAACCCTAACCCTATCCGGTGTCTATATAAACCAGAGGGTTTTAGTCCGTAGGGAAACATACACATCAACAATCATACCATAGGCTAGCTTCTATGGTTTAGCCTCTTCGATCTCGTGGTAGATCTACTCTTGTACTACCCATATCATCAATATTAATCAAGCAGGATGTAGGGTTTTACCTCCATCGAGAGGGCCCGAACCTGGGTAAAACTTCGTGTCCCTTGCCTCCTGTTACCATCCGGCCTAGACGCATAGTTCGGGACCCCCTACCCGAGATCCGCCGGTTTTGACACCGACACAGGGACTTACGCTAGCTCGTTGTACAGGCTCACTGCAACTCTACTTGCGCTTGGGATTTTCCATCACTACAAGAAATATGTCAACTAGTGACCTTCTGTCAGTGACCCTGGAAGAATTGGTCATAGATCTATGACCATTTCAGACCAATTGGTCAAAAGCTGTTCGGGGGGCTCCAAACCCTAAACTATAATGACCATTTTGGTCAGAAAGGTCGTAATTTCCTTACACGAAATGGTCATAAAGCAGATAACACTGGTCTGTTGCCTTATTTCTAGTTGATCATGACCAATATAGATGGTCATAACCTTGTAAATTGTGGTGGGTTGTTATGACTAGGCGCCACCTCATCAGTTTTGCCTATGTGTCATGTCCATGTGGCTGTTTTTGCCCTAGGTTGTGAAGCAACCTATATTTCTGTCATTCCCAAAATTCCCAAAAAATCTCATAAATTCTTTGGGTCATATCTTCATCAAATATGTAAAAATCCTTCCTTGCCTAGTTCAAAACTAATTCAACAATATTCATTTTCCTATTATGTTCACAACAACACTTTATGAAGGAAGTGCTATTTATATATTCTTGATTGCCCTCGGAATTTTTGGGCACTCTTTCCTATCAAATCATTACCGCATGACAAAATTCATCTCCCTTTGCCTAGGAAATCTTCCTCGGCAAATTTCCAAAGTTTTTGTCCACCTAGAAGCATTGTGAAGGAAGTACCTTTTTTATATCTCGAAATGACATGAAATTTATACAGTTCCTTCATATGCCCAAATTATCACCCTCCTCCAAATTGCAGCTCAGTCAAATCATCTATGTGAGCCCAGGTTCAATTTATATTTTATGGCCAAATTGGCACGTTGCAAAGCAAGTGTTATATAGACCCCTCCTATTACCCTCAAACTTTTCGGGCACTCTTCCATACCCAAATAATTGCCACATGATAATATTCAGCTCAATTTTCCTAGTAAATCTTTCTCAAGAAATTTCCAAAGTTTCTACCTCAAGAGAAGCTTTGTGAAGTAAGTACTAGCTAGGCTTACCCAAATGATCTGAAAATTTACCAGCGCATGACCATACCTATGTAACTTACCTACACCAATTTTTAGCTCATTTCATTCATCCAATCTCTCTCACTAGTTTTCCCAAATTTTTGTCCATAGAAGAGCATTGTGAAGGAATTACTACTTGGGCATGTCCAAATGGTATCAATTTTCTATAATTCTTTCCTATGCCCAAATAACCATCCTCCACCAAATTTCAGCTCAATCCATTCATTATTTTGAGCCCAGCTTCAACATTCATATTTTTGTCCAGTGTGGTACTTTGCAAATCAAGTACCACCTAGGCTCCTCCTTTTGAGCTGAAAATTTGTGAAGACGGCCTTCTTAGTAATTGATCATCCTCAGCCAAAACACACGCTCGTTAGCCATGTACATTTCCTGTACCGCTAATCAAACACTTGGTTGCTAATTCATGTTTGAGCATCGATCGGTCTCCTCGTGAGAATCTTATGTTGTAATTTTCTTCCTAGCACCTACCTGGGGAGTGCCCAACCCACTAGACATGCCTAGGCCGCCCAGAACACATGGCAACGCCACGGTCACGCGTTGACCACGCGGCGAGCATGTGAGATTACGCGCTCTAGAGTTGGAGCCCTCGGCCACCATCCAAACCTCGACATATCGCCACCAAACCATGTATTTATGATTAAATAGGTACTTATGTAACTAGAAATGATTTTTGGAAAAAATAAATAGCAAACTATGAGGCAGCTGTAGTTCAAATTTGACCCGCTTCCAACTGAATCGGCGGAAATTTGTCTTTTTCACGAGAGGTGGATCAAAACTTTTTACACCCAACCATTTTGTCAATTGTGCATTAAATATGGCCTAGTATTTTATAAAAATGATTTGGTACAATTTTTTAACTATTATTTTGGAGGTCCTTCACAAAAAAAACCTCCTTTTGGGCACTCGAAAAATGGAAAATGGTTTTTTCGTCCTAAGAAAATGAAAACTTCCTTAGGCAACATTGTTTGCCATTCCAATATGCACCCTTGTGCACAATATGAGATCATTTGAACAAACTATGCCATGAATGTGGCCATAAGATTGATCAGTTGGCTTGAAAGCCATTGATCTCCACACGTGATAGCTCGTTTGTGAGAACACTTTTTTAAAATAATTGCCGTATTACAAGTTTATTATTTTTCCTGGGAACTTGGCCGCATATAATGACACAATGCGAAGGATTCCCAATTTTTTGTTTTTTTTTGAATTTTTTATGCCCGTTTCAAAATGCGGTCAAAACGACGGGAATGATCGTTCGTAGCTAGTGGTTGAATCTTGGAATTTTTTTGGTGTTTCTTTGAGTAAATAGATACTTATGTACCTAGAAATGATTTTTGGAAAAAATAAAGAGCAAACTACAAGGTAGCTACAGTTCAAATTTGACCCGCTTCCAGCTGAATCGGCGGAAATTTGTCTTTTTCACAAGAGGTGGATCAAAACTTTTTACACCCAACCATTTGGTTAATTGTGCATTAAATATGGCCTAGTATTTTACAAAAATGATTTGGTCCAATTATGCAACAATAATTATTTGGGAGGTCCTTCACAAAAAAACCTCCTTTTGGGCACTCGAAAAATGTAAAATGGTTTTTTCATGCAAAGAAAATGAAAACTTCCTTAGGCAACATTGTTTGCCATTCCAATATGCACCCTTGTGCACAATATGAGATCATTTGAACAAACTATGCCATGAATGTGGCCATAAGATTGATCAGTTGGCTTGAAAGCCATTGATCTCGACACATGACAGCTCGTTTCTGAGAACACTTTTTTTAAAATAATTGCCGTATTACAAGTTTATTATTTTTCCTGGCAACTTGGCCACATATAATGACACAATGCGAAGGTTTCCAATTTTTTGTTTTTTTTTGAATTTTTTATGCCCGTTTCAAAATGCAGTCAAAACGGTGGGAATGATCGTTCCTAGATTGTGGTTGAATCTTGGAATTTTTTTGGTGTTTGTCTGATTAAATAGATACTTATGTACCTAGAAATGATTTTTGTAAAACATAAAGAGCAAACTACAAGATAGCTACAGTTCAAATTTGACCCGCTTCCAACTGAATCGGCGGAAATTTGTCTTTTTCACGAGAGGTGGATCAAAACTTTTTACACCCAACCATTTGATTAATTGTGCATTAAATATGGCCTAGTATTTTAGAAAAAAGATTTGGTCCAATTATGCAACAATTATTTGGGAGATCCTTCACAAAAAAACCTCCTTTTGGGCACTCAAAAAATGGAAAATGGTTTTTTTGTCCAAAGAAAATGAAAAATTCCTTAGGCAACATTGTTTGCCATTCCAATATGCACCCTTGTGCACAATATGAGATCATTTGAACAAACTATGCCATGAATGTGGCCATAAGATTAATCATTTGGCTTGAAAGCCATTGATCTCGACACATGACAGCTCGTTTCTGAGAACACTTTTTTAAAATAATTGCCGTATTACAAGTTCATTATTTTTCCTAGGAACTTGCCACATATAATGACACAATGCGAAGGTTTCCCAATTTTTTGTTTTTTTGAATTTTTTATGCCCGTTTCAAAATGCAATCAAAACGGTGGGAATGATCGTTCCTAGCTAGTGGTTGAATCTTGGAATTTTTTTGGTGTTTGTCTGATTAAATAGATACTTATGTACCTAGAAATGATTTTTGTAAAAAATAAAGAGCAAACTACAAGGTAGCTAGAGTTCAAATTTGACCCGCTTCCAACTGAATCGGCGGAAATTTGTCTTTTTCACGAGAGGTGGATCAAAACTTTTTACACCCAACCATTTGATTAATTGTGCATTAAATATGGCCTAGTATTTTAGAAAAATGATTTGGTCCAATTATGCAACAATTATTTGGGAGATCCTTCACAAAAAAACCTCCTTTTGGGCACTCGAAAAATGGAAAATGGTTTTTTTGTCCAAAGAAAATGAAAACTTCCTTGGGCAACATTGTTTGCCATTCCAATATGCACCCTTGTGCACAATATGAGATCATTTGAACAAACTATGCCATGAATGTGGCCATAAGATTAATCATTTGGCTTGAAAGCCATTTGATCTCCACACATGACAGCTCATTTCTGAGAACACTTTTTTAAAATAATTGCCGTATTACAAGTTTATTATTTTTACTAGGAACTTGGCCACATATAATGACACAATGCGAAGGTTTCCCAATTTTTTTTTTTGAATTTTTTATGCCCGTTTCAAAATGCGGTCAAAACGGCGGGAATGATCGTTCCTAGCTAGTGGTTGAATCTTGGAATTTTTTTGGTGTTTCTCTGATTAAATAGATACTTATGTACCTAGAAATGATTTTTGGAAAAAATAAAGAGCAAACTACAAGGTAGCTACAGTTCAAATTTGACCCGCTTCCAGCTGAATCGGCGGAAATTTGTCTTTTTCACGAGAGGTGGATCAAAACTTTTTACACCCGACCATTTGATCAATTGTGCATTAAATATGGCCTAATATTTCAAAAAATTGATTTGATCCAATTTGTCAACAAATATATTATAGGTCCTTCACAAAAAACTCATTTCAGGGATTCAAAAAATGGAAAATGTCTTTTTTGCCAAAAAAAACTCATGTCTCACGACACCTTTTTAAATATATTTATCTTTCTTCATGTTTGTTATTTTTTTATGAAAACTTGTTCATGTTTTGGTGACACAATGAGAAGGTTTTCCATTTTCTTTTTGAATTTCGCAAGTCATAAAATAGCTGCATGATTTTAATGCATTATTTTTAGGCAACTATGACCTATTTAGATGGTCACAACATCATACTGCATTCTGATTGGTCCGTGGACCTCCCACGTAGATCGTGCATCATACGCCGTCGGATGCTGGCGGATCCAACGGCCGTCCTCAACCCTTCCACACTAACTCCGAAACCCTAGGTCATTTTCCATCCACCCCACGCGCCTCCTTTCTTTCCTCGCTCCCTTCTCCTCCTCTCCCCTTCCAAGTCTTCTCTGTCACGACGCCGCACCTCCCACGATTCGATCCAATCCTCTCCCCCGATCCCACCTGCCGGCGGCGACCTCCTCTCAACCAGCCCTGCCGACGGCCTTCAGATCCAACCCGGCTCAAGCCCAACTCCTACCCCGCGACCATGGCCATGGCAGGGGGAGCCCGAATCCCTAGCCTGTGGTGGCTAGGGTTTCGGTCTCCTCCAACTTGATCCCGCGCTGCTCCGGTGAATCCTGAGCCCTCAAGCGCCGGTCCATCTCCGGGATGGCCTTGATCTGCTCGAGGAAGACCGGTTCTTCGTCAACCTGCAAGGATGCGCGCCAGCAGCAGCGATCTCCTCTCCGGTGAGCCCTCCAATGGCGACAAGGATGGTCTCCCCCTCCCAAATCAATCACGGGCTCCCAAATCTCCCTCTGCTCCTCAAGGTCCGACCCATCTCCCCTCTCAGATTTCAGTTTTTTCTTGATTTGGTACGGTGGTGGTTCACCTCTATCCCCCCTCTCTCACTCTCTGTGCTTGTAGCGGCTGTTCCCCCCAACCTCCGGTCCATGCGCGCGGCTGTTCGTCCACTCGAGCGAGCAGGATCCTGGAAGGGAAGGCGACGGTGAGGACACCGACATGCCGGCCAAGATGCAGCTGCAGGCCACGTCGGCGGCGTCCAGGGCGCTCGACCGCTTCGACGTCCTCGGCTGTCGGAGCATCACGGCGCACATCAAGATGGTGAGAAACTTGCCAATACCGCCCCTAAATCTATAGCCTCTGAATCTGCAAGTAACAAGCTAGAGACAGTCTTGCAAGAGAAAGAACGATGTACTTGAACATAAATCAGCAGTTAGTTGCGCAAGTGCTGCCGAATGATTGGATCTGATTTGGACGGCTGCACTGCAGGAGTTCGACATGATCCATGGCCCGAGGTGGCAGTGCATGGTGGGCTGCAGCTTCAGCTGGTACTTCACGCACAGCAAGGGGAGCTTCATATACTTCAAGTTCGAGTTGCTCAGGTTCCTCGTCTTCAAAGGCATGGCGGATGAGCAACCGCTGCCGTGCTGATTTTATCTGTAGGTTTAAGTGACAAGGTGCGCATACAACTTGTGATGCATTTTCCTGGTCTGTAGGTTTACATGAGTTCTGATCTGATGGTGGCATTTTGCAATTCTGATCAGTATAAATAATGGCTATTGAAGATCCATTTATACTTCCACATGGTTTCAGAATCTGGATAGAATCACTATATCAGTTTTGTGATTCGTTCTGTAGCTTGCGTTTGGTAATTGGAAATAACAGAATAGAAATTTGGAATTTTTTTGACACGCCATATAGTATACTGAAAACCACCTTTCTTCTAGTGCTGCTACACAACGCTAGTTAGGATGAGTACAACTACATTTTTATCTATCTGAAAAATGGTGCAAAGATATACTAGTACTTGCCTTGGTGATATGACACATCCATGGTGCGATTTAATTAGATTCAAACTTCGATAGGCCAGGGCGTGTGCATGTATTAGCATGGAACAATTACTACTAATTAATGAAGGAAGCACACTTGTTCACATAAAGGAAGATATGTCTGTGTTAGTATTAGTGTTCTTGATCTTACCTGATAGACTTGTTTTTACTAATGTAAACAAATAAAATCAGATTGTTTGCATAAATCATTCTCACTTTTAATTGAGTTCTAAGTACGTAGTGTCTTTAGTTCTTTGCTTATATTATAGTCAGCATTATACCTTGTGACTGAATGATGTGTTATTTAGTTAGCTAAGCAGTATCTTTAGTTTTCTGATGATTGCTCAACTCTCAATTCTGAATAAATAAGTAGCTGGCCCTATTAGTTCTTTCTTTCTTGAGGGCTATGAGTTGATGGCCATGCTGCTGTTTTACTCTGCTTGATAATTCTTTTACTATCCAGTCTGCTCTCTGCATAGTTTCCGGTTGCATATAAAATGATAAAACAGTGGTGATGTGAGGTCCGACAATGGTTTGTAATTTTGGTTTCATCCCCAACCTCTCCAGCTAGCTTCTTCTTCACATCATATCATATTTGCACCTGCTGCATCATGGATTGGATGGTCACCTACTAGCTAAGTTGCTTAGCATGTATTGCCATCGAATTGGTCAATACTGTTTCACTTTGCTTGTTTCTTATACTAGGTCTATCAGTTACAGCATAAACAAACAAATTGCTTAGCTCTCAACTATGAATACATAGCTAGCTAAACTTGTTCTTTCTTTCTTTCTTTAGAGCTATGACTTATATGGGTCAAGCTGCTGTTTTGCTGTACTCAATGATACTATTGCTGCATGTATACTGATACATGTGGTGATATTTTACTGAACTTAAGTTGTGAATGTACAATTATTTTCCTGCTGCTACTTATCCCTGGCTCACCTATTCTAGTTGGTTTCAATTGATATTTGTCTCGTCCAGCACTCTGACTATAAATTTGTTGCTTTAATCCTGATGATATTGTAGTATAAGGTGGAACACCATATTCCTGTTCTAATCCAAAAGGAATAAAGCAATCATGTTTGTTTGCTTGGTGCGTGTCGATCATAAAAGGCCGAAGAAACATGACAAGTGAACACTTTGAGGCTCTGTTTCCTGTTCCCTGTTGTAGTTTCTTGATTTATTTTGCATATGCAGCACATCATCTTGAATACCATCTGTTTGTATATGCTTAGGGTATGCATGATGCCTATGCTCTGTATTAGATCAGTATGTTAATATTAGTAGGCATATATCCATGTATGAGCAGTGCATAGTGCAGTTGGCCATATTCTAGCTCATATGGATCTTCCTGTGATATGGTGCAGTCCTGTTTTGTTTCATTGATTGCTTTTATTTTGTCCCTAACCATTTTTTTGTTCTATAACATGTAGATGCTGGCGTTCGTTCATGTTTCGTCGCAAGCTCTAGGATGAAGAAGTGAAGAAGCATTTATTTCTAGCTCATTGGAGCTAGTTATACTTTCATAGATATTTAGTTGAAACACTCAATTTAGTTGTGTTCTTGGTGGCTGTAAACCTGATGTGAAGTATGTTCAATTATAAACGTGGTGTGAACTATGTTTGATTGTAATGTACCAAATTTGGTTGTTTTATCTGTTTGAAGTATTACTTCTCTTTTCAATTTGTTCTGATTTAAATATTTGTTTTTATTTACTAGAAAATTGAAATCTGAAGAATCTGACCCTGACCATTGGGACCCACTCAATTAGGACCCATTTGACTATTGGATCCGTCTTAAAAAAGTAATTGTTGAGCAAAAAAGGCCACGACCCAGAAAATAAAAAGGCCGAATTGCTTGCTAGGCCCATGTAGCTATTAAAAATTATCGGGAAAAAAATATAAGTGGGCTGAATTAATGGGCTCGGCCCATATAGACACCTAATTGGACCGGGCTGAATCTCGTGCCACATCAGATTGCCACGCTGGATGCCTACGTGGCATGGGGAGGTTGCTAGTGACCAAAACGCCACAGTAGACGTATTTTGGTCATAAACGTCTACAACCATTCCAGAAGAAAGGTCGCTATAGTCAGTTTATGACCGCTAGCTTTTGACCTTATGTTTTTGGTCACAAAAAGGTCACAAATTGAAAACAGTGACCAATAGTGCTGGTCACAAGTTGACATATTTCTTGTAGTGCATGTACAAGTCCATGTTACCACTTGCTTGGATGTGCAGGCATTGTGCTCCTTGCATCCACCTCTGCATTTTTGACACGGCGAATGGTTGAGCAAATAAGAGGAATCGACCTTGATGTTGTACCGGAGGACAGATACTTACAAGGTTATACGGGTGTGCAGGATGTGTACCAGATCCCGTAGCGCCGTCATGCTTCGCTAAAAAAAGGATTTGCTTGTTCCAAATGATATCTCCAGAAGAAATAAGAGTTAAAGTCAGAGTTGCATAGGCGTGTAAGCTAAGAGAGCAGTGAAAGGATATCCAAACATCATCGGAACAGTGCACAAGGGAGTGATGTGTGGATACCTAGTTCGGGCCGGCGTTTGGGCATGCTCGCCTAGCTAGAGTGCGGGTCACTTCAGAGCCGTTGAGGCTAATGCGTTGGCGTTGGCTGGCCGCGCACAGATGCAGATCTTGAGTGGCAGCGGAGCGCTATGATGTGGTGGACGAGACCGTTGGTGAAGCCCCAACGGCCTCGGGGGGCGGAGGTGCGACGATGTGCTCGGTGAAGTAGCCCCGGTGAGCTGGGAGATGGCGTCGGTGAAGCGCACCTGATGCGGTGGAACTCGGTGTCTGTGAGGCACGTCGGTTGCGTCGGCCGACGTTGTCGGTGGACCACCCGGTGCGGTGGACGAGGGCGTAGATGAGCTAGCTCCGGTGCGGTGGTGAAGCGTGACCGTCGTCGTCGTCGTCGTCCAACACAGAGGTGGGGAACGGTGGGGAAAGAGACGAGACGAGGGGCGATTCGAGGGTTGGCGGCGAATTAGGGATTTGAGCAATCTGGGCACGGAAGGGGACGGTGGAGAAGAGAGATTTTGCAGGGCTAGAATTGGGGCCACCAGATATTTCAATCCGAAACGTGGAAGCGCGAACTTATATTGTCGTCGTGGCACCGAAGCATAGTCCTGTCGGGGTGGTCGTGTGTGTTGGACGGACGTGTAGCACCCAGCCACCCACCCCCCCCCCCCCCAAAAAAGGACGACGACAATATAAGTTCGCGCTTCCACATTTCAGACTATGCTTCGGTGCCTTAAGGCACCTGCCTTTGTGTCCACAACATGTGGGCCCAACAGGTGGCTGGCCCACATGTCAGTGACCCAAAGACAGTTGCCTTTAAGCCACCGAAGCAGCATCCACCTCGACACGCCCCTGGTCTTCCTGGTGCGCCTACATTTGAGAATGCAAACGAATCTTCTTTCATTTCCAAATGAATCTGTATGTATTACCATGCCCGTGTTTTCCTTGCAATAATTAGTCATTCGAAACGAGATACTCCATCCGTTCACTTTTGTAAGTCCTTTCAGACAACTTAAAATGAACTATTTTGCACATTGTCAGAAATGTCTTCAAGGTCTTATAAAAGTGAACAGAGGGAGTACTATAAATTAATTAATGAGGAGTTATTTGAAAAAAATTCGAAACAGTACCCACGCTAACGTGGATTAGAGTGTGTGTCACATAATTAGTTATTTGAATTAGAGTGTGTGTCACATAGTTAGTTATTTTAATTATAGTGTGTGTCACGTAGCAATCTCCAATTCTAACGTGGATTTCGCATTTCACTATATCCACACTACTTTTTTAATACAAATTCATATGTATATGATGAACACCATGGTAGTGAGAAAACTTTTGGATGGATTCAAACATATGACCTACAAAATAGCACAACAAGCTAAGTCAATGTCAACTTTTCGAAACTTAGTATGGCATGAATTCAAAATAATTACCCGTATGCCTGGTCCTCGGTTCAAATCATACAATGTACACCGAATTGAAACATCGATATTAAGTCTCGTACTATGTACATTCAAATGTTGTTTTTAGCCCCCCCCCCCTCGCACAAAAGCTACATACTTCCTGTATCAGTCAATCTTCCTCTCCTAACCACCTTAGGAAGCTATCGGTTTCCAAAACAAGTTCATTCTTTCTCTCCATGTTTCGATCTCTAAGTCTCTCAACTACACAACCCCTTTTTCCACTCTGTTACCAAATGTATTTACCTCACACACCCGCCATTGCACCCCATGCCGAGCTCTCTCTCTCCCCCCTCTCCCTCTCACCCTCTCGCGCTAAATACATGCATTGCCTATCTAGCCCCCCAACCTCTCGTGCGCACGCACGCACGTTGTATATCTAGGTAACTCCCTCGAGACTGTCTCACTCTTTCTTCCGCACGGAGGGCCACATTCGCTCAATCTCGCTCTGTTTATCTGAGTCTCGTTTAACCTCATTTTCTTTCACACACAAATGATATATCTCCTTGTTTGGGCCTCGATCGACACACTCTATACTCTCTCACGTAGATTGTCTATCTAGGTCAGTCCATCCAAGCCGCCGCCACTGTTTCGACCTCATGGTGGGCCACGCTCACTCAATGTCTCTCTCTCTCTCCGTATGTCTCGATTGACCTTGCTCTTTCTCGAACAAAAATGATATATCACCATGTTTGAGCCCAATTCGACCTATTCACATTGTATACTCTCTCACGCACATCGTCTATCTAGGTCACTCTCTCCAACCCATCTCACTCTTGCGATCGCACAGCGACCCTATGTGATCAGTTGACCTTGCTTCCTCCCACGCACAAAATATATCTACACGTCTGTGACTAGATCATCTCTCAAGCTCTATCTTACAACCCTCACCCTTGCCAAAAAGCTCAATCAGACAATATCTCTCCAGAGCATATATATATTTGTTCAATGAATGTCGGACCACACTCACTTTGTCTCTCTATCTATATGTCTCTTGATTGACCTCACTTTCTCACACCGTATCTTCCATGCGTTGAAGCTACTACCTCTCCATCCCTCGCAAAGCCGGAGCTATTTACATTGCGAGGGGCACTCCAATCTTGGATTAATTTGTGTAGGCATTTGTTCTAGTCGGTTTAGATTATATTTTCGTAGCATTCGTCCCACAACTACTCCAAACACCGTTGCAACCCACGCAACTCCCCTAGTTGATTTCCCTTGGCTCGGTCATCGCTCTCTCGCACGTCCTTTCTTGCCTTCAACATCGCACCATGGTATTATTGAAAAAACTATGTTGTTCTCTTTAATTATTACTAGGAAAAGAGCCCGTGCCTTGCATCGGGAGAAAAAAAAAGCACACGTCCTTAACACAATAATCCAGCCTCCTCATCTCACAGGGAGAACCGTGCATGTCTCCCGAGACCTCCTTTTATTGGCCGTCTATTTTTTTGCTGGCTGCTTGATTCTCGTACAACTGGGTGGCCTATATAAACCGGTGATGTTCAATGTATAGGGCCGAGGTGGGACTACTTTATTGACAACACAAACCGTTCTATAGCATAGGCAATACGTACCTTGATTGGTTGTAGGCCAAGAGGAGGAAAGAAACACCCGTTCGATCCCCACCAGCCAAAACATATTTCCTCCTGAGGAGGCCTATTGGGACTGTGTTTGGCGGGTTTGCTTGATGGGTTGAGGCCCATGCCAGCTGGTTGTGGCGTATCAGGTTTCGTTTGGATAGTACCAGACTAAGTTATCGCTGCTTTGAACGACGTACGAAACTTTCTATGGACGGACGAAAAATTACCGCAGGCACGGACGAAAATTAGGGAGCAAGAAGCAATAGCCCCTTTTTTATTAGGGAAAGATAAATAAGCAACAAAACTACACACCGATAGTCCACTTGGAATGGAACAAATTTCGACCCACAAATTAAAGTGCTACAAACTACACACCGAGGGGCCCACATGTCATGAAACAAATTTGGACCCATATACAAATTAAGAAATAAAGGACGAGGATCGAACATGCGATCGGGCCTTCAAGCCGCACGTCAATATGCAACATACGTAGAATAGCAATGTTTGTTGTACCCTCTTTGTTCACATAATGTTTTTATATTACCATAGCCTAATTAATGGATAACATGTAATATTATTTTTAGTACTATTCGCCTTCACTTACTGGTGGGTTCCGTGTGTGATCTCTCTCTCTCGTCCCCTTCTTCGTTTAGACGCACGGGCAAACAGGAAGAACTCGCGGGCGATGTTGCCGTTGACCATATCTGGACGCGTTCACAATTCACGGCACCAGTTTCACGTACCAGCAGCACTAGTCAGTGTGTACGTGCAATGCACGTTAATTTGGAAGTATATTAAGTGCATGCGGCTATTAACTACTAGGATATTATTTGCGTGTTGTCATGTGATTAGCACTATTTTTGGAATGAAATTAACTGCACGCTAAACGTGTTGAGCGCTCGACATTGAAGCAGTCTAGGTCATTGGATGACAAGGAATACATGTGGCTTGATAACATTTTATATTTAATTTGATACCGCTCTAGCAGAACATTCAATTAATCAAACCATACATTTCGTTCAGTCTGACTCCGACTTTAATTATACGGCGATCAATATAAAATAAACGGAAAAGATAAACATTCGGATTTTAAGCATGGCAATCCGAACGTTTTTCATGGCAAATTTAGATTACGCGGCGGCAGGGGCGTCTCGCGGTGGGAAGCGGCTCCTCTGCCGTGCTCTGTGTGTCGTCGGGCCACTGACCGACGGCGACGGCGGCGTCTTGCGCTGTTGTTGGTGTACTCCTGGACGTTGGCCCAGTTCAAGGAAGGCCAAAATGTTCGGGACTTCAGAGCGAGTCAACTGGCGGGAGGAGGCGACTGGCATTGGTGCAAGGAAGCGGTCGACGGCGGCCATCCATGCCGCTGAGGGGGCACTGGCACCCGCGCGGGGACATGGGATGTCAACGGCGCGGTGAAGACATTCGTGTGCACGGGCACCGGCACGGGCGCGCACGTCAGTGCACGCGCAGGCGCATGCGCTAGCAGGTGCACGGGCACCGGCACGGGCGTGCGCATCAGTGCACGCGCAGGCTCATGCACTGGCAGGTCCACAGGGATGGGCGCTGGCGCAGTCGGGGCGACGGGAGCCGGAACGGGAGCGGGGACAGGCGCGGCGTCTTACCGCAAGGCCAGTTCAAGCTCGTACCAAAGCGCCTTATGTTCTTGAAACTCCGGCTGGGTGTCTTCCTCAGGAAACTGGAACACTAAGGGCAGACCATCGTGATGCGGCATGGCGTACGTTTAGGTCAGGCTAGTTGGAGGTAGACGACAGGAGAATTGGAGAGGAAGAGAGAGGATTGTAGCGATACTGGGTAGTGCGGGGTTGATTTTAAACTGCGGCGCCGGCGACATTAAAAGTGGGAGTAGTTGGGACGACGGTGGGCGGCGGAGCCTGGTCAAAGGGCTCGCCTCCCGGTGAGCCTGCACAGCGGTCTGCTCGCACGCCTCCCTAACAGCCGGCGCAACGGTCTGCTCGCACGCCTCCCATCGACTCACACGCTTGCTCGGACGGCACCTGCCGATGAGAAGCGGGGACTCGTGGAGGCACGTGAACGCCCACGGTTTCAATAGTGAAAGCGTTCTCCTTAACGTGATAGGTCTTTGTTCCAAAATACCTTGGCTCTTCATTTGTGCAACTTGTCATAAGCAGCTTGTCTCAAATTGAAGAAAAAAACTTACGAAGTAATATTTGTGCCATATCACGGGACCATGCTTAGTTTCAAGAATTTATGCTCACTTTTGGATTTTCTGAAATTTAAGATCCAGGTTTCGAAACAATATCATAACCTGCATCATGCAATAAATTTTCAAGCTGTACATCTATCCTGTTGTATTTCTTAAGAATGGATTTGGTCAAAAAAATTGCTTAGTTAGACTTCAGACAAGTTATATATGCAGAGTAATAGGATAATCCCTCCGTACCAGTGCATTGCCTGATATATTAACTCAAGTACTAGGCACGAACAAACGGGCTCAATTCTGTGCTCATCCTGGTGTAGTAGTAGTAGTAGTAGTACTAGGCAATGTAGTTGACGGGTGACCTTGACGAGCGGCGACCGAGGGAATTGAACCATGCTCGGCACGGTAGGTAACATTGTTTAGTTACTCAAGCATCCCTCCGTTGTTCATCGGTACTCATTATGGACCGGGGACATGAGGGGAATTTCCTAGGGCTGGAATTCTGGCCACCAGATATTTCGACTTGAAACGCTGAGGCTCGACTGGTTGGGGTTGCCTAATGTGCGTACCACGCATGCCACCGAAGGACATGAGCCCGGTTTTTTTAGGATCAACACGAGCCAAGGTCTGGCTGGTACGCCGTTGGGTCCTACCATTCGAGAATACGAAAGGAACCTTTTAAATTGCCGAACGAATCTATGTGTATTACAATACCCGTATTTTCCTTGCAAATACTAATCTCAACATGGTAATTGATTTCTGACGAGTTGTTGAATTAGAGTGAGTTTGTGATATAGTGATCTCAATGTGGATTTCACATTTGATGGTATCCCTAGTAAGTTTTCCAATGCAAATTCAAATTTAAAAGATGAACAATACGGAGGTGAGAAAACTTTGTATGTATCAAGCATATGACCACACACACACACAAAGACACACACGCACGAACACAACAACAATACAATAAGTATAGTGCATCTATTTTTCCAAACCATGCATGTATGGCACGAATTCAAAAATACTCCTTCTATTCCTAAATATTAGTCTTTTAGAGAGTTCAACAAGTGACTACATACGAAGCAAAATGAGTGAATCTAGACTCTAAAATATGTCTATATACATCCGTATGTGCCAGTCCATTTGAAGCCTCTAAATGATGATATCGGGTTTTGTCACAATTATCGTCATAGAAGTGTCATATGTATGAAAGAAAAAAATTTCATTTGGCCCAAAATGCCAAGGATGTGTCTTTTTTTTGTAGTGCTACAGCCGTTGGATGGAAATCGTATGGTCACTAGAGCTAGAATCGTGCATATTGACTAAGTTGACAAAGCCCACCGTCCCCGTCAACTTAGTAGGCCCACAAGTCAGCCTACCACTATACTGGGTCCCAGCTAGTAGGGGAGTATTAATTTTTTTGTGCGTAATAAGGAGGCACTTCCTTGCATGCCAAGATATAACTGGTGGGTCCAAGCTTCCAGCGGCAGTAACGCTTTTTTCGCGAAATACAGAGGCCCTTTCGGTGGGTCCCAGATGTCAGGTGGAGGAATCATTATTTTGCGCGTAATAAGGAGGCATTTCCTTGCGTGCGGCCGTGGACCCAGCTGTCAGCCTATCCACATACAGTCCACTTCAGATGCATGTCAATCATTGACCATGTTGACCATGCTGCGCTGAGAGCACCAGGGCGGTGGATGATGGCGAGGCCTAGGAAGGTAATGACACGAAGGCAGGGAAGATTCAGCAGTTGTTTCCCACGCGGAGGGGAGTATGACTGTACGAGGGTTTACTAGTTCGTCTGTCATCGCCGGAGAGTAACAACAAGTGTGGGTGAGTAGAGGGACGGCTAGGCCAGCAATGGGAGTATGATGGGGCGGTGATGCCTACGCGGCAACACAGCTGGCTACGAGGAGGAGATAGCAGGTAGTCCCGCCGGCGCTAGTTTGAGCGGCTGGAGCAGGAAGAGCAGAGATTGAAGAAGCACGATGGCCATTGGATGGACATCCAACAGTCACTGCTTTTGCGTCAACCTTTTTTTAGGAAAGCCTCAAATCTGTGGAAAACATCATACAACCCATCTGCCATTATTTCTAATAAGTTACAGCCCATTTGCTAATTCTTAAGGTTTTTTGGAGCCCATATTCTTTTTTTTAGCATTACAGCCCATATTGTGGCCACGGTTAAAAAATTATACGAAATTTTGCATATTTTGGTGCGATCTGAACTGTTTTTAATCCCGAAATTTCGGGTCACATTCAAACTGATTTTAAAAATAAATATATATCAATATAAAATCCAACAAATTGTCCACGCGAAAAAATCAATGCAATTTTAAATCTCGAAATGAAAAGAAGAATTTTGAAACAAATTGCCGGTTTGATGTATTTAAAAATGTACAACCCATTTCTCATTATTGATAGGCCATTTTATCGGCCAGCCGAATGAAGCTCTCCTCGTCTTGGAAGATTTGCGGCCCAACAGGCCTGACAAAGCGACTTACATGGCAAATCACAAAAGAAACTGGGCTGTGGTCGTGGACCCAGCTGCGGCCGTGGACCCAGCTGTCAGCCTCTCCATGTACACTACTCTTCCGATGGAAGTCGGTCGTTCACCACATTGACCACGCCGCGCCGAGGGCACCAAGGCGGTGGATGATGGCGAGGCCTAGGAAGGGGACAACGCAGAGCCGGGGAAGACGCGGCAATGGATGCCCACGCGGAGAAGAGTACGAGGGTTCACTGGTTCGACTGCGGTGTGAGGCTGCCGTCGCCGTAGAATAACAGGGGTGTGGGTGAGTAGAGGGATGCCATGGGCAGCGTTGGGAGTAGTAGGGGGCGGTGAGGCCTCCGCGGCATCACAGCCGGCCACAGGAGGCAGGAGCACGCGGCACGACCGGCGCTGGTTTGGGCGACTGGAGCAAGAAGACCAGAGGTTGAAGAAGCACCACTGCCGTTGGATGAACATCGTACGGTAACTGGAGCTAGAATCATTCATATTGACTAAGTTCACAAGGCCCTCTGTCCCCGTCAACTTGGTAGGCCCACAAGTCAGCCTCCCGCGATGCTGGGTTCCAGCTGGCAGGGGGAGTATTCATTTTTTGTGCGTAATAAGGAGGCACTTCCTTGCATGCGAAGATAGCTGGTGGGTCTGACCTGTTAGCGGGGGGCACGTTTTTTCGCGAAATACGGAGGCCCTTCCGGTGGGTCCCAGATTTCAGGTGGAGAAATCAAAGACTTGAGAAGGCGTACAGAACAAGCTAGTGTACCAGTAAAGAGACGTTGCTAAGTTTTAGAAACAAGAGAGACGTGCTCCTGTAGCTGGTTCGAATCCAAACCTAGACTATGACTATATATGGTGCTATGCTACTCTGCAAGTAATGAAACTGACATATCCAACATTCGCTTCTCCTCTTCTCTACTTACTCTGCCTAGCATCAGAAGCTCTGGCCGTAGCAACCATGTCCGCTGGCTGCTCGTCCACCTGCTCTTCAGCAGGCAACAACCAAATATGCGCCAAGTCGCCACCCATACCATCGCCTCTGGGTCTCATCACCCCCCCCCCCCCCCCGCTGGCATGCGCACCGCAGCCGGTTGCTCATCGCAACCCGCTGCCGTTGGTGTGGTGCCACTGCTGCAAATCACGCAGAGTCATCCGTCGCGTCTCAACCACAATCCTCAACCCTGGTCGAGTCTTCTACAATATGTTTAAGTGTTGTTCTGCGGCTTTCAGTTGCTGATTTTTTAATAGTTTGGTTGATGATCTTCCAATTTGATTCGTGCAGAAAAGGGAAGATTCATGTGATTTGTATTTCTGGGAAGTTGCTGATGTGGGGGAGTGCAACTACGCTGATTATTTGGTTAGCCAAGGAATCCCAATACCAGTAGGTTGGGGTATTGGACAAGTAACTGAAGGAACGACAAAAGAGGAAGATCTAGATGTGATGCCGTGAGACCGATGCACCAGGTGTCTTCCAGTTTTTCGCCGACGTTGCCATGTCATTTTCTTGCATGTTGCATTTCATCATGTCATCATGTGCATTGCATCATCATGTTTTTGAAACTTGCATCCGTTCGGTTCCCCAAGTTCCGTCCGTTGTCTGTTCTGAGCCCAGACACACTTGCACGCGCCCGCGGCACCTCCGAAATATTATTTTATAAGTGGCTAGAAAATGTTCTCGGAATGGGATGAGATTTGGCGTGCGGTCTTGTTATGTTGTAGGTAGGCCGCCTGCCAAGTTTCATCGCGTTCGAAGTCCGTTTGATGCCCCAATGGATAGCTATAGCGACAATATAGTCGGTCAAACGTCGGACGTTTTCGGTCTTCGAAAACAGTCGCCGGGCCTCTCTCTCTTCTCTTCTCTCAGCCCAAGGCTTTCTGCACAACCCACTACCACTCACCGCCAGGCCCAACCTAACCCTCCTCACATCCGGAGCCGTCCGATTGTTAACAGAGGGCCCCGAAACCCCTCCTAACCACCCGACCCGTCCTTGCATCAGTGCATTGAACCCCTCACGCGCGTCCGAAAGTTGTCCCGAACCCGACCCGGGCAGTCGTCACCGTTTGGTCCGGATCATCCCCAAACATCTATAAAATATCTTCGTTTTATTTATTGGACTCCCTAATCTATATTTTTCTCAGACATCCGATTACGATCGTAGGGACGTGATAGCCCCTACCCTAATCTCTTTGCAATATAAATCATGGGCAACCCTAGAAACTAGGGATCCTGTCCCATCCATCCCGAATCCCTCCGCCGCCGCCGCCCCGTCTCATCATCCACATCGGGATCTACATCCCACCAACACATCGCCTCCACCTTCTCCTCGGTCCCAAACCAACCAGAATCCACCCTAGCCTTCTCCTCGATCCCTTGCTCATGCCCGAGGCCCCCTCCTCTTGGTCTCCATGATGGGACTCCACCCACGGCAAGCCGCCTCCTCGTGCCCTGTAGGACGTCGCCGACGACCAAGACCATCAAGCCAGCGCCTCCAACATTGCCGACCACCGCGCCACAGGGCCCCGCGGCCTCAAGCCCCATGCGTTGTGGACCCCCTCTGCCGCGCCTCTGCTTCACCGGAGACCGGCTCCGTCGTCGCCCAAGTCCACCGGGGCTTTAGCTGTGCTTGTGCCCTCCTCCACGAACTTCCCCGCCGGACCTCTCCTGTAGCTGAGCCCCCTCCCTTGCGCGCCTATCTCCTCTCGCTGCTCTGCCTCGTCCCAGAGCAAGCTCGCCCGCATTCCTCGTCCTCCTCGCGCTGATGGTTGCCAGCCACCCAAGCAGCAGTAGTCCCGAGCCCCAGCTGCAACCACCTTGTCCGCCCGAGCACCGCCGCGCCGGCTAGCGAGCCGACGCCGACGAGCACCAACAGGCCGTCCTCGTCGCCCTTGCTCCCTTCCCTTTCTCTTCTTCACTGGACCTCTCCCTGACCACCCCCCTCGTCCTATTTCTGTCATAGGGATCCATGGCACCGCCATTGGAGCTCCGCCTCCTCCGGCCAGCACCCCGCTGCATCGCCCGCTGGATCCGTCCCCCTCGTCCATCCACTCATCGCCGGAGGTCACCGCCATGCACTGCTTCCCGCATCGCCAGCGACCGTCCGCTACTTCTCGAACGAGATGGCCAGCGCTCCCTTCTGTTGACTTGGTCCAGCGCCAGCGTGGACGAGTGCCACATCGCCCGCGTGCCCTCCTCTGCCTTGCCTTCGCATGGTCCACCAGATCCGCGAGGCCCATGTCTGGTTTTCCTCTCCACCGCCTTGGGCCAAAGCCCATGGGTGAGCAGCCCAACAACCCCTCTACTGTGATCCTATTGGGCCAGCCAGATTCGGCCCAATATCTTTTTTTTTCATGCGATGTACGATTTTATCTAATTATCCAGAGTTTGCCAGTTTTGCAGAAAAACCGTGCATCATATGTAAATAACTTATATATGAAAAATGCTTAGAATTTTATCTAGTTTCATAATTTCCAACTTTCATCCATGTTAAAAATATTTAAAATGCTGCTTGTTTAAATTTGCCTATTGCCATGGTAAAATGATTTAATTCATAACTAAATAACCGTAGCTCCGATTTTAATAAACTTTATATGTAAATGGGGTAGAAAAATGACTAGTTTAACAAGGTGTACTTAATTTGCATGTTTAACAACTCTAAAATATGGTTTATGGCAGAACAGTATTGTCGGTGTCAAAACCGACGGATCTCGGGTAGGGGGTCCCGAACTGTGCGTCTAGGATCGATGGTAACAGGAGACAGGGGACACAATGTTTACCCAGGTTCGGGCCCTATCTATGGAGTTAATACACTACATCCTGCTTGATTTATATTGATGAATATGGGTGTTACAAGAGTTGATCTACCACGAGATCAAGATGGCTAAACCATAGAAGCCTAGCCTATACGACAATGGTGATGAATATATCATTTCCGGACTAACCACTCCGATTTATATAGACACCGAGAGGATCTAGGGTTTACATAGAGTCGGTTACATTAAGAAGGAATCTTCATAGTCGGTCGCCAAGCTTGCCTTCCACACCAAGGAGAGTCCAATCCGGGCACAGGTACAGTGTTCGGCCTTCCTATCTTCACAGCCCATCAGTCCGGCCCATGGATAATAGGCCGGACACCCGAGGACCCCTTAGTCCAGGACACCCTCAATAGCCCCCGAACCAGTCTTCAATAGCGAGGTGTTCGGCACACAAATTGTCTTTGGCAGTGCAAGGCGGGTTCCTCCTTAAACGATCTCCAAGTGATGTATTCGGCCATTGGTTCCATGTAGCTCCCCTCGGCTTCTGCGCCTTAAATAACTTCGCCTCCCACGTGCCAAGTGAAGGTGGAAGGTCAGGGTATTTTTGCGGATAACACCCCGCCCATGCAAGGGAGAGCGCCTATTTAAAGATACCGGATCTTAGATCCATTTGGCACCATGCAGAGGAAACCCCCGGAAACCATTCTAGCATGGCTAGCGTCCCCAGCTCCTCCACCCGTTACGACCCAGAGAAGGGCCAGTGGGAGAGGTGTTCAGTGTCCCACGGTCAATTGATGGAGCTGCAGACGCATGGATTTCTTAACCCCGCAGATCTAGTTCCTGTTCGAGCGGGGCTAGATTCCTTCAACGGTGAGATTCAGGCAGAGGACTTCCTCAATCCATCTGGGGGAGAGCGAGTATGTTTCGTCCCCTACCTGCTAAGGGGTGTTGGATTTCCCATTCATCCGTTCCTCTGAGGGCTTCTGGAATACTATGGCCTCTAGTTGCACAACCTCACCCCTGCCTCCGTTCTATGCATTGCGAGTTATGTTGCCTTATGTGAATTATTCCTGGGTATCGAGGCTCATTTCGAGCTACGGAAGAAGTTGTTCTGTCTTGTCCCCCGTAACCACGAGGGGTCAATATTTGAAGTGGGTGGAGCCGAAGTGGGCGATACCAGAGATCTGTCCGGCACAGCAAGGAAGGCATCTGAAAAATCACCTTCCGATTGGTTCTATATTGAGGACGTCGCGCTTCCCAACCCAGGTCGAAAGGGTCTTCCTGAATTTGCAAGCGTTCCGCTGAAGAAACGCCACAGTTGGTGTCCTCAGAGTCTTGAAGAGGAGGACAACACAGAAGTTCGCCAGCTTATGAGCAAGATAAAGACGCTCGCTCAGTCCATACTTACAATAATCGAGGTAATGGCGATCTCCATAGTGCGTGGGGTTCAGCCGCTAAAATACAGAGGGCTGCCCATGTGGCACTATAATGGAGAGGATGACGCCTCCTGTTATGGCCGGAAGGGTCCGGATACCCCCGTCGCTTTGGCAAAAATGTTGGCCAAGCTTTTTAAAGGGGAGGAAGAGGAGTTTCTTCGCATTATGCACAGAGATGGATATTCTATGTATAATCCTCCCTGTTGGGTAAGCTTTGCCCTTTCGATTCCCCTCATTCCCCTTCCGGATTACCTTTGATAAATTTCAAGTCTGTTTGTTATGGCAGCACTGGCGGAAGGTCAACGAAGGACTTCATAGTCCTGCCCCACAGCCGGAGATCCACAACCGGGAACTAGATCTTGGGTTTGAAGAGGATCCGGATATATTCGTGGTGCTCGCGGGGGGAGTTTTCTACCAGACAAGCTATGACGGCACAGAAGTGGCCATCACCGCCGACTATCCTGGCCTTCTTCCTGCTTCTCATGTAAATAATTAAGAAACACCTTCTCTAAGAGTGCTCTTATTACGCCTCACCCATCGCAATGTATCGTGCTTCACAGGGGAGACATTCGGCGATTTCAAAGAGATCGGCTCCAGCACCGGACAAGCCTTCCAAGAGGAAAGCAAACGAAGACATGGTCGTGCCTTCATTGAAGAGGTGTGAATTCGCCAACCTGCCCCTGAGCAGTCACATCCAACCATGACCTTCCCGTTTTCCATTTGCCAGGAGGAAGGCGCGCCGGACTATATCCGGGGGTCTGAGCGGCCGTACTTCCCACAGCCAGGATTCAAATCCTGCTGTGAAGACGGGGGCTGATGCAAGGGCGACGCCGGACTGTCCTCCAGCCAAGGACTCGGACGATGTATCCGTCCCCAACTCGGAAGTGGAGAGTGCTATGAATCATCGGCGCCGCCGGGCCATTTTACAGGATCCTGGCTTTTCAGAAGAGTCGTTTAACGCCTTCAACATAGTCGATGAATACATCTGGGCAGCTCGAGATGGGATTAGCAGGGCCACAAAGCAACATTTGGAAGATGTGCAGGTAAATTCGCTTTGTCTGACTATGATAACCATATGTCAGTAGCCCCCGAGACTTAAAGGAGTTGAAACAACTGATTTAAGGATCAATGTACAACCAGGTGCTTATGGAGAAGTATACCCAGCTGGCTCCGGAACTAGAAAAGTGTCAGCGCCAGCTGATGGCTGCTAACGCCGGACTGGAGAAATACAAGGCATCTCTAGGTAATATTTTCCTCCATCGAAAATTCATAAGGTTATACCGATAGTGTGAATCTGGGTTCTAATCTTTGTGTTGGGTCATTTAGACCAAGTACGAGAGCAGCTGGATGCCGCTCGAAGCGAAGAACACGGAGCCAAAAAGCTACTAGCAGCGGGCGAGCGTGTATTGACAAAGGTCGTTGAAGAGAAAAAGAAATTCCAGGATTCGAACACCAACCTAGGTGAAGAACTGAAAGATGTGCTAGTGCAGCTAACCGACTCTGTGAAGGAGAACAAGAAGCTCCGAGGCGGCATATTCAGTATGTGGCCGCTTTTATCTTATAACAGCTTGGAGTTAGCGGTAGCTGATATAGCTGTAATCGCATGTGTGTTGACGAACCATCCTGAAGAGGAAGCGTTCGGATCATCAAATGATCTTCTCCAGGAGCTGTCGCAGTTGCACAAGCAAGCTCAGCAGGCTATGCGGAGTGTAGCCAAGGCTTTATGGCCATCCGACTCCCCTCCAGGAAGCATGGAGAAGCTGGTAGAGCTGTTCAAGGGAGCGCGGTGGCGTATCCGGCTGTGGAAGATATCTGCCTGCCGAGATGGTGCCCGAGAGGCCTGGGCTATGGTGAAGACGCGCTATACCATGCTGGATCCTAATCACATGGCTCGTGTCGGGCCGGTATGGCCGAATGGGGAAGAAATTCCCGTTAGTATATTATATGACCAAGTAGAGGTGGCCGCCAAATATTCTCAACAGGAATGTAAGTTAGACTGCCTGTTGGAAGATGTAGAGGAAGAGGTGTTCGAGTCCAAGTGACTGTGTACTTTCCTTGTCTAGCTGAATTGTATATCATTTGTCATGGCAGACCTTTTTGCTTCCACCTCCGGACCCGAAGGTGCAGAGTGTTTCCCAATACCGTCGCGGCCGAATAGGCCGGGGTATGCCTGGAAAACTAGGCGTAGGGGTCGTAGTTTCTTGAACAGACAAGTTGTATCCGGCTAGCTATGTTATATTACATTGATATCATAAGAAACATCTTCCAGAGAGAATAGTTCCATTAAGGTTTCCTTTCTCAGGATGTGCATGCATTTAATGTACATGTCCGAGTTGTGATGAGAGCACCATAGTTTGTATCACTTCTGGGGGTGCACAATGGAGTGAGTTTTAGAAAACATCTTTAATTCACCAACCAAATATTCCCTTAAGAACTCTAGCTTTCGGCTTGCTACCTCTTGAGCACTGCGTTGGCTGTCCCGAAGAGGAAAGGATGATGCAGCAAAGTAGCGTAAGTATTTCCCTCAGTTTTTGGGAACCATGGCATCAATCCAGTAGGAGGTTGCGCGCGCGTCCCTAGTACCTGCACAAAACAAGTAACTCCTTGCAACCAACGCGATAAGGGGTTGTCAATCCCTTCACGGTCACTTACGAGAGTGAGATCTGATAGATATGATAAGATAATATTTTTGGTATTTTTATGATAAAGATGCAAAGTAATCCATAAATGGAAATTGGAATCCATAAGTGGTTCTCATAATAGATTCATAAGGTAATTTAATTTTATTTCTAGGAAAGTGGTTCATGCCTTTCCTTAATGGAAATTGGAATCTAATATTTCCTTCCTTCATATCAATAATTGCACCAATCGTTCTAAGGAAAGGTCTACCAAGAATAATAGGACATGAAGTATTGCAATCTATGTCAAGAACGATAAAATCTACGGGCACATAATTCCTATTTGCAACAATAAGAACATCATTAATTCTTCCCATTGGTTTTTTAATAGTGGAATTCGTAAGGTGCAAGTTTAGAGAGCAATCATCAAAATCAGGGAAACCTAACAAATCACACAAAGTCTTTGGAATCGTGGAAACACTAGCACCCAAATCACATAAAGCATAGAACTCATGATCTTTAATTTTAATTTTAATAGTTGGTTCCCACTCACCATAAAGTTTTCTAGGGATAGAAACTTCCAACTCAAGTTTTTCTTCATAAGATTGCATCAAGGCATCAATGATATGTTTAGTAAACGCTTTATTTTGACTATAAGCATGAGGAGAATTTAGCACGGATTGCAACAAGGAAATACAATCAATCAAAGAGCCACTTTCACAATTAAATTCCTTGAAATCCAAAATAGTGGGTTTAGCACATCTAGGGTTTTAATTTCTTCAATCCCACTTTCATCAAATTTAGCATCAAGATCTACAAACTCCGAATTTTTGGAACGCCTTCTAGGTAAAGGTGGATCATATTCAGTCCCATCATTATTAAGATTCATATTGCAAAACAAAGATTTAATAGGGGACAGATCAATAACTTTTAGATCTTCATCTTTATTTTCATAAAAATCCAGTTTAGCGGCCATCCTATTAACTAAGCTAGCCTGCTTATCCGAAATTTCAGCATCCAATTTCTCAAGATGAGCAATTTAGGATCTTATACCATCAAATTCTTTAGACATATCATCGAGCTCTTTATTCATAAAACTCATAAAACTTTTTTGTTCCTTAAGCTCGTTTCTAAAGAAACTATTATGCTCAAATGGCAAGACCATAAAACTCCTAACGTTGTTTTCGATTTTTTCTAACCTTTTAAGGTGAAGATCACCAAATCGGGGAAGAGCCATCGAGACAAGCAGGTAATCCAACACACAAGCAAACAAAAAGCAAGCGGGCAAAAAGAGGCAAATAGAGAAAGAGAGGGAGGATAGAGAGAGAGGGTGAATAAAATGGCAGGGGTGAAGTGGGGGAGAGGAAAACGAGAGGAAAATGGCAAATAATGTAATGCGGGAGATAAGGATTGTGATGGGTACTTGGTATGTTGACTTTTGCATAGACTCCCCAGCAACGGCGCCCGAAATTGCTCATTGTCGGGAGTCAAATCTTGACTTGCGTGAACCTCCCCGACAACGGTGCCAGAAATTCTTCTTCCTACCTCTGGAGCAGTGCGTTGGATTTCCCCGAAGAGGAAAGGATGATGCAGCAAAGTAGCGTAAGTATTTCCCTCAGTTTTTGGGAACCATGGCATCAATCCAGTAGGAGGTTGCGCGCGCGTCCCTAGTACCTGCACAAAACAAATAACTCCTCGCAACCAACGCGATAAGGGGTTGTCAATCCCTTCACGGTCACTTACGAGAGTGAGATCTGATAGATGTGATAAGATAATATTTTTGGTATTTTTATGATAAAGATGCAAAGTAAAATAAAGGCAAAGTAAAAAAGCAAAGGAAAGAACTAGGTATTGGAAGATTAATATGATGAAGATAGACCTGGGGGCCATAGGTTTCACTAGTGGCTTCTCTCAAGAGCATAAGTATTTTATGGTGGGTGAACGAATCACTGTTGAGCAATTGACAGAATTGAGCATAATTATGAGAATGTCCTGGTATGATCATGTATATAGGCATCACGTCCGAGACAAGTAGACCGACTCCTGCCTGCATCTACTGCTATTACTCCACTCATCGACCGCTATCCAGCATGCATCTAGAGTATTAAGTTCATGAAAACGGAGTAACGCCTTAAGCAAGATGACATGATGTAGAGGGATACATTCATGCAATATGATAAAAAAACAACATCTTGTTATCCTCGATGGCAACAATACAATACGTGCCTTGCTTCCCCTACTGTCACTTGGAAAGGACACCGCAATATTGAACCCAAAGCTAAGCACTTCTCCCATTGCAAGAAAGATCAATCTAGTAGGCCAAACCAAACTGATAATTCGAAGAGACTTGCAAAGATAACCAATCATATATAAAAGAATTCAGAGAAGATTCAAATATTTTTCATAGATAATCTTGAGCATAAACCCACAATTCATTGGTCTCAACAAACACATCGCAAAGAGAAGATTACATCGAATAGATCTCCACAAGAGAGGGGGAGAACATTGTATTGAGATCCAAAAAGAGAGAAGAAGCCATCTAGCTAATAACTATGGACCCGAAGGTCTGAGGTAAACTACTCACACTTCATTAGAGAGGCTATGGTGTTGATGTCGAAGCCCTCCTTGATAGATACCCCCTCCGGCGGAGCTCCGAAACAGGCCCCAAGATGGGATCTCGTGGAGACAGGAAGTTATAGCGGTGGAATTAGGGTTTTGGCTCCGTACCTGATCGTTTGGGGGTACGTAGGTATATATAGGAGGAAGGAGTACGTCGGTGGAGCAACAGGGGCCCACGAGGGTGGAGGGCGTGCCTAGGGGGTAGGCGCACCCCCTACCTCGTGGCATCCTCCTTTGTTTCTTGATGTAGGGTCCAAGTCTCCTGGATCATGTTCGGTGAGAAAATCATGTTCCCGAAGGTTTCATTCCGTTTGGACTCCGTTTGATATTACTTTTCTTCGAAACCCTAAAATAGGCAAAAACAGCAATTCTGGGCTGGGCCTCCGGTTAATAGGTTAGTCCCAAAAATAATATAAAATTGGATAATAAAGCCCAATAATGTCCTAAACAGTAGATAATATAGCATGGAGCAATCAAAAATTATAGATACGTTGGAGACGTATCACGGCTTCACCCAGTCTGAGGTACACATCCGGATGATCCGGCAGTAACAATCACAGAGGTGCTCCCTTTATGCTCTAGCCGAACTAACAGGAACGTAGGGCATAAGAACATGAGCCAGGCAACCCAGTTTGGCTAAAACTTAAGTCATATCGATGCATATAGTGGCGAAGAAAAGGTACATATGGAAAAACTCATATGTGAGGAGCTTAATGCTCAATGAATGACAAGAACTTCTATCTGGGAAGCCCCCAGGTACAAGTAACATACATATTTAGAGATGTATGTGTCGATGGTGTTCGGTCTAGCCATACCGAAGCTTTAAATCAAGGAAGAAGAAAATAATAAAAAAAGAGAAAAAAATAATGGAAGCTACAGGGGAGCAGGAGACGAACACGAGGTTTGGCGCTAGGCATAGAATCTTTGGAGTCTGGCCGCGTCCCAGGGGTTCGGCTCGAGGTGATTGTCTGATGCAACGCGAAGACGGTATGGTCCTCCGATGAGAACTTCGTCAATTATAAAGGGACCCTCCCATTTGGGCTTGAGTTTGTCCTTTTTCTTCTCCGGCAGGTGCAGAACGAGTTCGCCAACGTTGTAAGTATTGGCCTGTGATACGTCCATTTTGCATCATGCTTTTATATCGATATTTATTGCATTATGGGCTGTTATTTCACATTGTGTCACAATACTTATGGCTATTCTCTCTTATTTTACAAGGGTTACATAAGGAATGCGAATGCCGGCAGCTGGAATTCTGGGCTGGAAAAGGAGCAAATATTAGAGACCTATTCTGCACAACTCCAAAAGTCCTGAAACTCCACGGAACACCTTATAATAAATAATTAAAAATCCTCGCCAAAGATGAAGACCAGGGGGCCCACACCCTTCTCACGAGGGTGGAGGGCGCTCACCCACCTAGGGCGCGCCCCCCTGCCTCGTGGGCCCCCTGGTGGCTCTCCGACGACCATCTTGTCCTATATGAAGTCTTTCGTCGAGAAAAAAATAAGAAGCAACCTTTCAGGACGAAACTCCGCCGCCACGAGGCGGAACCTTGGCGGATCCAATCTAGAGCTCCGGCAGACCTGTTCTGCCGGGGAAACTTCCCTCCCGGAGGGGGGAATCATCGCCATCGTCATCACCAACGCTCCTCTCACCGGGAGAGGGCAATCTCCATAAACATCTTCATCAACACCATCTCATCTCAAAACCCTAGTTCATCTCTTGTATCCGATTCTTGTCTTCAAGTCCAGGATTGGTGCTAGTAGGTTGCTAGTAGTGTTAATTACTCCTTGTAGTTGATGCTAGTTGGTTTAATTGGTGGAAGATCATATGTTCAGATCCTTTATGCATATTAATACCCCTCTGATAATGAACATGTTTATGCTTTGTGAGTAGTTATGTTTGTTCCTGAGGACAAGGGAGAAGTCTTGCTATTAGTAGTCATCTGAATTTTGTATTCGTTCGATATTTTGATGAGATGTATGTTCTCTAGCCTCTAGTGGTGTTATGTCAATGTCGACTACATAACACTTCACCATTATTTGGGCCTAGAGGAAGGCATTTGGAAGTAAGAAGTAGATGATGGGTTGCTAGAGTGACAGAAGCTTAAACCCTAGTTTATGCGTTGCTTCGTAAGGGGCTGATTTGGATCCATATGTTTCATGCTATGGTTAGGTTTACCTTAATACTTTTGTCGTAGTTGCGGATGCTTGCAATAGAGGTTAATCATAAGTGGGATGCTTGTTCAAGTAAGAACATCACCCAAGCACCGGTCCACCCACATATCAAATTATCAAAGTACCGAACGCAAATCATATGAACGTGATGAAAACTAGCTTGACGATATTCCCATGTGTCCTCGGGAGCGCTTTTCCTTATATAAGAGTTTGTCCAGGCTTGTCCTTTTCTACAAAAAGGATTGGGCCACCTTGCTGAACTTTATTTACTTGTTGCTCGCTACAAATTATCTCATTACAAAACTATTTGTTACCACTTATTTCAGTACTTGCAGAGAATACCTTGCTGAAAACCGTTTATCATTTCCTTCTGCTCCTCGTTGGGTTCGACACTCTTACTTATCGAAAGGACTACAATAGATCCCCTATACTTGTGGGTCATCAAGACTCTTTTCTGGCGCCATTGCCGGGGAGTGAAGCGCCTTTGGTAGGTGGAATTTGGTAAGGAAAAATTTATATAGTGTGCTGAAATTTACTGTCACTTGTTACTATGGAATGTAATCCTCTGAGGGGCTTGTTCGGGGTATCTTCACCCCGACCAGTAGAGCAAAGAGTTGCTCCTCAACCCACTGAACCTATTGAAAATGAAATTCCTTATGAGTATCCTTCGAGTATAATAGAAAAACTGCTAGTTAATCCTTTTATAGGAGATGGAACAAAGCATCCTGATGAACACCTAATATATGTGGATAAAGTTTGTGGATTATTTAAGCTTGCAGGTATTTCCAATGATGTTGCTAAGAAGAAGGTCTTCCCTTTATCTTTGAAGGGAGACACATTGACATGGTATAGGCTATGTGATGATATGGGATCATGGAACTATAGAAGATTGAAATTGGAATTTCATCAAAAGTATTACCCTATGCATCTTGTTCATCATGATCGCAATTATATATATAATTTTTGGCCTCGTGAAGGATAAAGCATCGCTCAAGCTTGGGGTTGGCTTAAATCAATGTTATATTCATGCCCCAATCATGAGCTTTCAAGAGAAACAATTCTTCAAAAAAATTATGCTCGGCTTTCTGATAACAATCGCACCATGCTTGATACTTCTTGTGCTGGCTCTTTTATGATGAAGACTATTGAATTCAAATGGGATTTATTGTATAGAATTAAATGCAACTCTGAAGATTAGGACCTCGACAATGGTAAGGAGTCAGGTATGACACCTAAGTTTGATTGTGTTAAATCTTTCATTGATACCGATGTTTTCCGTAAGTTTAGCAGTAAATATGGACTTGATTCTGAGATAGTAGCTTCTTTCTGTGAATCTTTTGCTACTTATGTTGATCTCCCTAAGGAGAAGTGGTTTAAATATCATCCTCCCATAGAAGTAAAGGTAGCTGCACCTATTAAAGTTGAAGAAAAGACTGTCACTTATAATGATCCTATTGTTCCTACTTCTTATGTTGAGAAACCACCTTTCCCTGTTAGGATAAAGGATCATGCTAAAGCTTCAACTGTAGTTTGTAAAATCAATATTAAAACATATACACCTCCTGAGCAAGTTAAAGTTGAACGTAATATTGCTATTGTTAAAGAGCTCTTGTCTGATAATATTGATGGGCATGTTATTCAGTTCTGCGGTGAAACTGCTAGAATTGCTAAATCTTGTGCTAAAGATAACAATAGACCTGTGGTAGGCGTGCCTGTTATTTCTGTTAAAATAGGAGATCATTGTTATCATGGTGTAACACCCCGGATGTAACTTTCCCAATTTGTACTCCAACTCTTGCCGTTTCGGCGTTAAGTTATTTATTTTCCTCAGGTTCGGGTATTTTTCTCCGTGTGTTGTTTTCGTTGTCATGCATCTCATATCATGTCATCATGTGCATTGCATTTGCATACGTGTTCGTCTCATGCATTCGAGCATTTTCCCCGTTGTCCGTTTTGCATTCCGGCGCTTCGTTCTCCTCCGGTGATCATTTCTACCTTTTTTCGTGTGTGGGGATTAAACTTTTCCGGATTGGACCGAGACTTGCCAAGCGGCCTTGGTTTACTACTGGTAGACCGCCTGTCAAGTTTCATACCATTTGGACTTCGTTTGATAGTCCTACGGTTAACCGAGGGACCGAAAAGGCCTCGTGTGTGTTGCAGCCCAACGACCCTCCAATTTGGCCCAAAAACCCACCTAACTCTGCTCGATCATCTAGAGCATTCGATCACGATCGTGTGGCCGAAAACCGCACCTCATTTGGACTCTCCTAGCTCCCTCTACCTCTATTTAAAGCCCCCTCCCGAAATTCGCGGATCTCCTCCCTCTGAAACCCTAAATCCACCTCGCGCCGCGCCGGACGTGTCCGTTCCGGTCGGACACGCCGCCGCCGCCGCCCGCAGCCAGTGGCAGCACGCCACATGGCCGTCGTTCCACCGCCGCCGCCACAGCCCGCTCGGGCCCGGGGCTGGCCCTCCCGGCCCAGCCGCCCCGCGAGCCGCCCGCCGCCTCCTCCTTCCTCCCGCGCCGCTCGCCGCCTCCCCGCCGCCACCGCGCCGGCGCCGCGCCACCGCGCCGGCGCCGCGCCGCCGCGGCCCGGAGCTCCACGCCGCCCGAGCCGGCGCCGCCCGGGGCCACGCCCCGCCGCCTTCCCTCGCCGCCCCAGTCCGGTGCCCCGCCGCCCGGCCTCCTCTCCTCGCCGGCAAGCTCCGGCCCGGCCCCTCATACTCCGGCGACGAACTCCGGTGAGGATCCGGCGATCCTCGATCCGTGAACAGTAAACCCTAATCCGGAGGTTGATTTTTTTTCTCTAAGTCCCGAAATTGCAGATCCAAGTGCTCCTGTTCATAGCTCCATAACTTTGCATCCGTAGCTCCGATTCATGCATATAGCATATCAAAATGTTCATCTCAGAGAGTAAATCATTTCATTTCATTGCATCATTTTCATTTGAGTTCATCTTGATGACCGAAATGCTGTTAGAAGAGGGCTACTTGTGTTAATTGTCAGATCTGCTACTCCATTTAGGTTTTTGTCATTTTTACCATGATTATTGTTGTGCATGCTATGCCCTGATGTTCTACATATGTTTTGCTAAGGGTTTTGTCATATTTCTAGAGGTGCAACCCATGTATTTTTGTGATGAGTGTGGTGACTAGTGCAAGCTTGCAAAGTGGTGCACTCGGTAATTCTGTTTTCAGGGACTTAGCAATTCCACCAAGTCCTTGATCTGTTTATCTCATGATGCCATATGTTCATGTGGTTTCCTAGTGATCTGTGCCTCTTTTGAGGATGATCAGTAAGGATGTTTTGTTAATATTGTAGTTCTCTATCAATCCATGTCTTTGTTTGAAATTATGGTGCACCCTAGCTTGAGTCAATCGAGCTCTACTTTTGCTACTTTGTGAATCTGGGCAGATTGTCAACTTGTTTGCAATTTTGCCGATGATGTTGTAGTTGATCCGTGCATGCTATGCTTTTGTTCTTGCCATGTCTAGCTTGCATTTTGTGTATTCTTGATGGATGTATGCTTAGTTGGTCATTACTTGCACCGTAGTGAGTGCATCGATCTCGTAAACATGCCTACTTGAGTTATGTTGTCAGCATGTTCCAGTTTTCACTAAGTCTGAAAACTGATTATGTTTTTGCTATGTTCACATGCTTGCAATTGTATTTTCTGATCCCTTTTGGCTCAAGGTCACTAAGGTACTTTTGTTAAGCTCTTTGAGTAGCTCCATGCCATGCTTTACTTTGCCATGTTCAGGTCATGTAGCATGTAGTTTTGTTGCGCCGAAGAGTGCTACCTGATCTGAAATTTCAGACAAGTGTTAATTTCACTAAGTCTGAGATCTGTTTGTCATATGCATTATTGCCATGCTTGTTTGAACCTGTTAATGGATGAATTGGCCGTAGCTCAGTGCTAGACTTTTGTTAAGCATCTTGAATGCATCCCTGCCATGTATTTTGTTTTCATGTTTGGGTGCTGTTGCATGTTCATCTCTTTGCATTTAGATGGCTACGTGCTGTAAATTGCAGACCGGTGTCATATTTGAAACGCTTTCCATTTCCAAACCGTAACTCCGATTCTGATGATCCTTATATCGTTTTCAAGCGATTTCATCTCATCTTTCCAGTGGAACACTTGGATTCCGAAGTTGAGGCCAGGTTATTGCATTTTCCTGTCATATCTTGCATATGCATCCCGCATCGCATCCCGCATAGCATACCATCATTGCATCATATTGCTTGATCCTTGCATGTGGTTGATTGTATCCTTGTTGCTTGTTTGTCTTGTTTGGGTAGATCCGGGAGACGAGTTCGCTAACAAGGAGCCCGTTGAGTTTTCTTTCGAGGATCCAGTCAACTCTGACAACTGTGCAGGCAAGATGATCATACCCTCGAAATCACTACTATCTTTGCTATGCTAGTTTGCTCGCTCTTTTGCTATGCCATTGCTACGATGCCTACCACTTGCTTTCAAGCCTCCCAAATTGCCATGTCAAACCTCTAACCCACTATGTCCTAGCAAACCGTTGTTTGGCTATGTTACCGCTTTGCTCAGCCCCTCTTATAGCATTGCTAGTTGCAGGTGAAGATTGAAGGTTGTTCCTTGTTGGAACATTTATTTATTTGTTGGGATATCATTATATTATCTTGTTATCTTAATGCATCTATACACTTGGTAAAGGGTGGAAGGCTCGGCCTCTCGCCTAGTGTTTTGTTCCACTCTTGGCGCCCTAGTTTCCGTCATATCGGTGTTATGTTCCCGGATTTTGTGTTCCTTACGCGGTTGGGTTATAATGGGAACCCCTTGATAGTTCGCCTTGTTTAAAGCTTTTCCAGCAATGCCCAACCTTGGTCTTACCATTTGCCACCTAGCCTCTTTTTCCCTTGGGTTTCCGGAGCCTGAGGGTCATCTTATTTTAAACCCCCCCGGTCCAGTGCTCCTCTGAGTGTTGGTCCAACCTAGAGCCCCTTGCAGCGCCACCTCGGGGAAACTTGAGGGCTGGTTTTAGTTGTACGGATTGCCTATCCGATTGTGCCCTGAGAAAGAGATATGTGCAGCTCCTATTGGGATTTGTCGGCACATTCGGGCGGTGTTGCTGGTCTTGTTTTAACCTGTCGAAGTGTCTTGAGTAACCGAGATACCGAGTCTGATCGGAACATCTTGGGAGGAGGTCTATTCCTTCGTTGACCGTGAGAGCTTGTCATGGGCTAAGTTGGGACTCCCCTGCAGGGATTTGAACTTTCGAAAGCCGTGCCCGCGGTTATGGGCAGATGGGAATTTGTTAATGTCCGGTTGTAGATAACTTTAACCTTAACTTAATTAAAATGAATCAACTGAGTGTGTTACCGTGATGGCCTCTTCTCGGTGGAGTCCGGGAGGTGGACACGGTGTTGGAGTAATGTTTGCGCAGGTTGTTCTCTAGTTTTCTCGCTCGCGCTTTGCCTCCTCTTCTCGCTCTTTTTTTGCGAATAAGTTAGCCACCATACTTGCTAGTCGCTTGCTGCAGCTCCACATATTTACCTTGCCATACCTATAAGCTTAAATAGTCTTGATCGCGAGGGTGCGAGATTGCTGACTCCCTGTGGCTCACAGATTACTATTACACCAGATGCAGGGCCTGATGATTCCGCTCCAGGAGACGCACTTGAGCTCAAGTGGGAGTTCGACGAGGACTCTCAACGTTACTATGTTTCCTTTCCTGATGATCAGTAGTGATGCCCAGTTAGGGGTCATCGGGACCGTGTCGCATGTTGGGTTATCTTTTATTTTGACGCCGTAGTCGGGCCATGAGTGATTGGATGATGTAATGTTACTTATGTACTTGATTGACGTGGCGAGTGTAAGCCAACTATGTTATCTCCCCTTTATGATTTATATTACATGGGATGTTGTGAAGATTGCCTAACTTGCGACGTATGCCTTCAGTGCGATTATGCCTCTAAGTCGTGCCTCGACACGTGGGAGATATAGTCGCATCGAGGGGGTTATACATGGCTTATGTGATATGTGTGCTAGTGCAAGTGTTATACCTTATGACTTGTATAAAGTAATCAAGCATGAGATTGCACCTGCTGAGTTAGAAGATATTGATGTCACAATTAAACTTGCTAATAGAGATACTATTTCAGCAATGGGAATTGTTAGAGATGTTGAAGTCTTGTGCGGGAAAACTAAACATCCTGCCGATTTTCTTGTTCTTAGTTCTCCACAAGATAGCTTTTGTCCCATTATATTTGGTAGACCCTTCTTGAATACAGTTAATGCTAGGATAGACTGTGAAAAGAATGCTGTTACTATTGGCTTGGATGATATGACTCATGAGTTTAATTTCTCTAAATTTAGTAAACAACACCGTGAAGAAGAATTGCCTAGTAAGGATGAAATTATTGGTCTTGCTTCTATTGTCGTACCTCCTAATGATCCTTTAGAATAATATTTGCTAAACCATGAGAATGATATGTTTATGAATGAAAGAAGGGAAACAGATGAAGTATTGTTTAAACAAGAACCTATGCTAAAACACAATTTGCCTGTTGAAATCCTAGGGGATCCTCCTCCACCTAAGGGTGATCCCGTGTTTGAGCTTAAACCGTTGCCTGGTAATCTTAAATATGCTTATCTTGATGAAAAGAAGATATTTCATGTTATTATTAGTGCTAACCTTTCAGAGCATGAATGAGAAAGATTATTGAAAACTCTGAAGAAGCACCGTGCTGCTATTGGATATACTCATGATGATCTTAAGGGCATTAGTCCCACTCTATGTCAACATAAAATAAATTTGGAAGCAGATGCCAAACCAGTTCGTGATCCTCAACAATGTCTGAATCCTAAAATGAAAGAAGTCGTAAGAAAAGAAATACTAAAGCTTCTAGAGGCAGGTATAATTTATCCCGTTGCTGATAGTCAGTGGGTAAGTCCTGTTCATTGTGTCCCTAAGAAGGGAGGTATTATTGTTGTTTCTAATGATAAAGATGAATTGATTTCACAAAGAATTATTAACTGTTATAGGATGGCAATTGAATTCCGCAAATTAAATAAGGCTACTAAGAAAGATCATTACCCCTTACCTTTTATCGATCAAATGCTAGAAAGATTATGCAAACATACACATTACTGCTTTCCAGATGGTTATTCTTGTTTCTCTCAAATACCTGTGTCGGCTAAAGATCAATCAAAGACTACTTTTAAATGCCCTTTTGGTACTTTTGCTTATAGACGTATGCCTTTTGGTTTATGTAATGCACCTGCTACCTTTCAAAGATGCATGATGGCTATATTCTCTGACTTTTATGAAAGAATTTGTGAGGTTTTCATGGATGACTTTTCCGTCTATGGATCTTCTTTTGATGATTGCTTAAGCAATCTTGATCGAGTTTTGCAGACATGTGAAGAAACTAATCTTGTCTTGAATTGGGAAAAGGGCCACTTTATGGTTAATGAAGGTATTGTCTTGGGGCATAAAGTTTATGAAAGAGGTATTGAAGTTGATAAAGCCAAGGTTGATGCTATTGAAAAGATGCCATGTCCCAAGGACATCAAAGGTATAAGAAGTTTCCTTGGTCACGCCGAATTTTATAGGAGGTTCATCAAGGACTTCTCAAAAATTTCTTGGCCTCTGACTAATTTATTACGAAAAGATATACCATTGGTCTTTGATGATGATTGTGTAGAAGCATTTGAAATACTTAAGAAAGCATTAGTCTCTGCACCTATTATTCAGCCACCTGATTTGAATTTACTCTTCGAAATTATGTGTGATGCTAGTGATTATGCTATAGGTGTTGTTCTAGGGCAAAGAATTGATAAGGAACTAAATGTTATCCATTATGCTAGTAAGACTCTAGAAAATGCTCAAAGAAATTATGCTACTACTGAAAAAGAACTTTTAGCAGTTGTATTTGCTTCTGATAAGTTCAGACCTTATATTGTTGATTCTAAAGTAACTATCCACACTGATCATGCTGCTATTAAATATCTTATGGAAAAGAAAGATGCTAAACCTAGACTTATTAGATGGGTTCTCTTGCTACAAGAATTTGATTTGCATATTGTTGATAGAAAAGGAGCTGAAAACCCCGTTGCAGACAAGTTATCTAGGTTAGAGAATGTTCTTGATGACCCACTACCTATTGATGCTAGTTTCTGGATGAACAATTAAATGTCATAAGAACTTCTTGTAGTACCCCTTGGTATGCTGATTATGCTAATTACATAGTTGCTAAATTTATACCACCTAGCTTCACATACCAACAAAAGAAAAAGTTCTTCTATGATTTGAGACATTACTTTTGGGATGACCCACATCTTTATAAAGAAGGAGTAGATGGTGTTATTAGACGTTGTGTACCTGAGCATGAACAGGAACAGATCCTACGCAAGTGCCACTCCGAAACTTATGGAGGACACCACGCGGGAGATAGAACTGCACATAAGGTATTGCAATCCGGTTTTTATTGGCCTACTCTCTTCAAGGATTCCCGTAAGTTTTTCCTATCTTGTGATGAATGTCAAAGAATTGGCAATATTAGTAGACGTCAAGAAATGCCTATGAATTATTCACTTGTTATTGAACCGTTTGATGTTTGGGTTTTGATTATATGGGACCTTTTCCTGCCTCTAATGGATATACACATATTTTAGTTGCTGTTGATTACGTTACTAAGTGGGTAGAAGCTATTCCAACTAGTAGTGCTGATCATAACACTTCTATTAAAATGCTTAAAGAAGTTATTTTTCCGAGGTTTGGAGTGCCTAGATATTTAACGACTGATGGTGGTTCACATTTTATTCATGGTGCTTTCCGTAAAATGCTTGCTAAATATGATGTCAATCATAGAATTGCATCTCCATATCACCCACAGTCTAGTGGTCAAGTAGAATTGAGTAATAGAGAACTCAAATTAATTTTGCAAAAGACTGTCAATAGGTCTAGAAAGAATTGGTCCAAGAAACTTGATGATGCATTATGGGCCTATAGAACTGCATATAAAAATCCTATGGGTATGTCTCCGTATAAAATGGTATATGGAAAAGCATGTCACTTACCTCTCGAACTAGAACATAAGGCATATTGGGCTATTAAAGAGCTCAACTATGATTTCAAACTTGCCGGTGAAAAGAGGTTATTTGATATTAGCTCACTTGATGAATGGAGAACCCAAGCTTATGAAAATGCCAAGTTGTTTAAATAAAAGGTTAAAAGATGGCATGACAAAAGGATACAAAAGCGTGAGTTTAATGTAGGTGATTATGTATTGCTATACAACTCTCGTTTAAGATTTTTTGCAGGGAAACTTCTCTCTAAATGGGAAGGCCCCTATGTTATCGAGGAGGTCTATCATTCTGGTGCCATAAAAATCAACAACTTCGAAGGCACAAATCCAAAGGTGGTAAACGGTCAAAGAATCAAAGATTATATCTTAGGTAATCCCATAAATGTTGAAATCAATATTATTGAAACAGTAACCCTGGAGGAATACATAAGGGACAATTTCCAGAATGTTTCAGACTTCGAAAAGAAATAGGTATGTGGTACGGTAAGTACAGCGACTCCAAAACAATTTTTTAGGCAATATTTCTCCGTTTTGGAATATTTAGAAAAATAGAAAATTAAGTAGCAGTCCGGGAAGGACACGAGGGCCTCACGAGGGTGGAGGGCGCGCCCCCTACCTCGTGAGCTCCTCGTGTGCCTTCCGGACTCTGTTTTCTTGCACGATACATATTTTGGTCGGTAAAAATTCATTATATAATCTCCCGGGGGTTTTGACTCCCGTATCACGCAAAAATCCCTTGTCTTTACTTTGACCTGTCCTGCTGCAACAGAGCAACATGTCGTCCCAGGATTCGGAAGGAGAAAGCTATGTGGATGATTACCTTGCAGATCCTAAGGTTTATGGGGATGTGGAGCATTGTGGTTGGACTGCGGAAGAAGAAGAAGACTATGAACCGAAGAGAAAGGAGGAGACGAGCTCAAATGAAGATGAAGTCCCACTACCTCAACCTGGGGACATGCATGTGGAGTTCAAAAAGTCAAGCCTCCCGGATAGGGTAAAGAAACCTAAGATTGAGTTTATCCCTTTTCACCTCTTGCAGGAGAACAAGCAGGAACTATGCAAAAAGATACTGAGCTTGGAGCAGGAGATCGAGGACCTAAGGGACCAAAATTCTGTCCTCAAACGTAAATTAAGGAAGAAGCCTACGCCATCAACAAAATCACAACCATCTCCTTCAACAAAGAAGAATTAAGTATCTGGGTATGGGCCTCCATTTGGCGACTGCCAAGCTTGGGGGAGTGCCCCGGTATTGTATCACAACTCCTATCTTTGCTATTTTTCCTTAGTTCGATCTTATTAGTAGTATTTTGATCTAGTAGAATAAAGTTTGTGGCATGATCTAGTTGTGAGTTTTTCTTTATTATCCTTCTATGTAATCGAGTCCGTGAGCTATATAATAAAGATTAATGTTGAGTCAAGGGCTTGATTGTTTTGCCATGATCCTAAGTGAATAAAAGAAAAGAGAAAGAAATAAAAACAAACAAAGAGATCGTATGGATCCCATGGAGAGTAATGAGCTCACGTAGAAAAAGTATGATGAATAAAAGTTGTTGAGAGTTGACAAGCATAGTTTTGGTCATCATTGCAATTAATAGGAAGGAATAAGGAAAGAGAGGTCTTCACATATAGATATACTATCTTGGACATCTTTTATGATTGTGAGCACTCATTAAAATATGACATGCTAAAGAGTCGACATTGGACAAGGAAGACAACGTAATGGGTGATGTTTTCTTACATCTGAGAAAAATTATATTGTCTTGGATCTTCCAACATGTTGAGCTTGCCTTTCCCCCTCATGCTAGCCAAATTCATTGCACCAAGTAGAGATACTAATTGTGCTCCCAAATACCCTTAAACCAGTTTTGTCATGAGAGTCCACCATATCTACCTTTGGATTGAATAAGATCCTTCAAGTAAGTTGTCATCGGTGCAAAGCAATAAAAATTGCTCTCTAAATATGTATGATTGATTGGTGTGGGAGAAATAATCTTTATACGATCTTATGATGTGGAAGTAATAAAAGCGACAGACTGCATAATAAAGGTTCATATCACAAGGGGTAATATAAAGTGACGTTCTTTCGCATTAAGTTTTGTGCATCCAACCATAAAAGCGCATGGCAACCTCTGCTCCCCTCTGCAAATGGCGTATCTTTTATCATTATCTTCTACCTTATGCAAGAGTCACGGTGATTTTCACCCTTCCTTTTTACACTTTATCCTTTGGCAAGCACAGTATGTTGGAAAGATCCTGGTATATATGGCTAATTGGATGTGAGTTTTCATGAACTATTATTGTTGACATTACCCTTGATGTAAAACATTGGGAGGCAAGACTATAAGCAAAATATTGCGCGAGTGTCAGCAATTGTGAAAGATTATATGATAGTTGAGTATGTGGACTTGCTGAAAAGCTCTTATACATTGACTCTTTCCTATGTTATGATAAATTGCAATTGCTTCAATGACCGAGATTGTAGTTTGTTAGTTTTCAATGAAGTTTACGATTCATTCTTGATATTATGATTGAATTATTACTCTAGCATTAGAGATCATATGACAAAAATTATATAAGTTGTTGTTATAAGAATGATCATGATGCCCTCATGTCCGTATTTTACTTTTATCGACACCTTCATCTCTAAACATGTGGACATATTTTTCTATTTCGGCTTTTTGCTTGAGGACAAGCGAGGTCTAAGCTTGGGGGAGTTGATACGTCCATTTTGCATCATGCTTTTATATCGATATTTATTGCATTATGGGCTGTTATTTCACATTATGTCACAATACTTATGGCAATTCTCTCTTATTTTACAAGGTTTACATAAGGAGGGCGAATGCCGGCAGCTGGAATTCTGGGCTGGAAAAGGAGCAAATATTAGAGACCTATTCTGCACAACTCCAAAAGTCCTAAAACTCCACGGAACACCTTATAATAAATAATGAAAAATCGTCGCCAAAGATGAAGACCAGGGGGCCCACACCCTTCTTACGAGGGTGGGGGCACCCCCCTAGGGCATGCCCCCTGCCTCGTGGGCCCCCTGGTGGCTCTCTGATGACCATCTTCTCCTATATGAAGTCTTTCGTCGAGAAAAAAATAAGAAGCAACCTTTCGGGATGAAACTCTGTCGCCACAAGGCGGAACCTTGGCGGATCCAATCTAGAGCTCCGGCAGAGCTGTTCTGCCGGGGAAACTTCCCTCCCGGAGGGGGGAATCATCGCCATCGTCATCACCAACGCTCCTCTCATCGGGAGAGGGCAATCTCCATCAACATCTTGATCAACACCATCTCATCTCAAAACCCTAGTTCATCTCTTGTATCCGATTCTTGTCTTCAAGTCCGGGATTGGTGCTAGTAGGTTGCTAGTAGTGTTAATTACTCCTTGTAGTTGATGCTAGTTGGTTTAATTGGTGGAAGATCATATGTTCAGATCCTTTATGCATATTAATACCCCTCTGATAATGAACATGTTTATGCTTTGTGAGTAGTTATGTTTGTTCCTGAGGACAAGGGAGAAGTCTTGCTATTAGTAGTCATCTGAATTTTGTATTCGTTCGATATTTTGATGAGATGTATGTTCTCTAGCCTCTAGTGGTGTTATGTGAACGTCGACTACATAACACTTCACCATTATTTGGGCCTAGAGGAAGGCATTGGGAAGTAAGAAGTAGATGATGGGTTGCTAGAGTGACAGAAGCTTAAACCCTAGTTTATGCGTTGCTTCGTAAGGGGCTGATTTGGATCCATATGTTTCATGCTATGGTTAGGTTTACCTTAATACTTTTGTTGTAGTTGCGGAAGCTTGCAATAGAGGTTAATAATAAGTGGGATGCTTGTTCAAGAAAGAACAACACCCAAGCACCGGTCCACCCACATATCAAATTATCAAAGTACCGAACGCGAATCATGTGAACGTGATGAAAACTAGCTTGACGATATTCCCATGTGTCCTCGGGAGCGCTTTTCCTTATATAAGAGTTTGTCTAGGCTTGTCCTTTGCTACAAAAAGGATTGGGCCACCTTGCTGCACTTTATTTACTTTTGTAACTTGTTGCTCGTTACAAATTATCTCATTACAAAACTATCTGTTACTACTTATTTCACTACTTGCAGATAATACCTTGCTAAAAACCATTTATCATTTCCTTCTGCTCCTCGTTGGGTTCGACACTCTTACTTATCGAAAGGACTACGATAGATCCCCTATACTTGTGGGTCATCAGCCTATACTTCTCTGCTTTGATATCTTTGAGCCTGCTGTTGGTAAAATGCTGAATGGGCTTTTGCAACATCACGTTCCTCCTCCAAGGCATCTAGGCCATCCTGCTGATCAACATCGGCTTCTCTCTCTTTGTACATACGCACTCGAGGTGAGTCGTGAATAATATCACAGGGCAATACGACATCTGCGCCATACACCATGAAGAAAGGTGTGTATCCGGTAGTGTGGTTGGGCGTGGTCCGCAGCCCCCAAAGTACGGAGTCGAGCTCCTCAACCCAGTGCTTGTCTGATTCTTTCAAGGACCGCACTAGTCTGGGCTTGATGCCGCTCATAATAAGACTATTAGCTTGTCCGACTTGACCGTTGGTTTGTGGGTGGTAGATGGAGGTGTAATCGAGTTTGATACCCAGATTAGTACACCAGGTTTTTACTTCGTCGGCTGTGCAATTGGAGCCGTTGTTCGTGATGATGCTATGTGGGACACCGTAACGATGCACAACACCGGATATGAAGTCTATCACCGGGCCGGACTCAGCCATTTTGACCGACTTGGCCTCTATCCACTTAGTGAATTTGTCCACCATAACTAGCAGATATTTTTTCTTATGGCTTCCCCCTTTAAGGGGTCCAACCATATCGAGTCCCCAGACCGCAAAAGGCCAAGTGATGGGGATTGTTTGTAAGGCGGTGGGGGCATATGGCTTTGATTGGCAAAGAGTTGGCATCCGATGCAACGTTGGACAAGGTCCTGTGCATCTGCTCGGGCCGTCGTCCAATAAAACCCTGTACGGAAGGCCTTGGTAACAAGGGCCCGATCTGCGGCGTGGTGATCGCCGAGCCCGACATGAATTTCAGCCAAGAGCTGCTGCCCCTCCACCTCGGATATACATCGTTGAAGGACTCTGGTAGCTCTTTTATTGTATAGTTCTCCATCATGAACCTTATAGGCCTTTGAACGCTGGACAATACATCGGGCCTCATTCTGGTCCTCAGGAAGCTCTTTCCTGTTGAGGTAGGCCAGGAAGGGATCGGTCCATGGGGCAATGACTACCATGATGAGATGTGCCGATGGTGTTATTTCAATGGTTGAGCCCTCGACGACGTCGGTGTTTCCGGGGTCCTGGATTATGTTCGGCTCCGGACTAGTATTGCTATTTTCCCCCTGCCACACCACGGATGGCTTGAATAGCTTTTCCAGGAAAATGTTGGATAGGACGGGGTCACGCTTAGCGCCGATACAAGCAAGAACATCCGCCGCTTGATTACTTTCTCGGGCCACATGATGGAACTCGAGCCCCTCGAACCGGGCCATCTTTGGATCTTTAGCATCGAAATCTCTGTTTATTTGAGATATTGCCAGGTTGGAATCCCGGCATACTTCAAGGCATTGTATGCCCATGGAGACAGCCATCCGGAGACCATGTAAGAAGGCCCCGTATTCCGTTGCGTTATTGGAGTCTGTGCATAGTATTTGGAGAACGTACTGGACAATGTCTCCAGTAGGGGACGTTAAAACGACACCCGGTCCTAACCCTGCCAACATTTTGGAGCCGTCCAAGTACATGACCCAATTGGAGTATGTGCCGTACTCTTTAGGGTGTTCGGCCTCTGTCCATTCGGTGACGAAATCGCCCAGTACTTGGGATTTGATAGCTCGACGCGGTTTATATGTAATGTCAAATGGGAGGAGTTCAATGGCCCATTTGGCAATCTGGCCCGTAGCATCGCGGTTGTTTATAATGTCATTGAGTGGTACTTCGGCGGCCACCATGAGCGAACACTCCTGGAAGTAGTGACGGAGCTTTCGAGATGCCATGAAGACCACATATGCTATTTTTTGATAATGAGGGTACCGGGATTTGCATGGTGTAAGGACAGTAGATACGTAGTATACTGGCTTCTGAAGCGGATATTTATGTCCGTCCTGTTCTTGTTCGACGACGAGTACGGCGCTCACCACCTGGTGTGTTGCCGATATGTATAATAACATCGGTTCGCTGGCATTTGGTGCAGCTAAAATTGGATTGCCCGCAAGAAGGATTTTTATTTCCTCCAGTCTGGTTGTTGCCGCGTCCGTCCACTCGAAGTGGTCGGTTCATCGTAGAAGATGATAGAGTGGCATTGCTTTTTCTCCCAATCTGGAGATAAAGCGGCTTAGAGATGCTATGCAACCCACAAGCTTTTGGACTTGTTTAAGGTCTGTTGGCTTAGCCAATTGTGACAAAGCTTGGATTTCGGCTGGGTTTGCTTCGATTCCTCTATTTGAAACGATGAAGCCCAACAGTTTTCCCACGGGGATGTCGAAGACACACTTTTCCGGGTTGAGCTTAATGTCATACGTCCGGAGGTTGTCGAGTGTAAGACGTAGGTTGTCTATTAGTGTTTCGACGTGCATGGTTTTGATGACGACATCATCGATGTAAGCTTCTACTGTTTTGCCGATCTGTTTCTCCAGGCATGTTTGAATCATGTGTTGGCATGTGGCGCCGGCGTTCTTGATCCCAAAGGGCATGGTGTTGAAGCAGAATGGCCCATATGGGGTGATAAATGCTGTTGCGGCTTGATCGGACTCCTTCATTTTGATTTGATGGTATCCAAAATATGCATCGAGGAAACACAATGAGTCATGTCTTGCGGTGGCGTCAATGATTTGATCAATGTGGGGGAGGGGGAAGGGATCCTTAGGGCAAGCCTTGTTCAGGTCTTTGAAATCGACACACAGGCGCCAAGATTTTTCCTTCTTTGGTACCATCACCAGGTCTGCCAGCCAGTTCGGGTGTTTAATTTCTCTAATGAATCCGGCCTCGATGAGTTTAGCCAGCTCCTCCACCATGGCTTGTCGCTTGGGTTCGGAGAAGCGCCGCAGTGATTGCTTGACCAGTTTGAACCCATTTAATATATTGAGGCTATGTTCGGCCCGCTCCCGTGGGATCCCTGGCATATCTGAAGGGTGCCAGGCGAATATGTCCCAGTTTTCACGCAAGAATTCTCGTAGTGCGGTGTCAACTGTTGGGTTCAGTTGACCTCCGATAGATGCTGTCTTCTTGGGGTCAGTTGAGCTCTGATCACATCGTCCCCATCGCCCCTAGATGTCATCCCTGTCAATGAAGGAGGTGGATTTAGGGCACTTGTAGAGGATCACGTCGTCCCTGTCCACCGTGGAGCGTTGTGCGGTTAATTCTTCGGTTGCGAGGGCTTCGGGCAGCTCCTCCAGGGCCAGGGATGCGGTTTTGTTTTCAGCGCTAAGTGCTATGTCTGGATCACTGATGAGAGTGATTATGCCGTTTGGGCCGGGCATTTTGACCTTCATATACTCGTAATGGGGTATGGCCTGAAAGCGTGTGAAAGCATCCTGCCCCAATAGGGCGTGATATCCGCTCTTGAAAGGAGCCACTTGGAAAGTTATTTCTTCGGACCGGTAGTTGTCCGGCGTGCCGAATACTATGTCAAGTGTGATTTTGCCCGCGCATCACGCCTCCCGACTGGGGATAATTCCTCGGAAGGTTGGGTTACTTTGCATGATGCGGCTCCTGTCTATTTCCATTTTATGGAGTGTGTCCTCATAAATGAGGTTTAGTCCGCTGCCGCCGTCCATGAGGACCTTAGTAAGTCGAAACATGTCCACGCTGGGATTGAGGACTAATGCGGCTGGCACTCGTACTATTATGTACTTTGGTTCGTCGCCGGCGTTGAATGTTATAGCCATGTTGTTCCAGGGGTTTATCGCAACAATTTGGCAGACTTCGGCAAGCTCGCGAAGTGCCCTTTTGTGCTTGTTGTTTGAAGCGAATGTCTCAAAAGACCGTCAATACTCTTGAGTTATCGTCCCCTGGGGGATGCCGTTCTGGGTCATCCTTGATAAGGATGTCCTCGCCGCTCTTGGCTACCTATCGTAGTATCCAACATGCTGTAAGGTTGTTGGTTGCCACGGTATCTGGTGTTGTAAGTATTTTGCATGGGCCATCGAGCCATCCCACCAGAACGGTGCCGTGCCGCATAGGGGTTTTGTGTTTCTTGAATGTTGGACTGGGGGTGCTGCGAGGGTGCACCCTTTTCGCCTGTATGGGGAGTTGAGTTGGAACTAACGGTTCCCAGTGAGCTGCCTAAGTTTTCCAGGTGCTCTCCATTGCGCTATACTTTTGTACGATGGTTGCTAAGTCAGCGAATTTCAGTATGCGGCGGCGATTGATGGCGTTGAGGATTCCTTCGTCTGCGCAATTGTTGCAGAACGCTTATATTGCGTCCTCGTCACGGCAATCTTTTATCTTGTCCTTGACAAGGAGGAATCTGGCCCAGAAGTGGTGGACCGTTTCCTGAGACTGCTGTTTTATGCTCATGAGAGAGTCTATATTTGGGTGGGTTGGTGGAATTAAATCTGAACCCCGACCAGACCGATTATTCGGAGTCTGACGACCTTCCAGGCTTAACAGTCTGGGTTCCAAAATATCTTCTGATTGTTTAGGGCGGCCGTGCAATGCTATGTTCGGAGGGCTGGTCGCGTCCTTTCGCGGGTGGGTATCCGGCTGTTCCTGATCGGCGGTCCGATCATAGTCCGTCTTCGGTATAGGCGAAGACTCGCCGTCCTGTTCCACGACTCCTGCAATCTGCTGGCTGACTGGTAGGGTCACGATTTCTCCTTGATCGGTTTTAGGCCCGATCTGATCATAGTCTGTGGCTATTCCCAAAGAGGCGATGCGATCTAGGAGTTCGTTTAAAGATGAAAGCTCTGTTGGATCCATCTACTTGGAATGCTCGGAGTTGATGCGAAGGGGGTTTATGATGGCCCGAGAGGCCATTGTCGGTTCAAGAGTCGAACGGGCGATCATAGTAAAGCCGCCCATCCGGAGGGTTTGGCCCGGGGCCAGAGCTCCGCCGGAGGTGATGTTGTCTTTAAGGACAAGGTGAGCCATCGAGCCTTTTGTCGACGGCACAGTGGGACTCTCAATGAAAGCACCAATGTCGGTGTCAAAACTGCGGATCTCAGGTAGGGGGTCCCAAACTGTGCGTCTAGGATCGATGGTAACAAGAGACAGGGGACACAATGTTTACCCAGGTTAGGGTCCTCTCTATGGAGGTAATACCCTACGTCCTTCTTGATTGATATTGATGCATATGGATGTTACAAGAGTTGATCTACCATGAGATCAAGATGGCTAAACCCTAGAAGCCTAGCCTATATGTGATGCCCCCGATTTGACCGTACACTAATCATACACGCAAACGTGTACGATCAAGATCAGGGACTCACGGGAAGATATCACAACACAACTCTACAAATGAAATAATTTATACAAGCATCATATTACAAGACAGGGGCCTCGAGGGCTCGAATACAAGAGCTTGATCATAGACGAGTCAGCGGAAGCAACAATATCTGAGTACAGACATAAGTTAAACAATTTGCCATAAGATGGCTAGCAAAAACTGGGATATAGATCGTAAGAGGCGCAGACCTCCTGCCTGGGATCGTCCTAAACTACTCCTGGTCGTCGGCGGCGTCCTTGATGTAGTAGTAGGCACCCTCGGTGTAGTAGGGGTCGTCGTCGACGGTGGCGTCTGGCTCCTGGGCTCCAGCATCTGGTTGCGACAACCAGAGAAAGTGGAAAGGGGGAAAAGAGGGAGAAAAGCAACTGTGAGTACTCATCCAAAGTACTCGCAAGCAAGGATCTGCACTACATATGCATGGGTATCTCTGTAAAGGGGCTATATCGGTGGACTGAACTGCAGAATGCCAGAATAAGAGGGGGATAGCTAGTCCTGTCGAAGACTACGCTTCTGGCCGCCTCCATCTTGCAGCATGTAGAAGAGAGTAGATGGTAAGTTAACCAAGTATCACCGCATAGCATAAACCTAACCGGTGATCCTTCCCTCGTCTCCCCGTGAGAGAGCGGTCACCGGTTGTATGTGGCACTTGGAAGGGTGTGTTTTATTAAATATCCGGTTCTAGTTTTCATAAGGTCAAGGAACAACTCCGGGTCATCCTTTTACTGAGGGACACGGCTATTCGAATAGATCAACTTCCCTACAGGGGTGCACCACATTTCCCAACACGCTCGATCCCCTTTGGCCAGACACACTTTCCTGGGTCATGACCGGCCTCGGAAGATCAACACGCCGCAGCCCTACCTAGGCACAACAGAGAGGTCAGCATGCCGGTCTAAATCCTATGGTGCAGGGGTCTGGGGCCATCGCCCATTGCACACCTGCACGTTGCGAGGGCGACCGGAAACAGACCTAGCCTACCTAATGCAAGAGCAGGTGTTCCAGTCCAATACGGCGCGCGCCGCTCAGTCACTGACGTCACAAAGGCTTCGGCTGATACCACGACGTCGAGTGCCCATAACTGTTCCCGCATAGTTAGTTAGTGCGTATAGGCCAGTGGCCAGACTCAGATTAGATAATAAGATCTTGTTAAGCGTGTTAGTTAAAGTAACCGTGAATGCCGACCAGGGCCAGGCCCACCTCGCACCTAGGTGGTCTCAACCAGCTCTGTCGTTCCGCCACAAAGTAACAATCGGGGGCCGTCGGGAAACAAGGCCCACCACTACCTGGGTGGAACCACCTGCCCCTTCAGCCCCCAACACCGGAATCACTTGCGGGTACTTTACGAACCGACCCGACTTTAGTCACCACATGTATCATATATAAAATGTATGTATGTATATACCCGTGATCACCTCCCGAGTGATCACGGCCCAATAGTATAGCATAGCATATGGACAAGGATGTAGGGCAACTGATGAAATACTAGCATCCTATACTAGGCATTTAAGATTGTAGGTAAGGTATCAACAACTGTAGCAACAATGACAGGCTATGCAAAAGAATAGGATTAATCGAAAGCAGTAACATGCTACACTACTCTAATGCAAGCAGTAGGGAGAAGAATAGGGGATATCTGGTGATCAAGGGGGGGGGGGTCTTGCCTGGTTGCTCTGGCAAGTAGGGGTCGTCAACAACGTACTCGATCGGGGAACCAGCAGCGGCGTAAGTCTCATAGTCTACCGGAGATAAGAGGGGGAAGAAACAATGAGTACAGAGCAAACAAAGCATCACAAAACATAACAAGGCAATACGCGGTGCTAGGTATGCCCTAACGCGGTACTAGGTGATGCCGGCGAAGGGGGGAAACATCCGGGGAAGTGTCCCTGGTGTTTCGCGTTTTTGGACAGATGAACCGGAGGGGGAATGTGGCATGTTCTCTATGCTAGGGATGTATGGCGGACGAACGGGCTGCGTATTCAGATTCGTCTCGTAGATCTGAGCAACTTTCATGTATAAAGTATTTTCATCTGAGTTACGGATTATTTTATATTATTTCTTAAAGATTTAATCCATTTTCCCAAATTATTTGTATTTCAAAATTAATAGACAAAATGCAATGGCTACCCAGCCATGTTTACACATAATGTACACAAAGGCTGACATGTGGGCTAGTGGACCCGGTTGACCAGTCACACTTTGACTGGTCAAGAGGAGGGTGGGGCCTCCTTATCAATGACTAATTAAACTAGTGAGGTAGTTAATTAGTTAACTAACCAATATTAATTAAGTTAATTAATTCTTAAATTAATTAATTATATTTAGTTATTTTGAAATTCCTTTTTTCTAACAGGGGGCGGGCCCAACTAGTCATAGTCACAAGGGGGGTTAGCACTTAATCTAATCAGGGGGGTTATCCCCACTAATCCAACAGGGGACCGGCTGGACTCGTGCGGGCACGTGGTGCCGGCGGCCAGGCAGCGGCCGGCGCGGCCACGACGGTGGTCTGAACTGGAGCGAATAGGGTCGAGGGACGAAGCGGAGCCGGTGGGGTTGGGCACGACAACAGCGGCAGGGCTGCACGGGTGGCGGCGGCGCGGGCGGAGCAGAGCTGTGGCACTGAGCTGAGCAAAGCAGCAGCGGGAACGGGGCGCGAGCGATGATGGCATGGCCAGGCGCGGGCAGGGCCAGTGGTAGCAGGGGGCGGCTCTGGTGAGCAGGGCACATGGAGGCGAGGCGCGCGCGGCTATGCGAGCAGCGGGAAGAGCAGCAGCAGGCAGCGGACACAGTGCAAGGGGCTCGCGCTAGCGCGTGCGGGAGCAGGGCTCCAGGCGCGACCACGGGGGGGGAGTAGGGGCGGCTGCTACGGTGACTGTAACAAGAGGGGAAACATGTGGAAACGGACAAGGGGCTCACTGCGGCGGTCGATGTCGAGCTCGAGGAGGCCGGAACGGTGCCGGAGCAGCGGGACGACGGTGATGTAGTGGCGGTGGCCGAACGCGGGGAATCGCTCGATCCTGATGATGAGGCGGCCCCCAACTCGAAAGCTTTGTCGGGGATGAAGTAGCGGGCCTCGATGGTTCTCCGGGACACAGCGGTGCGGCGCGGGGGTGTCCGTGGCTATGCGGGCACTGGTGGCATGGCCATGGCGTCGGACAAGCTCGACGCCGACCGATGGAAGCAAGAGAAGAGGGGGAAGAGGATAGGGTTAGGGTTTGTCGAGGGCGTCGAGGGGTAACTTGTAGACGTTGGGGATGTGGCGGATAGGCGGCACGCGGCCGATCTGCGGCGTGGACGGGCGCACGACGGCCACCCAGCCCCCTATGAACAGAGAGGAGGGAGATGACTCCCTGGTGGGCTGGGCTTTATACTGTAGCTATAGGCCTAAGTGCACAGTAGGTTTTAGTCTTTTTCTTTTCTTTTCTCTTTTTCTTTGTTCTGTCTCTATCTTCTATTTCTTTTATTATTTCTTCTCTATTTGCTAATTTCCTTTTATTTGTTTTAGGTTTATAAGACATAAATTTCGTACCGACGTTAGCACTAATAGTTAGGGCACTGTCATATTAAGTGGAACATTTAAATTATTGTTTAAACCACTGTCTTAATTAGTTTAGGGCATTTAAACACTTTTAAAGATGTTGGTTTCTCCACCATTAGTACTTCTGCATTATTTGTCACATTTTGAACATTTTAGTTTTAATGTTTAAATTTTTTTATTGTTTGCCTTGATTTTGAATTTGAATTCAAACAGGATTTGAATCATCATGAGGTTGGCAAAAGTAATCATAGTGACATGGCATCATTAGAAGGGTTTAGTGTAGCTTAATAATCCAGGCGTCACAATACTCCTCCACTACAAGAAAGTTTTGGTTACGAAATTCTAACGAATATTCTCGGTCTTGGTTGATCTTCTTTAAGAGATCGATCCACACCGTTGATGCCTTCATTTCTCTATTTCAGGTCATGATGAAGTCATCATCCTTTCTTCGGGAACTCCATCATACTTACGAAAGACGAAAGGGTGGTTATTCTGGGGAAACGGACCTCTGCAAGGTTGACCATCTGGTCAATAACATCGGGGAAAGTGGGGGAGAGTAACTCTCGAATTGAAACTTAAGAAAATATCGAGAGCAAAGTAAAGAGGTATCATGACAAGTTTTGAGCGAACAGGCAATCGTTTGATGCCTGAAACAGGGCGTGAAAAGGGTTCGGAGCTATGGGAATAAGCATTGTGTCTGATACTAGAATTGATGATCTCTCGGAAGGTGGCTCGTGAATAACATATGAGGCCACGCGCGAGGAATAACCTTGGAAACAAGGAGTGTACCGGAGAGTCAGGTTTTGATCCTGTGGAACTATGGGTTATGAGCCCACCATGTGGGCTAAAAGTAGGAAGGGCGGAGACATCTTGCGTAATCATGTAGGCAAGGCATGTCAGAGGATTGCGTGTCAGTTATGTCGGCAACAACATCGGTACCAAGGGCGAGGGACGAAGAGAACCATTTTCCAGCTCGTTGAACGAGGCGGACCAATAGGAAAAGTTCTTGTCCATCGGTGGCTACCAGAATGTCATCAACAATAGTAACAGTGCCTTACCGACACGATTGTACACCTAGGTGTTTACATAAGCATAAGAATATTACTGCTTAGATCATATAGAACACCAGAAAGGTTAAACAAATCAATGCAAAGGAAAAGGTGATCTTCAGATTAAACAGAACACATATTTCAGGGGTATATCTTTCGCAAGGACAAGCGGAGCATGATAGTCGTGTGTGACGCCCCGAGACCGATGCGCCAGGTGTCTTCCAGTTTCTTGCTGTTGTTGCAATGTCATTCGCTTGCGTGTTGCATCTTGCCACGTCATCATGTGCATTGCATCATCATGTTTTCAAAACTTGCATTCGTCCGGGTTCCCCCAGTTCCGTCCGTTGTCCGTTCTCAGCCCAGACACACTTGCACGCGCCTGCTGCACGTCCGAAATTTTATTTTATAAGTGGCTCGAAAATGTTCTCGGAATGGGATGAATGTTGGCGTGCGGTGTTGTTTTGTTGTCAGTAGGCCGCCTGCCAAGTTTCATCGCATTCGGAGCTCGTTTGATAGCCCAACCGTTAAACTATAGCCGCATTATAGTCGGTCAAACGTCGGACGCTTCTGTCTCCGGAAACAGTCGCCGGGTCTCTCTCTTCTCTTTTCTCAGCCCAAGGCTTTTTGCACAGCCCGTTATCTAGCCTACCTACCTACCCCTATGCTCCGAACTGTCCGATGGTGATCGAACGGATCCGAAACGGAGCTAATCCCCCTAACCTAGCCCCCTTGCCTATAAATAGCCACCTCCCGCTTCCATTTATGGAAAACCTAGCCTGTCCTCGAAAGCCGTGCATCGCCAGCCTCTTCCCACCTCCTCCTCGTTTTTCACACCGGCCTAACCCGCTGCCGCCACTTGGCGCTGCCCCTGCGGGCGAGCCGCCACCTGAACCCCCATCGCCGCCGCCTAGGGCCAGTGGCCGCTCGCCACGTGCCCCTGCCAGCGCCTCCCTCCTCCCACCTCGCGCCGGCCCTGCCAGGCTCATCTAGGGCCTGACGAGCCCATCCAAGCCCGAGGCGCTCTCTCGCGCCACGGTCTTTGATCTGGATCAGGAAAGCTTCGAGCTCCTCCAGTCCGACTGCGCCTCCTTGCGCCCACCTCGAAGCTCCACCGGACCCCACCATCGGCCGTCATCCCCGCCGCCTCGCCAGAGTCGCCGCCGGCGACCACCACCACCACCAGGTCGACCCCGCTCCTCTCTTGATTCCTTCCCTTTCTCTTGTTCTCCCTCTCTCTCTCTAACCGTCACCGTCGTCTGCCTACTGCGTCTCGCCGCCATCAAGGATGCTCGCGCCGCAGCCCGGAGTGCCCTCTGCCTCCCCATTCCCGGACCCGTCGCTGCTGCTGTCACTGTTGGCCGCCAACGCCTCCTTGGCCACGTCCCTCTTGGGATTGAGGGCGATGAGCTTCGTGCCCGCTCGCGTTGACTCCCGCGTGGGCCGGATTTCTCTCCGCCAGCCGAGCCGCTCCCCTGTGCTGCGCAAGGCCCATCGCCGCTGTCCTCCTCTGCCAAGCCAGGCCAAGGCCCATGGTGAGGCCACCCCAGCGCCCGTCCTTTTTTTACTTTGTTGGGCTTCCTGTCCAGATTCGGCCCATGTCACATTTTTTTTTCGTTCTGCGATTTGCCATTTATCCAGAGTTACCAGTTTTACAGACAAGCCGTTGCACTTCATGCATATCCTAAGTCACCAACCGTGCATCGCATGTAAACAATTTATATATGAAATATGACTAGAATTTCATCTAGTTTAATAATATCCATCTTTCAGTCATGTTTGACATGTTTAGAATGATGTTTGCTTTATATTGCTTAAATAATAAGCTAAAGTGATTTAATTCATAACTAATTAACCGTAGCTCAGATTTAAATAATCTTTATATGTAAACGGGGTAGAAAATTTCCTAGTTTAACATGGTGTACTTGCCTTGCATGTTTAAAAACTCTAAAATATGGTTTAGGGCAGAACAGTACCAAATCCAAAATTTGCATATGAGGATTTTCCGGATTTGTTGTTTGTTGTTCCAGCCTCATTTAAACTTGCCTAGATAGGTAGTTTTCATTTGCTCCACCTATTGCCATGTTTAAGAACATTTAATATTGTTGGGTACATAAACGAGATGGAACTAAATAACTTGAATGTGGTGTTCCATCAATATGCAACTCGTTGCATATTGAGCTCCACCTAATTTGTAGTGTTGTTTGTTGCACTTTGTCATGCCATGCTTCATTAAACCGGACATGCATCATACTTGGCTGTGCATCATGCCATGTTTATGCGATGGTTGTTTACTATGTTGTTTGATTCTTTCCAGTGTTGCTTCTTCGGGTCAGGTCCGATAACTTCGCGTTTGTGATGACTCATTCGACTACATCCGTTTGTCTTCTTCATGGACTCGTTCTTCTTCATTGCGGGATCTCAGGCAAGATGACCATACCCTCGAAATCACTTCTATCTTTGCTTGCTATTTTTTCGCTCTGTCGCTATGCCGTGATACATACCACTTGCTATATCATGCCTCCCATATTGCCATGTCAAGCCTCTAACCCACCTTTCCTAGCAAACTGTTGTCTGGCTATGTTACCGCTTTGCTCAGCCCCTCTTATAGCGTTGCTAGTTGCAGGTAAAGCTGAAGTTTGTTCCATGTTGGAACATGGATATGTTGGGATATCATTATTATATCTTATTTACTTTAATGCACCTATATACTTGGTAAAGGGTGGAAGGCTTGGCCTTATGCCTGGTGTTTTGTTCCACTCTTGCCACCCTAGTTTCCGTCATATCGGTCTTATGTTCCTTGATTTTGCATTCCTTACACGGTTGGGTGTTATGGGGACCCCTTGACAGTTCGCTTTGAATAAAACTCCTCCACCTATAATTTTCCCTTGGGAGTCACACTCTCGAGGGTCATCTTTATTTTAAGCCCCCCGGGCCAGTGCTTCTATAAATGTTGGTCCAAAACAGAGCCACTTGCAGCGCCACCTCGGGGAAACTTGAGGGTCGGTTTTAGTTGTACGTAGTGTTGATCCAGTGTTGCCCTAAGAATGAGATATTTGCATCTCCTATCGGGATGTCGGCGCATCGGGTGGTCTTGTTGGTCTTGTTTTACCATTGTCGAAATTTCTTATAACCGGGATTCCGAGTCCGATCGGGTCTTCCTGGGAAAAGGGATATCCTTCGTTGACCATGAGAGCTTGTGATGGGCTAAGTTGGGACACCCTTGCAGGGTTTTGAACGTTCGAAAGCCGTTCTGCGGTTATGTGGCAGATGGAAATTTGTTAAACTCCGGTTGTAGAGAACTTGACACTTAACTTAATTAAAATGCATCAACCGCGTGTGTGGCCATGATGGCCTATTCTCGGCGGAGTCCGGGAAGTGAACACGGTTCTTGTGTTATGGTTGTGCGTAAGTAGTTTCAGGATCACTTCTTGATCACTTCTAGTTTATGACCGTTGCGTTGCTTCTCTTCTTGCTCTTATTTGCGTATGTTAGCCACCATATATGCTTAGTGCTTGCTGCAGCTCCACCTCATTACCTTATCCTACCCATAAGCTTAAATAGTCTTGATCTGGCGGGTGTGAGATTGCTGAGTGCTCGTGACTCGCAGATACTTCCAAACAGTTGTAGGTGCCGATGATACCAGTGCAGATGATGCAACCGAGCTCAAGTGGGAGCTCGATGAAGATCTTGATCGTTGTTTTGCATCTTTTCTGGTTCATCAGTAGTGGAGCCCAGTTGGGACGATCGGGGATCTAGCATTTGGGGTGTCTTCTTTTATTTTGGTTCCGTAGTTGGATCTTGATGGTATTCTGGATGATGTATGTTACACTTGTATTTGTGTGAAGTGGCGATTGTAAGCCAACTCTTTATCCCATTCTTATTTAGTACATGGGATTGTGTGAATATTACCCCTCTTGCGACAAACCTACCATGCGGCTATGCCTCTAAGTCGTGCCCCGACACATGGGAGATATAGCCTCATTATGGGTGTTACACCGTGACAAGATATAATGTAGAAAACCCTTTAGGTAAGGGGAGAGAAATTTCATGACATTACCCATACAACAGTGTATGGATAATTGAGCAAGAATCATTTAGCATTGGGATTCAAATGTTATTGTTAAAAAAATTGGAGTATCACAGACATGCTTTGAGATAGCATTGACATGGTCTTCAAGCAAATGTTGGACTTGAATATACAAAGGATTCATCAGGAACAACTTATAGAATAAGTCTTACAATTTCCTCATGGAAGAATGGTTAACCTTGCTAAAATGGAAACTATAACAATAGGTCCTTCGGCCAGTTCTGCTAGGCATGACATCACCTTATCGGATCATATAAAGACCAATGTTATAACTCTTGGAAATGTTTCCCAACCATCATATCTGACCGAGATTCAGATCTGATTAGTGCTAGGATACCTCAGACTCGGGATGCCTGAGAAGAAAAGGTGCAACACAAATTGACGAGATGACAATGTAAGATCCTAGGGAAATGAACTGTGGTAGTGAGTACCGAAACAAGAGTTCATCATTAAACCAAGGAGAAGATCGGGAGGTGGCTGGTGGAATCAGCGACAATCCATTGAAATTTCCAAAAAGATGGATTTCCACAATCATGTGAACAAGGAGATAACATTAGTCAGATCAAATGATATAATGATGTATGCTCGAGGAAAACATACACAATTAAACATTGGTTGAAAAGGTGCACCCGAAATGTGGGCTTATAGTAGCATGATCAACGTTAGAATGGTGGTTCAATAGCCGATAGGCTAAGAATGAATTGTCGATCATTAACATCAAAGCAATAGGGTTGCTAGAAGTGCAGCATCCAAACAACACCGTTCACTTCTGGGTACCCCGGTTGGAATCAACACGAGGACCAAGAAGGAATGGTGATGGTGAGAAGTATCACTATAGCAAGAATTCTTAAGAGGTGGAGCAATCCTCACAACATTCTTGATATAGAAGACAGTAATACTACAAGGTAGAACATAACCTAAGCTAGATAGCAAGGAAAACAAGGTACAACGCAAAACACAAACAAGTTTGTGTTGAACGGAAGGCAATAAAGTGGTCGATGATAACACAAATCATCGAGGGCAAGGATGGTATTTCTCCTCATGAATTCAATTGATATCCTAGAAGAGCTCAGAATGCTGATGATGATCATGACAAATTTTGTTGAGAGGCTCCACGAAGAATCAATTGAACCGCGGCTACATCAGGCAATAGGACTAATGCAGAGAAAGATTATTGGAACCACAAATCAACACTAACTCAAAATCAAGCTTGCTATTCGAGGTGAAACGATAAGACAAGGAAGATCGATGTAAGCTTAGCTCATCGTCGAAAGTTGTGCTCCGAGAAGAAGGACCAGGTAGCACAGTTAAAAGTTTGCACAATAATGATACATCTGATAAGGCTAGGAATGACTTGAAGGATTATTAAACCTGTAAGCAACGAGAATTACTTAGAGTTATTGAATCGGAGTGCGGAATCGATTCACTTATCGGTGTTCTCGAGTGACTAATAACTCAGAACCTGGGGGGAATCTGAGATCGGTGAGAAACAATACTAGATGAAGACTCAGAGGAAGCAACACAATTCTTGAAATACCAGAGGTTAATACTCGAGGAAGATCAAAATAGAGGTTGCAGAGATGTATCAATCAACAGAAGACAAGTGCTTTAACTTGTCTGAGAAATGGAATCAAGGAGAAAATGTGGTCACGACCACGATTGCAAAGGATCAATACATAGATACCAGATGATATCATATCAAGGATATTTTTATTATTATAAGAAGCTTCCATGATAGGATCTACATCGTGTCCATGGGCATGAACACAAAGTTCAAGGTCGACTCCCACTTCTCCAATGCACAACTTTTCATTCACTTCTCATTTTTCGAAGAATTTGTAATGTTTAAATTTTATCTAGCAAAACACTAGAAGAGTATGACTCGTGAAAACTCTCGGATTCTCACAGATTAAGAAAGGCATAGGTTCAACCCATCGGGGCATCGCAAAAACATATACCACAAGCTTCACTAGTAAATATCACCAGCTCGAGAGCAGAGCATGGTTGGACATATCAGAGAATAGGATTTTACTAAGGGAATTATATATCAGGGAAGAATTTACAAGGCGATTAGATATGAAGGACATTGGGAAATAATAACCCAACAAAGGATCTGACGGTCCATAGCGGAGCTGATGTGAGCTTCGGCACACAACCAGTTGAAGAAAAAAAATTCAAGGGCATCAGATTATAGAACATATGAATGATTCAATGCTTAGATATCAAAGGAATTATGATTTCCAAATCGAAGGATTAGAAGCAGACGCTCTGATCAAGGGTGGATAAGTTCAATAGATCTAAGGGTACAATAGACGGCAATTAGATTGGTCGAGAATCAAGCTCATGTTCAAAACGACGTCTGCGACGGAAGGATGAATTCTAGGATTCATCTGAGGATTGCGACAATTCGCAACGTATCGAAACAAGGGACTCGAAATGATAGTGACAAAGGATACTAATGAATACTGCTAGTCATATGTGACACAACCATAATGCCAGTAGAAAAGTTTTTGCAGAGCAATAACGAACAGAGGATTATCGGAACAACAGATAGTATTTCCATGTATCTTGTGAGTCATATGAACAAACGGGGAAATAACGGATACTTGGTAAGTGCGAGGAGTTATCCGTAGGGCGTATTCACTTGGCAAGAACTGCAAGGCAGTAGGCACAAAGTGTTCTCAGAACAATAGCGAGAATTTCGGGGTATCTTGCCATAACAATATCAACGGGGAATGATTGTATCAATGGCAAGTGTGCATGGTTATCCATGGGGGCTTATCGATGGAAGGGGATTGCAATAGCGATGGCACAAAGTCTGGAGAGAACATCAGAGAGTATCTTTGGAATCTTTTGGTGAAGCAGAACATCATCTGGAATGAAGGGGCTCTCCGGGAGAAACAATTTACGAGAACCTAGAGTTAGAGTTAGTAAAATCATTTAACCCGAATAGAAGAGAGATCAGAGTCCCAGAGTATAGACGAGGAGTAAAAGATCCTAATACCACCCAAATGGCGACGTGGGCCCGTAAGACACACAGCCATGTTAGTAAAAGTTTTGTAATATCTAGACTCGACTTCGGCCAAGGAGTGTGGAAGGGGGATTCCAACAGGCAGTCGGCTCTGATACCAACTTGTGACGCCCTCGATTTAACCGTACCCTAATCATACATGCAAACGTGTACGATCAAGATCAGGGACTCACGGGAAGATATCACAACATAACTCTAGAAATAAAATAAGTCATACAAGCATCATATTATAAGCCAGGGGCCTCGAGGGCTCGAATACAAGACCTCGATCATAGACGAGTCAGCGGAAGCAACAATATCTGAGTACAGACATAAGTTAAACAAGTTGCCATAAGATGGCTAGTACAAACTGGGATACAAATCGTAAGAGGCGCAAACCTCCTGCCTGGGATCCTCCTAAACTACTCCTGGTTGTCGGCGGCAGCCTGGACATAGTAGTAGGCACCCTCGGTGTAGTAGGGGTCGTCGTCGACGATGGGGTCTGGCTCCTGGGCTCCAGCATCTGGTTGTGAGAACCGGGGAAAGTGGAAAGTGGGAAAAGAGGGAGAAAAGCAACCGTGAGTACTCATCCAAAGTACTCGCAAGCAAGGATCTACACTACATATGCATGGGCATCTGTGTAAACGGGCTATATCAGTGGACTGAACTACAGAATGCCAGAATAAGAGGGGATAGCTAGTCCTGTCGAAGACTACGCTTCTGGCCGCCTCCATCTTGTAGCAAGTAGAAGAGAGTAGATGGTAAGTTAACCAAGTATCATCGCATAGCATAAACCTACCCGGTGATCCTCCCCTTGTCGCCCAGTGAGAGAGCGATCACCGGTTGTATCTGGCAATTGGAAGGGTGTGTTTTATTAAATATCCGTTTGCAGTTGTCATAAGGTCAAGGAAGAACTACGGGTCGTCCTTTTACTAAGGGACACGGCTATTCGAATAGATCAACTTCTCTGCAGGGGTGCATCACATTTCCCAACACGCTCGATCCCCTCGGCCGGACACACTTTCCTGGGTCATGACCAGCCTCGAAATATCAACACGTCGCAGCCCTACCTAGGAACAACAGAGAGGTCAGTACGCTGGTCTAAATCCTATGGCGCAGGGGTCTGGGATCATCGCCCATTGCACACCTGCACGTTGCGAGGGCGGCCGAAAACAGACCTAGCCTCCCTAATATAAGAGCAGGCGTTCCAGTCCAATCCTGCGCGCGCCGCTTAGTCGCTGACGTCACGAAGCCTTCGGCTGATACCACGATGTCGAGTGCCCATAACTATTCCCGCGAAGTTGGTTAGTGCGTATAGGCCAGTGGCTAGACTCAGATCAAATACCAAGATCTCGTTAAGCATGTTAATTAAAGTATCCGCGTATGCCGACCAGGCCCAGGCCCACCTCTCACCTAGGTGGTCTCAACCTGCCCTGTCGCTCCGCCACAAAGTAACAATCGGGGGCCGTCGAGAACCCAGGCGCACCACTACCTGGGTGGAACCAGCTGCCCCTTCAGCCCCGAACATCGGAATCACTTGCGGGTACTCTGCGAGCCGACCCGACTTTAGTCAGCACATGTATCATATATAAAATGTATGTAAGTATATACCCGTGATCACCTCCCGAGTGATCATGACCCGATAGTATAGCATAGTAGACGGACAAGGATGTAGGGCCACTGATGAAATACAAGCATCCTATACTAAGCATTTAGGATTGCAGATAAGGTATCAACAACTGCAGCAACAATGACAGGCTATGCAACAGAATAGGATTAACCGAAAGCAGTAACATGCTACACTACTCTAATGCAATCAGTAGAGAGAAGAATAGGCGATATCTGGTGATCAAGGGGGGGGCTTGCCTGGTTGCTCTGGCAAGTAGGGGTCGTCAACAATGTAGTCGATCGGGGCACCAGCAGCGGCGTCAGTCTCATAGTCTACCGGAGAGAAGAGGGGGAAGAAATAATGAATATGGAGCAAACAAAGCATCACAAAACATAACGAGGCAATATGCGGTGCTAGGTATGCGCTAACGCGGTACTAGGTGATGCCCGCGAAGGGGGGAAACATCCAGGAAAGTATCCCTGGTGTTTCCCGTTTTTGGACAGATGAAGCAGAGGGGCAAAGTGCATGTTCTCTATGCTAGGGATGTGTGGCAGACGAACGGGCTACGTATTTGGATTCCTCTCGTCATTCTGAGCAACTTTCATGTATAAAGTATTTTCATCCGAGTTATGGATTATTTTATATTAATTTGTAAAGATTTAATCCATTTTCCGAAGTTATTTGTATTTCAAAATTAATAGACAAAATGCAAAGGCTGACATGTGGGCCAGTGGACCCGGTTGACCAGTCACACTTTGACTGGTCAACATGAGAGTGGGGCCTCCTTGTCATTGACTGATTAAACTAGTGAGGTAGTTAATTATTTAACTAAGCAATATTAATTAAGTTAATTAATGATTGAATTAATTAATTATATTTAGTTATTTTGAAATTCCTTTTTTTCTAACAGGGGCGGGCCCCACTAGTCATACTCACAAGGGGGTTAGCACTTAATCTAATCTGGGGGGTTATCCCCACTAATCCAACAGGGGACCGGTTGGACTCGTGCGGGCACGCGGTGCCTGCGGCCAGGCAGCGGCCGGCGCAGCCACGGCGGTGGCCCGAACCGCGGCGAACGGGGTCACGGGACGGAGCGGAGCTGGCGGGGTTGGGCGCGGCGACACCGGCAGGGCTGCACGGGTGGCGGCTGCGCGGGCGGAGCTGAGCTGTGGCGCCGAGCTGAGCAGAGGAGCAGGGGAAACGGGGTGCGAGCGACGACGGCGCGGCAAGGCGCGGGCAGGCGCGCGTGCGTGGGAGAGCGCACGCGGGCAGGGCCAGTGGTAGCAGGGGGCGGCCCTGGTGAGCGGGGCACATGGAGATGAGGCGCGCGCGGCTATGCGAGCAGCGGGAAGAGTAGCAGCAGGCAGCGGACAGGGCCTCGGCCAGAGCCAACGGCGGGCGCGTGGGAGGGTGTGGCGGTCAGCGGTGGGAGAGGACAGAGGGCAAGGGGCTTGCGCTAGCGCATGCGGGAGTAGGGCTCCAAGCATGACCACGGGGGGGGGGAGTAGGGGCGGCTGCTACGGTGACTGTAACGAGAGGGGAAACATGCTGAGACGGACGAGGGGCTCACTGAGGCGGCCGATGTCGACCTCGAGGAGGCCGGAACGGTGTCGGAGCAGCGGAACGATGGTGATGTAGTGGCGGTGGCCGAACGCGGGGAATCGCTTGATCTGGACGGTGAGGCGGCCCCCAACTCGAAAGCTTGGTCAGGGATGAAGTAGCGGGTGTCGATGGTTCTCCGGGACACAAAGGTGTGGCGTAGGGGTGTCGGTGGCTATGCGTGCAGCGGTGGCATGGCCATGGCGTCAGACGAGCTCGACGACGAGCGATGGAAGCAAGTGGAGAGGGGGAAGAGAATAGGGTTAGGGTATGTCGGGGGCATCGAGGGGGAACTTGTAGACGTCGGGGACGTGGCGGATGGGCGGCACGCGGCCAATCCGCAGCCTGGACGGGCGCACGGCGGCCGCCCAGCCCCCTGTGAACAGAGAGGAGGGAGATGACTCCATGGTGGTCTGGGCTTTATACTATAGCAATAGGCCTAAGTGCATAGTAGGTTTTAGTCTTTTTCTTTTCTCTTTTCTCTTTTTCTTTGTTCTGTCTCTGTTTTCTATTTCTTTTATTATTTCTTTTCTATTTCCTAATTTCCTTTTATTTGTTTTAGGTTTATAAGACATAAAGTTAGCACCTATGTGAGCACTAATAATTGGGCCACTGTCATATTAAGTGTAACATTTAAATAATTTATTTTAGAATTTTTATTATTTGATAAGCATTTAAATTATTGTTTCAACCACTGTCTTAATTAGTTTAGGGAATTTAAACACTTTTAAAGATGTTGGTTTCTCCACCATTCGTACTTCTGCATTATTTGTCACATTTTGAACAATTTAGTTTTAATGTTTGAAATTTTTTATTGTTTGCCTTGATTTTGAATTTGAATTCAAACGGGATTTGAATCATCACGAGTTTGGCAACAGTAATCGTGGTGATGTGGCATCATTAGAAGGGTTTACTGTAGCTTAATTATCGGGGCGTCACACTATATGACTATGGTGATGAATATATCCTTTCCGGATTAACCTCTCCGGTTTATATAGACACCGGGGAGTCTAGGGTTTACATAGAGTCGGCTCCATTAAGAAGGAATCTTCATAGTCGGTCGCCAAGTTTTCCCTCCACGCCAAGGAGAGTCCAATCCGTACATAGGTACAATCTTCGGCCTTTATATCTTCACAGCACATCAGTCCGACCCATGGATAATAGGCTGGACACCCGAGGACCCCTTAGTCCAGGACTCCCTCAAGTACCAAATCCATAATTTGCATATGGGGATTTTCCGGATTTGTTGTTTGTTATTTCCGGCCTCATTGAAACTTGCCTAGATAGGTAGTTTTCATATGCTCCACCCCTTTCCATGTTTAATAACATTTAATATTGTTGGGTACATAAATGAGAGAGAACTAAATAATTGATGTGGTGTTTAGTCAATACACAACTCGTTGCATATTGAGCTCCACTTAATTTCTAGTATTGTTTGTGCACTTTGTCATGCCATGAATCATTAAACCGGACATGCATCATCCTTGATTGTGCATCATGCCATGTTTATGCTTGCTGGTTTACTATGTTGTTTGCTTCTTTCCGGGTAGCTTCTCTCGTTATCTTCGGTTTCGTTCCAGAGTTGTGAGGATCCGTTCGACTACATCCGTTTGTCTTCTTCATGGACTCGGTCTTCTTCATGGACTCGTTCTTCTTCCTTGCGGGATCTTAGGCAAGATGACCATACCCTTGAAATCACTTCTATCTTTGCTTGCTAGTTGTTCGTTCTACCGCTATCTCGTGATACCTACCACTTGTTATATCATGCCTCCCATATTGCCATGTCAAGCCTCTAACCCACCTTCCTAGCAAACCGTTGTTTGGTTATGTTACCGCTTTTGCTCAGCCCCTCTTATAGCGTTGCTTGTTGCAGGTGAAGTTGAAGTTTGTTCCATGTTGGAACATGGTTATGTTGGGATATCACAATATCTCTTATTTAATTAATGCATCTATATACTTCGTAAAGGGTGGAAGGCTCGGCCTTATGCCTGGTGTTTTGTTCCACTCTTGCCGCCCTAGTTTCCGTCATACTGGTGTTATGTTCCTTGATGTTGTGTTCCTTACGCGGTTGGGTGTTATGGTAACCCCTTGACAGTTTGTTTTGAATAGAACTCCTCCAGCAAGGCCCAACCTTGGTTTTACATTTGCCTAACAACCTATTACCTTTCCCTTGGGTCAGCCAACCTGAGGGTCATCTTTATTTTAACCCCCCCGAGCCAGTGCTTCTCTAAGTGTTGGTCCGAACCGAGCTGCCTGCGGGGCCACCTCAGGGAAACTTGAGGGTTGATTTTACCCGTAGCTAGTCTCATCCGGTGTTGCCCTGAGAATGAGATACGTGCGACTCCTATCGGGATTGTCGGCACATCAGGTGGCTTTGCTGGTCTTGTTTTACCATTGTCAAAATGTCTTGTAACCGGGATTCCGAGACTGATCGGGTCTTCCCGGGAGAAGGAATATCCTTAGTTGACCGTAAGAGCTTGTGATGGGCTAAGTTGGGACACCCCTACAGGGTATAAACTTTCAAGAGTCGTGCTCGTGGTTATGTGGCAGATCGGAATTTGTTAATATCTGGTTATAGAGAACTTGACACTTGACTTAATTAAAATGCATCAACCGCGTGTGTAGCTGTGATGGTCTCTTTTCGGCGGAGTCCGGGAAGTGAACACAGTTCTGGTGTTATGCTTGTGCGTAATTAGTTTCAGGATCACTTCTTGATCACTTCTAGCTTCTCGACCGTTGCGTTGCTTCTCTTCTCTCTCTTATTTGTGTATGTTAGCCACCATATATGCTTAGTGCTTGTTGCAGCGCCACCTCACTACCATCTCCTACCCATAAGCTCAAATAGTCTTGATCTCGTGGGTGTGAGATTGCTTAGTCCTCGTGACTCACAGATACTTCCAAACAGTTGTAGGTGCCGATGATACCAGTGCAGGTGACGCAACCCAGCTCAAATGGGAGCTTGATGAATATCTTGATTGCCGTTTTGTTTCGTTTCCTGTTTATCAGTAGTGGTGCCCAGTTGGGACGATCGGGGATCTAGCAATTGGGGTTGTCTTCTTCTATTTTGGTTTCGTAGTCGGACCTTGTTTGTACTTTGGATGATGTATGAAATATTCATGTATTGTGTGAAGTGGCGATTGTATGCCAACTCTTTATCCCTTTCTTATTCAGTACATCGGATTGTGTGAAGATTACCCCTCTTGCGACAAACCTACCATGCGGCTATGCCTCTAAGTCGTGCCCCCACATGTGGGAGATATAGCCGCATTGTGGGTGTGACAGTAGAGCAGAAGGTTAAAGATGCAGTTCCTCTGATCATGGCCAAGCAACAACTGCTGAATGGCCTTGACAACAATGAGGAGATGAAAGAGCTTATGAAGATAATTGGCAAAATTGATGTGCTCTGTAGGATGATTGTCTCTTTATTTGCAGTGTATGTAGCACTCAAGATGTATTCAGTGGCTATGACATTAGCACTTTGCTGAAACTAGTAATGAATGAAACCTGTGTAGTAGGCTGGGCGTAGTGTTGTGAACATCTAATGATTTCTATTAAAGGAAATCAGGGGGTTTCCCCTTTTGCTCATAAATAAATAAATAGCAGAGGCCCTTTTGGTAATAAATAAATAAATTAGCAAAGGCCCTGTCGGGTCAGCTTTGTTCTCATTCGAAGACGTTGAGCAAATTGCAGTCCAACAACAAACCATGTCATCAAATTCAAGTTTCACAGCCAAATATGATTACAACTAAACAACAATGTCATCATGTTTTAGTCATCATACAATCACCAAACACAAATTAGCATACATAACAAGTGATGTTCTCACAGGAAAATACAAAACAACATGTTCATCAGGTTTCAGTTGTCATAGCAAACACAATTTCACATAGTAGATAAAAAACATGTTCTGACAAGCAAATACGACAAAATCAATGTAAGCATCATCCGTAGCAGCAGCGTCAACATCTTCGCCATGTGTATCAGTCTGAATCGTAATTCCCCACAGTGTCATCTTCTTCTTCGTCCTCAACGTCCTCGAACGTTGGCTTCTTCTTGAACAACTCTTGTATGTCCATAGCACGACACACAATCTTTTTGCCGGCGTCATTGACGTGATGGTTCTCAAAGATATTAGGAACATCTGTGTTATCTTGTACATCAGGAGCAGTGTAAGCATTATCTTGTTGTGCAACTTCATTAAATGAATTCCTCTTCTCAAACCATTGCAATACTCTCCCGTCATCACTACATGCAAATGTGTCTTCCAAGAAAAATACCAGTGTTGCTTGATTTGCCAAAATAAAAGGCTCGTTGGTCTGGTACGCCGCCTTGACAATGATGGATTTGAAATAATCATCAGCTCTGGGTTTTGCGATCCTGGAAAACAGGTTATACCAATGACAGCACAACAGAACCACACACCGATGATCCTCGAAACTAGAGATATACTGCAACTGAACAATGTTTGTTATGTTAGCATACATTTCAGTTGTCTCTTTGTCATACGTATCCGTGCTCATGATGGCACTATTTTGTGTCTTCCTACCTTCGTCTCGTGCAAGGGTGTTGTAGCGCACATCTCCAACAACGCAAGATTCATAATGTCTTACCCGAGTATCAGGACCCATTACTAGTGAGTAAAGGGCATGATCAACTGCCTGCCCATCCTCCCGCATCTTCTTAACCTATGGTTAGAAAATAGACAAGATGATCATCTTATGTACTCAATATATTAAAAAAACTGATAGTGCAATTAAAAAGCTTACATGGATCTTGAACCATTTCGCAAATCCTACCATAACCAGTTTGTCAATGTTTCTTGAATTTTGCGGCAGTAACACCTTTTTGTAGATGCTGCACAACATAGTGATCGCGTCAAACATCTAAATATATAAGAATGTGCTGCAAGTTTAGTAGATTATGATGTATAAGTTGCAGTACTTAGCACTTACTTGATATAAGGTAGTATCTCAGGACAGTTATTCAACACATATCAAACCATTTTTTCAAAATCTTTAGGTTTATCCTCTTGTCGACTCTTCCCTGTAACTCGAACAGAATAATCGAAAACATTGAGCCCGGGATTGTCTTCATCCACCTCTTTGCTAAGCTGATCAGATGTTTCAATGTATTTTGAGCAGAATGTCAACGCTTCTGTAGCAATGTAGGGCTCTGCAATGGAACCCTCGGGTCTAGCTCTGTTCCTAACATAGCCCTTGAAAGTGCCTAGCCGCCTTTCAATAGGGTACATCCAGCCATACTGTACTGGACCTCTAAGTAGTGCCTCATCAGGTAGATGAACAGCCAAATGCACCATCACATCAAAGAAGGCTGGAGGATAAATCTTCTCAAGGTCGCATAGGATAGTTGGTATCTTGTCTCTAAGATGCTCCAAAGCATCTATCCTGATATTTCTACTGCAGAGTTCCCTGAAGAATTGTCCCAACTCTGCAATTGCTCTATATAAGTCAGGGTGGCCCAATCCTCTAAGGATAACAGGTAAAACCCTTTGAAGTAGGACGTGGCAGTCATGAGTTTTCAACCCTTGTACCTTGTTTCCATCTGCACTGACTCTCCTTTCAGGGTTGGAAGCAAATCCATGTGGGAATCTCACACGTGACAGGACCTCACAGAATTCTTTTCTTTTTACCTTGTCCAAGACATACACAACTGGTGCCATATCTCGTGGTTTACCTTCATCTTGCACCTGAAATCCTGTCTAATACCCACGTGTGTCAAATCAATCCTAGATTTTAAGGTATCTTTCGTCTTGTCTTCAATATTAAGAAGTGTGCCGATAATGTTGTCACATATATTTTTCTCGATGTGCATCACGTCAAGATTATGCCGCAGATCCAAATGTTTCCAATACTCCAAGTCCCACAAAGTTGACCTGTGGGTAAACAATAATCTCTCTTCTGCCCTGCCATGCTTCCTTTTCCCGCTACCATTATCAGGATGGTTTCCCGGTGTAATATGTCTGACCTTCTCTAATTCCACTTGCAACTCATCGGCGGTGAGCCTCTTTGGCGCATCACAGTTTTCATGCTTTGCATTGAACACATGTCTTCAGTATTTTCTAGGATGCGGCTTGTCCTTGGCAGGGAAACGGCGGTGTCCAATGTAACATATCTTGCTAAGTATTGCGTATGACAGCGGATTCCTATAATAGCGAACACATGCATTGTAACCATGTGTCATTTTCCCTGACATAGTGCCTAAAGCCGGATAATCATGGATGCACCAAATTATAACAGCACGCAGAAAGAAATCATCTGGTGGGCTGCTATATAGGTCTCGATTGAGAACACCCCTCCATAGCTGTTGAAGTTCCTCCACAAGTGGCTCCATGAAAAAATCAAAATCCTTTCTAGGACTTTTTGGACCTGGGATGAGCAAGGCCATCATGTAGTTTGATTCTTCGGTGCGGACATTTGGAGGCATGTTGTAAGGGATAACAAGCACTTCCCACATGCAATATGTGGCGCTCTAGTGGCCAAATGGGTTAAATCCATCTGAAGCTAAGCCAAGTCTAATGTTTCTCGGGTCAGCAGGAAACTTTTCGTGCTTCTGATTGAAGATTTTCCACTCACTACCATGTGATGGATGGCTCATTATATTCTTATCTCTATACTCCTGGTTCCTAGAATGATACATCCTCTCTTGTTTCAACATCATGAAATAACCTCTGCAATCTTGGTGTAATTGGAAAATGTCTCAGAACATTATGAGGAATCCTCTTCACATCATCGCCATCTTTCCATCTTGATGATTTGCATTTCAGGCATTCACTTAAGTTGGCATAATCCTTCCGGAATAGAACACAATTATTCTTACAAGCATGGATCATATCATATCCAATTCCAACTGCACGAAGGAAATTCTTAATTTTACAGTAGATGTGTGGAAGCTCAGACGCATCTGGGAAAGCTTTGCGGAAAGCAGCCAACATCGCATCGAATGATTTGTTAGTCATCCGCTCAGATAGATGTCTTCGCCTGAAGAAAGGTGACCATAGCTGAGAATGCTGACAGCTTATTTCCTTGGGTGACAACCATGTTGCATTGTTCCAACATGCGGGCCCACCGTTTTTCTTCTGCAGGTGAAAGTTCATGGAATGCACGAGTATTTCGTAGCATTGTTTCAATGTTGATCAAACTCACTGGCTCTGCCACCACCTCCTCCTCCTCCTCTTCCACTTGAGCACCAGGCAGATCCAGATGATGATCTGTTGCTTCCACGTAGTCAATAAGATTTACGTTCACAGCTTCACCATGATGAACCCACCTAGTATATGTGACCGACATCCCATACAAGTGTAGATGATTTTGCATAGTTGACTGGGGTCTTGTAACTGAATTCATACAACTGCTACACGGGCAGAGCACATCTGATTTCGGACCACCGTACTCAGCTCTGATAAAGTTCATGAAGTTTTCAACCCCCTCGACATATGCAGCGGAGAATCTTCGAGCAGATGTTATCCAAGTCCTATCTATCTGTTAGACATAAAAATTAGTTCTTCTACTAGATATTACAGGAAAAACCTATATGCTTTTTTATGAAGTCTAGAAGAAAATACCTAGGTCAATGTCTAAAGCTATGGCAAGATATTTGGATGAGCAGATCTAAGTAACGAAATATATGTAATGCTAATTCAGCAAACAAATTTGAGTCCTAAATTATGGCAGGCTGTTTCAGCAGTCAATGAGGCCGAGCACACAACCATCGAACTATCAAAGGACATTACAACAACAAAGATCGAGTATAAAACGGTGTAGAGTTATTTCACCTAACAGATTCGCTACTAGACCGTGGCAATCTACTTCACAATAAATATGTGGTAGGATATTTTAGCAACTAATCGGCCTTGGCATGCCATCTCAGCTAAGCAGATTGAGTGCAGAACAGGGCAAGGAAGCTTCTAAGCAGAGCATATTGACTGTAAACTACTTCGTCAAACAGTCAGATTAACAACGCCTATCAGCTAACATTCGGCGCTACACCGACATGCATGGGGCCTCAGTCTAGAATGCGCGTACCATGGGAGAGGCTGACCGCCGTGCGTCTCCACAGGAACGTCGCCAGCGGTGGCGGCGCGGCTAGAGGACGACAGTCTACGAGAGCGTACTGTGGGAGCGAGAGGATTGCCGTGCGTCCTCTCGACGAACCGCGGCGCCGACGTATTAGTGTGGCGGGGAGGGTGGCTTTGGCGGAGCGAATGGAGTGGAGGGGGACCGGGGGGAGGGTGTTTGGCAAATATTATTGAGCTAGTTGACCGAAGGGCGGTTGAATCTAGGATTTGGGGGAAATTTTTGGGTGGGCGGAGGATTTTCGCGCGGTGGGCGGGGGGATTTTGGCACATGGTCGGTTTCTCCAAGTGCAGTCCCACGTGTCTATGAAGAGGCAAGCTGAAGCGCGTTCCGTTTGCGTGAGCCGTGTGCAGGACCGAACATGTGTGGGGTGCAATGCGACTGCGACAGGGGTGTTGTGAGTGTACCGCCTTTTTTCCTTTTACACTAGGTGCTTCGCCCCCTCAAAAAAAACTTGTTACTTCGCGCGATCCATCGATACTACTACTAGTAATCCGGTAATCCTGACTAAAATGGCGCGGACGGGTCTTTTCCCTCGCGATATGCTGGGAGGTTGTCTTAGTTGGGTTTTTTAGGACGAGTAATGCTACATCTACGTAGTCTCAGTTACGTAATTAACATAATGTGAAATATGTGAGTTGTTGATTGTAGATTGGGGGGAGGGAGGGGCCCACCACCATGAAAATCAGGGGAGGAGAGAGAGAGGCAATTTACGTTAACCCTTTCGTAGGTTCCCGTAGATGTAGAAAGATGTGAAATGCGTGAATGTACATTTGCAGATAAGGCCTTGCCTCATTCATCCTTTTCCCCCACAAGATCTTGATCTTTCATGCAACGCACGGGCATCTAGATAGTACTCCTACAATATACTATATTATTGTGAAAGTTCATATACATCGGCCAAGATTAATGCAAACACGGCAGATTTTCATTACATTTCGAACTTTTATAGGACAGAAAAATAAACGAAACCCGACCCTAAACCTATTCTACGGTGGCGACCGACGTCCTCCATCTGTGATCTCGATGTACGGGGGCGGGGTTCAAGAACCATGAAGTGAAGGTGCAGTCTTCGGCAAGGAACAGTAGAACATGAGAGACGGACCGCCCAGTTGGCACACCATGCCCTACCGCCTCCCATGTCCTACTCATCCTCGGAGGAGTCCCCGACCTCAGCGGTGCCGGACGTTGGACGGCAGCAAGTAGGACGCGTGGCTGATGGTGCTCCCGTCGTCAGCCGCCAGCGTGGCCACCGCTTGTGCGGCGACTTGAGTGAGGGCGTCGACCTCGAGCTCCATCCCCGAAGACAAGCTCTCCCGCAGAGCGTTCGCGCTTGCGGTCATGCGCTATGGTGTAGAGGTTAGCTGGGCGTTGCCGCTTTAAGTAGCGCATTCCGGTGAGGCCAAGCATCCTGGTGCGTCATTAAGTCGTTGAAGTTGGTTCCTCGGGCACCAAGCCTCTTAACGACGGCATAGAGATGGACGGCATGAATGCGGGCAGCTGGCACCGGCTGGGAATGCACCACGCGACGGCGCGAGGGACGAGGGTTTTTGTTGTGCCAGGGTAGTCAGCTGCGGTCGTGGCAACGTTGGAGATGCCCTTTGCTCACATGCGATCGATGCATGTCATTGAGAAAGCAAGATAACCGTGTCTAGCGACGATGAGCATGTCGTGCATCGCGGTCGCCATGTCCAGAGGCGGTGCTGGAGCTGGGCCACATTGTTGGCCCCCACGACCCACATGAACGGTTGCCGATGGCGAGGCGGTCGTGGGCCAGCTCCTCCATTGGACTAGTTTGCGCTACGTCATCCCGACAGGTGTGCCCCACATGTCAGTTTCCCTGTTTTCCCAGCCATATTCGAGCATCAGTGCTATTTGAGCCGTTCAAGTATAATCATGTGGCGTTTGCTTATTTCTCATTCCTCTCCAACCCTCTTCTCCATCGATCATGTCGCCCTCCTGTCGAGTCCATCCTCCCGCATGCCTCATTTGAACATTCTGCCAAGTATCATTCGCATGTGGGCCTAGACCATGCTTGTATTTCCAATGTTTATTTGTAATTTGTCTGACATGCATACAAACAAATGGTTCGTTTGAAGTTTCACTTTGCCTCCAGTACGTGTCGCTTCGCATCTTAGTTTTGACATCGCATTCAGTTCATGCCCCGACACATGTTGACGAGATCGATTCATGTTCAGAGATCATTTGCGTGTCGTGCAAGGAGATAAAGGTTTGGTTTGTTTCTATGATAGAAATGACGCGCGGGGGGGGGTCTGTGGGGATCAGAGGGAATATATTGTATGTTCATAAGCGAAACGAACGTATTGTACCCACCCTAGTCCTCTTTCAATTGATCTTCAGACCCAAAGATGAAATCAAGAGAGAATGAGTGGGGGCATGTGTGATACCTAAGGCCGATTCAAAATTTTGAACCGGCGATCATTGTCGGTGTCAAAACCGGCGGATCTCGGGTAGGGGGTCCGGGACTGTGCGTCTAAGGTTGATGGTAACAGGAGACAGGGGACACGAAGTTTTACCCAGGTTCGGGCCCTCTTGATGGAGGTAATACCCTACGTCCTGCTTGATTGATATTGATGAATACGAGTATTACAAGAGTTGATCTACCGCGAGATCATAATGGCTAAACCCTAGAAGTCTAGCCTGTATGACTAAGGTATTGAGTATATCCTTTCCGGACTACACCCTCCGGTTTATATACACGCCAAGGGGATCTAGGGTTACATATAGTCGGTTACATAAGAGGGAATCTCCATAGTTGTTCGCCAAGCATGTCTTCCATGCCAAGGAGAGTCCCATCCGGACACGGGTACAGTCTTCGGTCTTCATGTCCTCACAGCCCAATAGTCCGGCCCATAGATAACAGGCCGGACGCCCGAGGACCCCTTTGTCCAGGACTCCCTCAATCATAGCATCCGCAAATCATATATAAAGGGTATTCAATGTTTGTCTTGTTTTTGAACGTACAATATACTCCCTCCTATCCTTTCTTGTTTACATCTAAGTTTTATGTGTAGTGAAAGTATCTCTACTTTGATAAAAAAGTATCAACATTCAACAATGCCCAATCAATATTGTTAGATTCATACGTACTCCTAGATTTGTACTCGAGATGGTTTCCAATTTGTTGTCAACCACGTGAATGTGCTTGTTCTCGCACATGCTCTTCCTACTAGGATTTCGCCACGTATAGCCAGTCCAATAGTAACTTTTTTAAGCTCCCTGTCCAATAGTACTAGTGGAGTACTGACAACATCTGTACTAGAGTATGCAGTGCTCATAGTTGTACTCCCTCCTTCCATTTATATATGGCCTATGTGGAGGAGAGAGATGTGAAAAAGTAAGGGGAGTGAGCTCTCATGCAAGAGCCTAGCTATATACACATTCCTAGTTAAATACGTACAATAAATATGAAGAAAGAGATGGAGAGGAGATGGAAAAAAGTACTAATACAATAGCCAACCTTATAAAAAAACTGCGGGAAATAGCCAACCTTATAGCCCACACTACTGTATGAGTGCATATAATAGATGATGGCTATAGATGACATGGTAGTTCCTTATAGCCATCGACTGGCTATATTATTAACCATGCTCTAATGCGTTTTTCAAAACCGCATTTAACTATTGACATGATTAATAGTACATGAGATGTATAATGTGAAAATTATATCATTGGAAACTCCTTTCACATACGTATCCCTGCCTTACCCCCCCCCCATTCGGTCACTTACTGGCGGACCCCATGCTTGCTAGGCCCCGCATGTCAGTTACTCAATGGGTTCGTCCACGTCAGGGGATCCTCATTCGTAGTATACTCCCTCTGTTTTTATTTACTCTTCATAAAATGACGCGGGCGGGGGAGGGGGAGGGACATCGGTTTTCTCTCAACTGCGGTCCCACAAGCGAGCGAAAACACAAGACGAAGCGCGTTCCATTCAGTGAGCGACATGGAGGGTATAGCGTGCCAGGCTGCAACGTGAACGCGTCAAGAGTGATGTACAGTCAAAACCGATTGACCGGTCGTCACCGGAACCACAATTCACACCAGAACCTTCGCTGCTCGGCGTACGCCAGCCACTGCCCTAAAACCACACCTAATTTACTGCCCCTTCCCCCACCTTTCGATCCCCTAGCCCGCATCAAGCGTCCCCTAGTTCGCCGGAAAGCCATGGTGTGCCGCAAGATCACGTACTACAAGATGCTGACGCCAGAGCGCCGCGTAGAAATCGCGGCGGCGGTCGGCTCCAGAGACCTCCGTTCCCAAGCTTGCTTTGCGGCGGGCCAATCCCCGAGTTCTCTGGAGACAAGCTACAAGGAGGAGGAAGCCGATCTAATGTTCATGGCGGAGGTCGCGACGCAAAAGGCCCCTGATGGGTATGAGATGATGGACGTCGACTTCATGCCGGCGTCCGAGTCCCCCATGGTGCAGGCGGACCAGCGGTTCAACCTGGCGATACTAAAGGAGGACCGGGAGGCAGAGGCTCAACTCGACCTAGAGCACGCGCATGCCGCTGCCATCGAGGCTCTCCTGCAGGTGGAACCGGATGTCGTGGATTTGAACCGGGCGGCGGAGGCTCAACTTGAGGCGGAGCGCGCGGATGACGCTGCCATCGAGGCCCTCCTGCAGGCGGAACCAGACTTCCTGGACTAGAACCGGGTGGCAAAGGCTCAACTTCACGCGGAGCACGCGAATGCCGCTCCCATCGAGGCCCTCCTACAGGCAGAACCGGACGTCCTGGACTTGAACCAAGCGGCGGAGGCTCGACTCGACGCGGAGCGAGCGGATGACGCTGCCATCGAGGCCCTCCTGCAGGCAGAACCGGGCGTCCTCGACTTGAACCAGGCGGTGCTCTCGTCCATGCAGAGCGCCCGCATGCTCCGCGTGAACGAGTAGCTGGAGGTCGAGGACAACCACGGTGCAAAGACACACGTCAGCAGCTATGGCTGGTTCACGCAGGCAGCCAAAGACGATGAGGTTGTCTCATTCCGCGAGCAGGGATAGTTTTTCTTTATGTTGTTGTTTTATGGATCTTTTGCTATGTAAAAACATATATTGTTATGCAAGTTGCCTGACTTGGGTCAGTCTACCATTTCAGGCGGTTGGATGAATATCCTACGTCTCCTAACCCTTCTTCCTCACCTCTTCTTCTTCCCCAATAGACCACCGCATGAGCCGTACGGATACTCACCAACATGCGGTTGGATAAACATACTCTATGAACGAAAATTATGTGTCAGCGGTAGGATGGTTGAGGTTGGTTTGTTCACATGCAACATCACGTGTCAGTGAGGGTGCGTTCCCTTGGTTGGGTTTGCGGCGTGCAGGAGCGACTATGCATGTGAGGGTGCGGTGCGACCGCGGCGTGCAGGAGCGACCGTGTGAGGGTGCGGTGCGACCGCGATAGCCGTGCGCAAGTCTACCTCCTTTTCATTTTGAAAACTTTAGGAAAGCTTGGAAAAAATGTGTGGCGAAGTATGGCAATGCAAGGCCTAGACCCAAACAGGATAAGTACGTAGTACTACGTACTAGGAGTACTAGTGTTAAAAAAGAAAGGCAGGGTTTTCCTTCGCGGGATTAATCGATACAAATCCTTGTTTCATGTGTCAATTAATTCGTAAATTTTCTCCAAAGCCCAAAGAGCTAACCATCTCACTCCTCATGCAAACCAACCTTCTCACTTCCGCATGCATGCAGGGGATATTAATGTCCTTTGTTGCTAGTACGAGGCAAACCCCATCAATTTTGCCTCAATTAGTGTTAGTGGCCTTTTGCAAATTGTAATTTTTATATACTGGCCTTGTGTACAAAAAATGGAGGTAGTAACTATATTTGACTTCCTTCCCCATTGCGGTGACATCGACGATATCTTGAACGTTGTGGTATGGCGAAGTGCATTCGACGGGGAACACCATTGAGGGAGACCATGGTAAGTCATTTGCAAGTGTTGCCTACAAGCCGAGACAACCGCCTTATTTGCATCCAGGAAGTCCGTTGAACCGAAGGACGCGTAAATGTACTAGTACTACTAGTACACAATAGCATCGTCCGTCCAGCTTAATGCGGTGAGATGGTTTCTCGAAGAAGACGATGGAGAAGCAGAGTCAGCGAAGAGTGGAATGATGGTTGCTTCGTCCGTGCTTTCTGATTTGACGCCTCACTGCTTTGTGATTTGTGATAGAAGGGACAGGGGAGTAGACTATGTCCTCTATACTGTACATGCGTCCAAGCATGGGAGAAAGAGGAGAGATGTTGCATTTTTCTATTCCTTCAATCAATCAGGGAGCTTCAGTTTCATCCTTTTGGCTTTGGCAACACCGTCCACAATGGTTCCCAGGATGCCAAAAGCTATTTTCACATTTGGCTACACATTGTGGATGCCCTTAACTATACCACTTGGAATTTCTCCTATGTGCTATCTATACAAATCTCAATTATATTGATCTAAAAAATTATAGAATCAAGATTAGTAAAAAGGAGGTGATTTTGCCGCGCGGATGGCGGGGGAGGTTTCTTATTTTTAGAGGATGTTGTCCTGGTGGTTTTCTAACATGCGGTCCCACGTGTGAGTGCTTTACCAAGCTGATCCGCTTCCCACATGAGGCTGACAATGGCAGAAGCAACACGTGGTTAACTTGAAGAAGATGAGGGAGAAGCGGATTCAGCTACGAGTGAAATGATGGCTGCTTCGTCCCTCCAACTTCTTTTGTTAGCATTATTACTTCGTCCCTCCAACTTAACTACAGGAAAGCTGCAGCTTTGTGATTTGATGCCTCATTGCTCATTACTACGCCAGCGCCATGACTGGGTGCTTCACCCCGGCTGCTCTGCACTGTATTCCGGTATGGCATGTGGACCCGGTAGCTTGATGCCCCACATGTCGGCAAAAGGTACTAGAAGATTTATGAAAGAGAGCGCTCCACTCTTACAACGGAGGAGTACACGACATGACGGCCCAGTGAACTATCACTTGTACTGTATATAGTACTATAGTTTTACTGTTTTGCACGATCCATCGATACAAACCCGATTAAACAGGAAAGGGCGGGATTTTTCCCGCGCGGTATATGATACTGGCCATACATTTCAAAGGCAATTTTAATGTATGCAAACTGAATAATTAAGTAACAATATGATATCTAGTAAAACTAAAAACACATACTATGATTTATTGTGTTAGAGTGTAGTAGTAGTGCTGTATTGCATAGTTGTTAGATGTAACATGCGAGAACGTGTAGAGATGTAATTTTGGAGGGCCTACAGAGAGAAAAGCGTAATACGTTCACCAAACTTCAGAATAAGCTGATTAAGGTCACTATATACGTTTTGCGGTGATTATACGGTCACTTGCTCATGGTTCATCATCGGATTGCACTCTGTTGACCGGCCAAATAGTCAGCGTGGCACCATGTTTACTAGTTAAATTGACCATGTTCCTTGTGGGTCCCACCTGTCAGTTCGCACACGGAAAAGGTGAGATAAACACAAATTTAAGCAGGTGCGACAAGACTCCACCCCATGCATGGGAATCACCTGGTTGTGTATGTGTCTGTCAGGGCCTGATGTGTGCGCATGCACGTGTAGGTTGAGCACTTGAGTGTGAGAGTGTGTGTTGGTCATGTGGTGTACTGGTGTGTGCATGCATGCGTGCGTGTGTGCGTGTTAGTGTTGCATGCGTGCGTGGGTGCATGTGTTCCTATGAGTGTTGCATGCATGCAGTTCATGTGCATGCTTGTGTGTGTGCATAATCACCACACCAGCTCATGTGTGTTAAAACAGATGGCTCAGCATACCAATATAAGGCCACCTTGTCCACTCTGCCCGCGGTCATGACTTCGAACCACCGTCCAATATTTTTTTGTTGTTTGTTTTCATTCTTACTAGCAAGATGCCCGTGCATTGCACGTAACATCAAGATGCATTTGTATGACTAGTTTATCTTGTGAGAGAAAAGGATGAACGAGGGAAGGCCTTATTTGCAAATGTGGAGAGGTGTGTGGGTACCTTTTTGCAAAATTGTCATGGTTTCTTTCCTATCCGTCAGATATAAATCGGACGGCCTATATTGCAGGATGGCAGGCACATCATCATCACCAAGTCTGTTTTTTATAAGAGTGTATTTTATCCCTACTCTTATAAAAAGCATAGTTGGTGATAATCGTGTGCCTTCCATCCTGCAATATAGGTCGTCCGATCTATATCTAATGGATAGGACCCCTCTCCACACTTGCAAATAAGGCCTTCGCTTGTTCATCCTTTTCTCCCACAAGATAAAATACTCATACAAATGCATCTTGATGTTCCGTGCAACGCATGGGCATCTTGCTAGTATTTTATAAGAGTGTAGATGTAGAGTAGATACAAGCCGATAGGTGGTCCTGATGGTAGTGAGATAATGTGATGCAACACTAGAGGTGCCAGGTGGAGCGTTTAACTGGTCAACTAGTCATTTCTTGAGCAAATATAGAGTTGTACGGTGAGCCCGTGACTGTATAATAACCAAAAAACATCAATGGTGACCGTACTGAGTGGATTCTTAAGTCCAATGTATGTATTGTGCTTTTGCTTCAAACACAATGATCGTCATTGTATATATCGCGAGAGAAAGATGAAACATGTGTGAATGTGCTGGGGCTTACCTTTAAAGGACTTGGAGATAGTTTGTGTGCGTACGTGAAAGGGTCATAGAGGGGGGTATGCGATGGAGAGAGAGATGCTCTTCATTTCTCTTTATTATGACTAACTTTATATATAGTATAAAAATATACAAATTCACAGTGCGGAATAAATATCATTGTGGGCACCATGCAATGCAAGCATTCATACTCCTCCATATAACTTTGTAATGTTGTATATATGTAGAAATTCTAAAATATTTTTTTGGCCACACTTTATTCAAAAGGAATATTGTATGCGAAATAAACGTGAAGAGAGGGCTTTTTAGATCAATGGGGTACGTGATGTAACATGTGTGAATGTGTAGTTGATGCATTTGGCAGGTCCTAGAGAGGTATGTGCGTGTATTACATATTCGAGAGAGGCATGGATAGAGGGGCCGATAGGGGGGCGTGGAAGAGATAGCACGAGAAATGAGAGTCGTAAGGAGAGAGAGAGACGAATATGACGTCATAGCGAGAGATTCCCTTGAGTGTGTATACGCAAGGGGGGAGTGGATAGAGGCACTAGGAGAATTTTTTTTGTGTGTGTGGTGTCTTTGTTGGTATGTGTGGGTGTGAGAAGATAACGAGACGTGGGGGCAGAGGGTGTGTCACCGCATGAGGTCCGTGGGTTGAGGTGAGGCCCTTCGTTCGGTTTCGTCCTGCGCCACATTGGTCGGCCTGTTACGCATTTAGGGAGACCCATGGATGACTAGTCGTACAAGACAAAGATAGCATAATTGTGAAGGACTCTATGTCCACTGACAAAGCCGGCTAGGATTTGTAACCCTAGGTTCTCGGACTAAGGTAACCCCTTTATCTTTGATATTAATATTCATCCAACCTAACTTTAAGGGGCATCCTACAGAATGCTCTACTAGAATCATTGTCGGTGTCAAAACCGGCAGATCTCGGGTAGGGCGTCCCGAACTGTGCGTCTAGGATCGATGGTAACAGGAGATGGGGACACAATGTTTACCCAGGTTTGGGCCCTCTCTATGGAGGTAAACCCTACGTCCTGCTTGATTGATATTGATGAATATGAGTGTTACAAGAGTGGATCTACCACAAGATCGTAATGGCTAAACCCTAGAAGTCTAGCCTATGTGGGTATGGTAATGAGTATATGTGGTGTCCTTTCCGGGCTACCCACTTCGGTTTATATAGACAGCGAGGGGATCTAGGGTTTACATCGAGTCGGTTACATAAGAAGGAATCTTCGATCGCTAAGCTTGCCTTCCACGCTAAGTAGAGTCCAATCCGGACACGATGCAGTCTTTGGCCTTCATGTATTCACAACCCATCAGTCCGGCCCATAGATAACAGGCCGGATGCCCGAGGACCCCTTAGTCCAGGACTCCCCCAGTAGCCCCTGAACCTGGCATCAATGACGAGGAGTCCAGCGCGCAGATTTGTCTTCGACATTGCAAGGCGGGTTCCCTTCTTTCCGAACTTCAAGATAGTCTTCGGATGCGATGATTGTATCCGGACCTGTCACACACACCATATATAATCGCAGAGAGAATATATATTCTCACACGAGTCTAATCCGCTGACAGCTTTTACAACATGACATCGCGTTTGTCCGGTCGTAATTTCGAACCGTTTTTCGTCTGCCACTCCACATTGCGAGATGCGGTTGTCATTGGCACGTCTTGTCGAAGCAGAGATTGTGCCCCCCTCATTACGGGATTCTCATCAATACGGGCATGGGTAACCCAACCGTGCCGTTTTGCACGGCTCTCGAGAATAGGCGAGTTTAAGGCGAGTGGGGAGGCGCTCGATATTCGCGGTCTTTATAAGGGGATAAGGACACTCTTCCTTTACCCACACCCGTCTTCATCTCTAGTCATTCCGTACTTGAGCTCTAGTGCCCAAGCTTTCGACTTTTCCTCGTTCGAGAAGACACTCCAATCATGTCCGGATCCAGAGCTGGAGGCAAGTGGATGGCCTCCTCCGTTAAGGAGAAGAACATCACGGAGCTCCGGGAGGCCGGTTATCTAGCCAAGGAGATTACTCACCGACTCCCTGAAAAAGGGCTTGTCGTCCCTACCCTCGATCCCTAAGAGAGGGTTGTGTTTCTCACACACTTCGTTCGTGGGCTGGGATTCCCTCTTCATCCATTTGTTCGAGGATTGATGTTTTACTATGGGTTGGACTTCCACTATCTGGCCCCCAACTTTGTCCTCAATATCTCCACATTCATAGTTGTGTGCGAAGCCTTTCTCCGCATCCCACCTCACTTTGGTCTATGGCTGAAGACTTTAGTGTAAAGCCAAAGGTGGTGCACGGCCAACAGGCCGAGTACGGAGGTGCCATGGTGGGCAGGATGCCCAATAACACCTGGCTCGAAGGCTCCTTCGTAGAGACAGTGAAGGGATGGCAATCGGGGTGGTTCTATATCACCGAGCTGCACGATGCCAACTGGGCGGCGGCTCCCAAATTCCGATCCGAAGTCCCGATGCGGCTTACCTCCTAGCAGGAGAAGGGCCTGACCTGGGGATCTCTGGAAGAGATCACGGGGCTCCAAACGTGCCTCCAGAATATGATATCCCGGAAGATCAAGCTCGTTGATGTGGTCCAGGTCATGCTTGTACGCCGGATCCTTCCATGTCAGCGCCGGACCTGTTATTTGTGGGAGTTCAATCCGGCTGAGCACCAAACGATGCTAAGGCTCTCCGGCACGATGCATGAAGCTATCTAGAAGGTGCTCTTCAAGTGCAGCGAGACGCCACCACCCTTGACCAAAGATCGCGAGCTCAACTTTAAGCGTCAGTACAATTCGGTACGACGTCAAGGTGTAGTCTTTAAGGACACACTTCGAGGAAGGATACTAAGCCTTCTTTTCAATTTCTTTCTCAGGCCTGGGTCGATCTAGCGGGACGGATTAACAGTCTGGCTCCGCTGCCCGAAGATGAAGAAACCCCACTTCTTACCAAGATGCTATTTCCGGCACCTTACGACGTGCCAGAGAAGAAGGTCAAAACCACGTTCAAGTGGACCAGGCGTGGGCTTCGCCGAAGGAGCACCTTGGTCATCTCGTCTGACAATGTGACAGACCCTTCAGCCGCCGAAGATGACGACGAGGATGGAGGTGACTCCCCTCCTGCGAGAGGAAGGGAGAAAAGGGAGGCCTCCCCGAGTTTGGAGGCGGAGGCGCCCAAGAGGGGGAGAGACTCCTTCGCGAATAACTCCGCATGGAATGTTGACAGCAGTCCGGAGCGACCTCGTGAGTACCAGAATCAAAAACAACCGGCCTTCTCGATTTGTAATATTGACGCATATTAAACCTTGTCGTTGCAGTCCGGCACGCGACGGCTCCCCGCGATCCTCGATAGAGGATTAGCTGGACTCAAAGGAGATGGCTAGCATGTCTCCGCCACCTGCTCATTCCATCTAACCCAAGGGTGACGACGAGGTGGCGTCCAAAAAGACTTTCCCAAGCCGGGGGAGATTCCGGAGACCATCGGGTAACGCCCCAGGATGACTCCTCGGCCACCGGACATATGGGGGAAAAAGTCCCCACGGGGACTGGTGACGGGGCCCGAGTTCCCTTCGGGCCTCAGCCGGATACCATTCCGGAGATCTACATGGCTCCGGGTCCATCGAACGGCATTCCCCCCAGGGAGGGAATGTGCCTGTTCCACCGGTCACCTCTGTCCAACCAGAGGCACCGGATAATTTGCGGGAGGCTCTACAAGGCGCCTCTATCGTGGATGAGCATCGTGTTCTTATGGACACGGTAATAGAGACAGTTCGGTTTGTCAAAAGTGGACTGACCGAAGCCTGCACCAGCCTCCTAACGGGCTTTGAGGTGAGTAATGTGATTGTAGGAAAAATATCGCCGTATAGACAGTAGCCCACGATGCTCTGTTTGGTGTTTGGGAGGAAAAGCCAAACAGAGGATCGAGAATAAATATCACAGGAGTCTAACATGAGTGGTCTATGTGAATAAGCAGGTATCACTGCAAGCTGCCAATGCTCATGCTGTGGAAGTTTCTTGACTGAAGCAGAAACTGGAGCGGGCCGAGGAGGAGCTCGGCCTCGTGAAGAAGCACCTGGAAGATAGCCAAGGTATGCAGTAACTAATGGGTATATTTCAAAAAAATGAGTAGTCCAGCTAGACTAAAGTGTCATAAACTTTTTAGTGGCAACACCGAGGTGGCGGCACTTAAGAAGGCGTTAGCCGAGGCCGAGGACAAAGCGACCACGGAACACGCCGCGCGCGAGAAGCACGAGGCCAAGGTTGCCGAGGCACAGCAACAGCTCCAGGGCGTGATCGAGAGATTTGAGTCCTTGGAGCGCGATTGTAAGGAGCAGGAGTCCGAACTGGCGAAGGCCCACCGGAGCGCACAGGATGCACGAGCTGAAGCCCAGGAAGCTCTCCAAGAGATTCAGGCAGCTAAGAAGATTATGGCGGGTAAATCTTTCACCCTGCATAGCAAGTGTGTGTAAGAAATGTTCCTTATACTTATCCGAATTTGGGTTTTCCAGGGGCGTTTACAGATCTTTCGCAGTATATCGGATGCTGCTGAGTATTACAGAGCCAAAGAGGGAATGTCTACGGAGAAGCTATTATGGTCCCAGTATCTTGGACCTGAACATCCGTTGCCCTTCATTGACAAGCTGAAGCGGTTGGTCGAGCTGCACAAGTCGGTAGAGCTAGCCATGAAGGACCTGATAGTCCGGCTGTGGCCTGCCGAGCCTGTACCTAGCAGCTATTTGCGGCTTGTTAACGCCTGCCCATGGCTTGAAACCTTGAAGCGGTCGGTCTGCATCGAAGGTGCGCGTATGGCCTTTGCCCGCGTCAAGATGCATCGGGCAAAGCTGGATGCCAAGAAGATGATGACCAAGGGACAGCAGGAGGGCAAGGAGCATCGTCGACCCGAGCTCTATTTTGTCGGCGTCCTGGAGGGGTCCCGCCTTGTGGCGGAACTATGTACGAAGGATATCATTTTCGCATGAGAACATTTATATTATACCATCCTGTAATATGGAGCAGTGATGTTATGTATTATAATGCTTATGATTTACATTTTACCTCCTGTGTGGCCATTTATGAAATCTAAGGGTTGACCAGTCGTCGACTTCTACCCCCACATAGATAGTACGGGGGTGTTCGGGATAAATCTAAACACTCTTTACTCCACATTCTGGTCCTTAAAGGAGGTGTTTAGCGCAACGAACAAGGCAATCAGACTATGCGGCCTTTACCGCTCTCACTGGTATTCGGAAGGCCGAACTAGGGGCACTATAGACGCCTAATCGGAGGGACCGATTCTTCACGCGAAGCGGAAAAAATCTCTAACAATTTGGAACCTCTCGAACAGCTGACCGGCTCTCGCCGCATAATGACAGTCAGTTTTTGGCTTTCTCTATTGAGGTGCTCGTCCGGAAGAACCGGGACACAATTGCAGTAGTTCTCCCTTTATGACCCTAGCCGATATAGCGGAACGTAAGGTAGTAAGCACAGGAGTCGGGCAACCCAACTATTGACTAAAGACATGATTCAGAGCCGATGCATATAATGCTATAAGTTGGGGGTGCCGAACTATACTATAGAAGTGTTCGGACTTTTTATTGTCGTAGTGTTGGGTGTAATGAAGCCCCTGGCGCAGTAATACATACCATGGTGTACGTGTGCAATAAGTAATATGTACAAGGTGAGAAAACAGGAAAATTAGGTAATAAGCTGACGCCACCATTTATTCACCATTGTGATGTAATTGGTACGTCGAGGCATACTTTGTGCAAATAATGTGATAAGCAAGTAAAGCTATTTATCATGCCGTAACCAAGGGCGGGCTATGTGAGGGTATGTAAAACAATTATGGCGATCGTTAATAGAGACCACCTGGGGGTTCCTTTGTATGCCCGAGCTCCTTGCCTCCTTGGTGTGTTCTACAAACGAGTCGTCTACATAGACCTCGAAAAGAGAAAAAAACCCATAATAAAAAGTGAAAGTAAAGGCGTGTGAATCCCGGTGTCGGTCGAGCCGAATAGTGGATTGCGGATGAGTTATGCCTCCATCGATTCCCATGGTGTTTTGAGTGCGTGGTTTATGTACGCGCGTTATTAGTGCCATTGCTTCGTCGGGCCTGGGACAGAGGTCATATTGCTAATTCGGCTCTTGTTGAGCCGAGCTGTCCTGCTGCAGTGTGGTCCGGACCCTCTTGATGATGTCCTGGGACTCGGCAGCCGGATTATAATGCTGCTTGAGAAGGCCGCTTTGTACCTCTGCTGCTAGAGCGGCAGTGTGCTCCTCTTTACGGAGGGAGCGTTTCATGTTTCCATTTACTGTAATGATGCCATGTGGGCCGGGCATCTTTAGCTTGAGATAAGCGTAATGTGGTACCGCATTGAATCTAGAGAATGCGGTTCGTCCGAGCAGGGCGTGATAGCCGCTGCGAAATGGGATGATATTGAAGATTTGTTCTTTGCTTCGGAAGTTATCCGGGGAACCGAAGACCACCTCCAGCGTGATCGAGCCCGTACAACGGGCCTCTACGCCTGCTATGACTCCTTTAAAGGTAGTTATCGTGGGTTTGATTTGTGAGGGATTAATGCCCATCTTGCATACTGTATCCTGATAGAGCAGGTTGAGGCTGCTACCACCGTCCATTAGGACTCGTGTAATGTGAAGTCCGTCGATGATTGAGTCGAGTACCAATGCGGCCGAACCGCCATGACGGATGCTAGTTGGATGATCACGACAATCAAAGGTGAACGGGACTGACAACCATGGGTTAAATTTTGGGGCGACTAGCTCTACCGCATAAACGTCCCTGAGTGCGCGCTTGCGTTCCCTTTTGGGGATGTGTGTGGCGTATATCATGTTCACCGTTTTGACTTGAGGCGGGAATTTCTTCTGCCCCCAGTGTTCGGCTTCGGATGCCGGGGCTCCTCGTCTTCATCCTTGCTCTGTGATTCCCCTTCCTTGTTTATGCTATTTACCTTGCTGGCTTGCTTAAAGACCCGGCAATCTCTGTTAGTATGGTTGGCCGGTTTGTATGGGGTGCCATGTATCTGGCACGGACGGTCAAGTATGCAGTCCAAGCTAGATGGTCCTCCGCCATTCCTTTTATAGGGCTTCTTTCACTGGCCGGACTTGGAGCCACTGAATCCGGCGTGAATGGTAGTGTCATCGGTGTTGTCGCCATTGCTTCAGCGTTTCTGTCTGTTGCGCCAGAGTTTGTTGGTGCTGCTTTTGGCCTCGGAGGGGCCTGCTTCGTTGGCTATGTTTGTACTGTGAGCCAGCCAACTGTCCTCTCCCGTGCAAATGCGGGTCATAAGTGTCGTGAGGGCTGCCATGGACCTCGGCATTTCTTGGCCGAGGTGGCGGGCGAGCCATTCGTCATGGATGCTATGTTTAAAGGGCGCTAAGGCTTCAGCATCTGGACAGTCAACGATCTAGTTCTTTTTGGTTAGGAACCTAGTCCAGAATTTTCTGGCTGATTCTCCAGGTTGTTGAACTAAGTGGCTTAAGTGATCGGCATCGGGTCGCCGGACATATGTGCCTTGGAAGTTGTCGAGGAAGGCTTCTTCCAAGTCCTCCAAGCTGCCGATAGAGTTCTCGGGCAGACTATTTAGCCAGTGTCGAGCTCGTCCTTGGAGTTTTAATGGGAGGTATTTGATGGCATGGAGGTTATCTCCTCGGGCCATGTGTATGTGAAGAATAAAATCTTCGGTCCACACTGCGGGTCGGTTGTGCCGTCGTATGATTCAATATTGACAGGCTTGAACCCCTCCAAGAATTCATGATCCAGCACCTCATTTGTGAAGCAGAGAGGGTGTGCGGCACCTCTATAGCGGGCCGCGTTACGACGTATCTCCGACGACATCCGTCTGTGGTTATCGGCCGAGGTGTGATTAAGTTTGTTGCGTCTGAATAGGTAGCTGTCTTCCCAAGTATGGAAACGTCCTCGCGATCGGTATATAGATCTGTCGTGTCCTGCTCTACTGTCCAATTCATGCCGAAGATTGTATGTATGGTCCCGAGCTGGTCTGTCCCTGTTTTTGAGAGGCGGTGGGGCGGGCTGCTGTTCGGCCTGAGTTGCCGCTTTATCCCGACCGCAGGGTGGCCGTTCAGCCGCCCTGTCCCAGCCATGTGGTGGTCGGTCCGCATTACGCGAGGGAGATATGTGCTCCGGTGCCTCCTCATCGAATTGAGCTAGCAGTCTCCATATCGGGTAGCTCTTGGATGGGAGGTTAAGGCAGAATTCCTTAGCTGTGAGGACATCAGTCCATCTATCGACGAGCAGGTCTTGTTCAGCTTGAAGCTGCTTTTGTTTCTTTTTCAGGCTCCTTGCAGTGGCTATGAGCTGAAGCTTGAAGCGCTCCTCCTCGAGAGGATCCTCGGGCACCATGAAGTCTTTGTTTCCAAGGCTTGTTTCCTCCTCGGAGGGTGGACGATAACTATTGTCCTCCAGGTCATCTTCTATAGCCTGTTCGTCAGGGTTATCTTGCTTGCTGTCGTGTTCCTGTTCGGATGTAGCCCCGGCGGGGTCTTCACTGTTTTCAGCATCGCCCGGAGTACTATTTTCTCCGGTGCCAGTGTTGCCGTCCTTTGAGCGGCGGGGCTTGGGGCGGCGCTTGGGCCGCCGACGCTTGGACTGTGTCTTGGAGGTTTTGTTCGCATTCGGCTCTTCTTTGTCGTCGCTAGATCCTTTAGGTGTATCAACCATGTACACATCGTATGAAGAGGTGGCCGTCCAACGTCTAGTAAATGGTGGGTCTTGGCCTTGCTCCTTGTCGGCATCGTCGTCCATAACGTCGATGTCTTCGGAGCCATAGTCGAGCACGTCGGTTAAGTCATCGACGGTGGCTATGAAGTGGGTGGCTGGTGGGAAGCGAAATTCCTCATCATCCGTCTCTAGCTCGAACCGGACATAGTTCAGCTATGAGTCCTTTTCCAAGGACAATTTCCTTAAAGATTTTAGCACGTCGCCCAAAGGCGAGTCCTGGAACACGTTAGCAGTGTTGAACTCGAAGATCGATAACCGATCTAGCTCGGTGTCCGTGGGTGTACACAGTCCAGAACTTATAGCCGGAGACGAGTCCGAAGCTCCGTTAAAGCGAATATCGCAGGGCGTCGAGTCCACGTGCAGCTCCAATGCCGCGGACTCTAAGGCCTCGGATGGCTCAATCTTCTATGGCTCTAAGGTCGTTGCAACAGCAGGAACCATCTCCTGGGTGTGATCCGATGACAGATTTAAGTCACGTACATCGGGATAAGGGGGATCGATCGCCGCGGGCTCAAGTCCCTCTAAGATCAAGTCTCCACGGATATCCGTGGCGTAGTTCAAGCTTCCGAATCCGACCTGATGGCCAGGGGCCTAGCTGTTGATCTGCTCCAGGTGGCCAAGCGAGTTGGCCCGCGGTACGAAGCCGCCGAATACGACAATCTGTCCGGGGAGGAAGATTCCTCCCTGGACAGCGTCATTATTGACGATTGAAGGGGCCATCGAACCTTTTGTCGGCGGTACAGTGGAACTCTCAATGAAAGCACCAATGTCAGCCTTCATGTCTTCACAACCCATCAGTCCGGCCCATAGATAACAAGCCGGACACCCGAGGACCCCTTAGTCCAGGACTCCCTCAATCATACTCGTCGATTAGGAAGAGAGGTCTGAGACAATGCCTGAGAGACAGGCCTAAAGATAATGTGCATACAAGAGACACGTAAGCAGGTCTATGTATATAGAAAGGGTCGATGGGGATTGTGCGTGTGTATGCTTGCAAGAGGAAGAGTGCTTGTGATATAGGTTAGTGAAAACAATCGTAAATGGTTACGAGAGGGAGGGAGGAAGGGTTATATCGAGAGCATGTGTGCGAGAAAGACACCTCGGGAGAGAGTGTGTGAGCATGTATGAGAGACCACCGATGGAGAGCGAAACTACACATAGCAGACTGCTGTACACATTGATTAAAGATATAAATTGTATCCAAATATTAGGATGGGATCATGATATTTGCAATTCGCGTAAGGAACAGTCATTGATCCATTAAACATCTAGATTCTATCGAATTTGAGCATGTCTATGTTATTATTCGACACAATTGATCCACATAGTTAGTATTTTGAAGTCCAGACAATGCATCGCTTTAGCAATCGAATATAAACGTGAGTATAGTTCATGTTGTGTGTGTAAAGCACAGTATACATCGAACATTACACAATGAACATTATAAATAGATACCTATGAACTAGCATACACTAGTCGCCAACCCGTGCATTCGCACGGGCTAGCATGCAATACAGCTTTCTACGGTATGGGAATCGACAATATTTTTTGTGCAATGGCTTGTCTCCTATAAAAGAACTACAAACGTACAGACAAACTAAAATTACAACTATTTAGTAATTACAAAAGATGACGATACGAAAAGGTCGCATGCATTTGAAGTATAATCATTACATAACTTTTGAATTATAATCTTCAACAATATAATATTGGCTATATACAGTTTTTGCATAATGTATGAAATTATGATAATGTTCTCAATGGTTACTTTCCATAATGCAAACAGTAAATTGCAAATTTACTATGTATTTAAATATAACATATAGAAACATTTCTTGCTATTTTTGCTCAGATTTCTAATGTAAACGCCTGGACACAAATTTCTATTCTCATGGGAGACTTATCTTGTTCCATGTTTATTTTGACAGGTCTACACCCATATTTTAGTTATATTTTGAAATACTGAGGCTAATTAAGTTCACATTTGTACTTTTTATAGTATTAGAATTGTGAAAGCTAACATTTGATAGGTTGAAGTGATGTGTCGTTACATATTAACTTTTGTCTTGTCCGTCAAGTCTTAAAATAATCTAGTTAGTTTTTTTCTTACAATTTTTTTTGATTTATCATTAATACTAAACATAAATAATTTTGAACTGGTATGTCTAGCCGGTGTTCTGAGATGGTTAAGTCAAGCAAACTTTCTCACAAAAGCAGTCAAGTATAGTAATACACAATATACATTCGATATAATTCAATGAGATCGCATAATATTCCGCTGGAAAATAGACTCCACATTGTTCTTTTCACCACGACAGATCCCACAATATTCTTAAATATAGAACATTGTATTTTTTAGATCAGTGGTACTATCACTTGTTTTTGCATATTGAATATTGCACATTTGATAAGAGAAAATGAATTTTTAGTTGTATTTTATGCCAATCACTCAAATTTCTAAATTTTGTAGTTGTAAAAGAAAGTTACAGAATAAAATAAACATTCTCCCACTTCGTATATTTATCAACAAAAATGATACAAATAATCCTTAAATATAGAATATAATATTATAAATAAGAATAGGGCCTTTTATATTTGCATGATCTAAAAAGAGCATGGTCAACAATAAAAAATCATAAGTAGGAATGGAATACCATAGAAAATCGAAATGTGTTGTGTACAACCACATTGACCCAACATACCGTCAGAACCTAAAGGATTTGAGATATCAGGACTAATTCAAAAGGGAATATAATTCTGTGAATAAGTAATGGATACGTCTGACTGACCATAAACTGAATTGGCACAAACTATATATCTTAAGATGGCATGCTGACATTATTTATATTGTTTAGGTTTCCACTATATGAAGGACAGAAATTAATAATCAAAAAACCATTTACTATATTTTTTGTGCAAAAAAAACCATTTACTATATGGCTAGTCACTTTAAATGGTGGAAACAATGGATGGGAAATAGTAACAGACATTTATTGAGGATACCATTGGATAAGTATAGAAACATATGAGAGATCGGATCCCATTTTGTTATCCTACAATCTGCAAAACCATTTGAAACATAAGATGTCACCTTTAAGAATTGTAATTGTAGACAATTCGATGAATCAAAGAGGCCTTATTTTAGAGGCTAGTTAGAGAGGCGCTCTTTTATTTATTTTTCTTTCTTTCCTTTTTTTCCTCCCCATTTGTAACATACTATTATTTTAATGAAAATATACCGTAGAACTGTTGTTCTACGGTTTGCGGCTAAAAAAGGCCCGTTTTTGTAAAAACATTTAGATGGATGAACCAATAATTTAGTAGACGCTCTAAACAGGAGCTCCAAGTTATTTTATTAATGGATCAAGCATCTCCTATCCCATATAAAGTGGTACTCGTCTGAGAGATACTATCAAGGTCCCTGACAACACTATCTATTAATATGACTCATCTTACTTACCTTGAGAGTTGCTGGGAATTAAGGCCACAAATTTTCTTTTTGCTCACCTTACATACCATCATGGTAACGCAGAATTAACGACAGACTCTCCTTTCTGATACTTCACCATATGTCTACGACATAAGATGTTAAACTGGATGCTACAGAACTAATCAAAACATATCACAAAGAGTCGAAAACTTAATGCACAACACACACTTACTTATGGATCAGACATGATATAGTGTCTATCATCACCTGCATGCATCCGTATTTATACAAACTATTGGGCTGCTATATTACAGAAATTGGTTCAGCTATTTTCATTCAGGCACTGGAATTGAATATCTCATATTAAGTTATTAACTCTTTTTACTACAGCTGCATGTGCATGCCTATTATTGTACAAATATATCTTCCAGCAACCATGTTAGGCCTTATTATAGCTCTTGCGTTGTACACCTGTCCTTATCTTAAGAATCCACCTATTGTTGAAAGACAGTTTTCTTTCATGTCACTCTAAACTAATCATGTTTTACTTCGCTACTTTTCCCTTTATTGGACACCATCTTCTCCATGTATGTCGTAAATATGCTTGTTCCTAGGCTTCCTTCGTCAGCATATACACCATGTGCGCATCCTCAAATGCTACAGAAACATCCGATGGAGGTGATGTTAATACGTAGATTTTAGAAACATCCTGCCTGGGGATTTTAAATTGAGGAAAACACATCAAATATTAGCACCAGGCTAGCAATCAACCAACATGGATATTCAGAGTCGCTGTTCGGTTAGATGTCTGGTGTCTAAGACCCCTTTGCCTAAACATGACACATGGTGCCATCTGGGTAGCTCTACTGGGTCATAGTTTTGCCGAGTGCAGAAAATGGCAAAACTATGGTGCCACGTGGGATGGTCATTGACTCATCATTCGGTCTGTGTCATTTGTTTACCGAGTTACCCTTGTTCTGCACTGAGCGAAGTTTTTTGCAGTTGTCTACTTAGTGCCTGTAGAAAAGAACCCGACAAAATAAACATTGTTGGCAGACGTCCAATATAGTCATGTTTTCCTAGTGCTGCCGTGTTTTTTTTCGCCTTTGCCGAGTGCATTTGGCACTCAAAAAAATTGGGAATTCCAGTAGTGAGCATGTCCAGTGTCCTAATATATATTGTACATGCATAGAAATAAAAAAGACTTTGTAAATATACTTTAAAAATTACTCTTCTCAACATGTGCGGGCCAAATTGTATATATTATATCAACCGGATTTTGTTCAAATCTCTATTGATTGATAGAATCGTGAAGACCATTAAATTTTTATATCTATACATGAGTAGCAAAACAAATCTTCACTGTCTCAAGAAAATGAGCACAAAAGTGAATTGGTTATCCAACGTAAAGGGAAAATGTGTATTAGAGGACCAAAAGAGGGAACAAATAGTTTTTAAAAGCCATAAGTTTTGACGTACATGTATTAAATCCAACAACTCAGCAGCCTTGTTATAATCATTTCTGAATTTATAAAGTTAGAAGAAATAAAATCGATAAGCTAAGAAATTATGCAGTTGGGAGTGGATTTATAGAAGTCTGAATAATGTGAACAATATAATGGTCGAAAGTAGCAGGAGCAACAGTGTTACATATCTCGGGAAAGTTCTTTTAACAATCTCAAAGGACATTTGGCGCAAAATAACCATAGGTATTTAGCCTCGTTGGCGAATTGGTCAAGAAATTAAGAAGGCAAACTGAACATACACATGTTTTAGTTGAGCGAAATGTGTGGAAAATATGACGAAATAACTTGTTTAAGTGAACATTATCAGATCAAGTGTATAATGGCGGGTAGGGGTGAGTGCATGCTATAGAAACTGAAACGCTACATACATGTACTCTTAAGAGCATCCATGTTGGACTGTCTTCCATAGGTAATTGATAGAATTATGCTCCAGTGTACCTGCATATGTCTGTACATAGCATAAATGTGAATTTTGAAGTGCATTGTTCAATAAGTGGAACTTAAAAATCAGAAGATACTTTATGTTGGAGCATCATATGGTTTTTATGGTGTTTCCAAATCAAGTGCCACAACTTTCAGACTGCAATTCCATTTGTGATTCATGGCAGGAATTAGATGGCATTTAGCAAAATGTGCACATGTGAAAAAGGGAAGACCCGGTCGGACCTGAATTCATCTAGTGATAATAAATATATGAAATCTGGAAGATAGTAATGATGGGTTACGTTAGCTGTAGAAGCAGACCTGCAATTATTCTGATTTGAAGGAAAAACATCAAACACATGCTATCCAATTTCTAACTTAGTTATAAGATAAAACAAAACAGAGATGTTGTCATTTGGAAAATTAGCATTCATTGGCTTCAAACTGCAGTCAGTGCATCTACTCCTTGGATCCATAAACCATCGTGGGCTAGAAACTTTGAGAAAATTAATACTACAATTCAACTAGAGCACACAATCAGAATGTTATATGTCTAACATAGCATGATTCTTTTAGTTGTTTTCGACAAATCATAGTGTTCATGCTTACCCTGCTGTTGCGCTGAGTGGATGGTCAATGTCTTTGCGAGATAATTGTTCTTCAAGATTACCTTCCCTCCATGGGACAGCATGGTCAACATCCACCATTTGCGACGGCACCAACCACAACAGGAGCTCCGTCCTTCTCCATATCCCCCACCCCCTGCCCATCTTGGTTGAGCGATTGAGAAAACTATGATTGGGGAAGCCAAATCACAGCAAAGAGTCAATGATAGGGTCAATTAGTGAGAAAATAGAGATCCACCCGTATTGGAAGGATTGGAGTTGTACTTGGACGTTTCTTTTTCTACATATAAGGTACATGTTTCTTTCTGTGCGCTACAGAAAGATTTTTTTTGTTTTGTTTTTTGAGGGATCAAGAACACTGATTTTATTTTGCCATGGCAATCATCAGCTTCAAGAAGACACATGATAAAGGAGATTGAATCACTAGACAACACTATTAAAGGGCACGATGAAAACAACTGAATCCGAATTGGCAAAAAGAAATTGAAAACAAATTAGTGTGAGGACTGAGAAGACGAACCTGAAAAGAATTGAATCCATACCGGCAAAAAGGAATTGAAAATAAATCAGTGCAAGGACTGAGAATACGAACTTGATCTAGATGAGGAAAATAATTTTACTGTAATAAGCTCCATGAGCGCAGGAGATGCATGCCCTAAATTCCTTGCTGCAATTTGGGAGAGACACGATCTGTTTCCATGTGGAGATGAGCGCAGAATCCATGGCCTAACGTCGTTGCTGCAAATTTGCAATTGGGAGAGACAGAGATCTGCTTGTGGAGAGGAAGAGACATGAGAGTTTGAGGGAGAGAGAGACAGACATGAGAGATTGAGAGTGGGATCGATGACCAACTTCGTTGTTCCAATCTAAGAGAGACATGGATCTCTTTTCCATGAGAATATGAACAGAGACGTGAGAGATTGAGAGAGATAATATGGCTGCTTTAGATTTTTTTTATCGGGAAAGGAAGAATCGTGGATGTACGCCGCTCCTAATTTTTAATTAACATGAGAATTAATAGCTGTCTTTTTTTCCCGGAGAGCAATAGATAGATTAGATCTACACCGTAATAACTCGGTCCCATTAGATTAACGGCTCCTAATTACTGATTAACGTGGGAATTTGTAGGGAGTGTAGGATTAGTATAGGTATAGATTTGAATTCAACTTAAAGTGGCTTAAAAAAATCTAATTCAACATGAAGTCCATTCAATTATTTGAATTTGATATCATGGCATTTGTAAATCATACCTAAATTATGGGGGCACCAATCTTTGCTCTGATTTTGTACATAATAGCATATGTAGTCGTGTACAAAATTGATTCTAATTTAGCTCCTCCATTCCAAAAAAATCATAGTTATAGGATTTTCATGTGTCAAAATTTCAAAAAGAAGCGGATAATTTAATGAGGTTTTCAAACATACAAATTCAAATTTAACGCTGTCTATTTAGGTCAATCCTCAAAGTTCAAGAGTATTCTAAACGTGAATGCTTGTGTTTCAAAATTTCGAACGAAGCGCCAAAAGAGCCTCTACTTGCCCGAAACCGCGTGAGACCAATGTTTGGTAGTACAAGGAAATTACTTTTCTAATAACTCCGACCCGTGAAACCTACCGGCCCGATGTCCAAAGCTCTAAACCGGGGTAGGTTTGTACCTTCATCTAGACGCCACGCAACCGCCTCCGAAAAACATTCATCCACAATGGCCGCCTAAGCACACATGCGCGCGGCCGAAATCGCTCCCGCCACTATTTGGGACACCTGGGATTACAATCCTACCCCCGACCCGTAGTAGGTCCAAAATTTAAGAGGGTGGCAAAGTTTGTACTTTCCCCAAATTTCAAACAAGCGCATCCCATCTTCTGTTCAGAAAAAGCCAAAAACAAGCGCGTCCCAGACCGAAACATGGTTCTCCCCCCTCCCCCCCCCACCGCCCACCCGTCCGATTCCCCATTCGTACTCCGTGGGCGCAGAAACTACCTTTCCACCAGTGGCGAAACCCCAGTGTCCTCCGTCCACCACCCCATTCCACCCATCAACCGCCGCCCTCCTCCATCACGCCGGAGCCGATACCCCGACGTCGTCGTCCACCGCAACCTCAACCACAACACCCTCCACGTCTAGTAGTTGAAGCCGAGGCCGAGTCGTCTGTACCCGAGCCAGTTCAACCACGCCGTCCCGCGCCTCACCGTCGCCGCTCCAACTTTGCCACCCTCCACCGCACCGGAGTTGTTCTTGCTACGCCGTTCTTCGCCGCCTCAGATCTGCTTCCCCTTCGCCGACATATGGCCACGGCAACACAGTCAACAATTTGGCCATGGGTTCGTCCAAGCCTGCACCCTCCTCCAGACCATCGGTTTCCCTGGCAAAAAGAAGAAGATCGGCTCGACATGTGAGGCGACCACATCGGCAACCGAAATGGTACTCCTCTTCCCTTATTCATGCAAATCTTATGTGTCTGCTCGCACGGTATTCATCCCACAGAAGACACTAGATGTTCCTAGTAACTCGCGATGCACAAGGTTTCTCCTTATATACTATTTCACCTTAGCTAGAGGACTGTCCCCCCCTGAATTTCAATTCCGGGTCAGTTGATTCCCAATTAACGGAAGCATTCCTCAGCATAACAGGCGCTAGTCCGCCTCTTACGCCGGGGAAGCAGCGCCTCAGTGTTTATCTTAGGAGCGTGTGGGGCCTAGAGCTACCGGCGCCCGATCTGGAGGTCGACCGGGATTAAAGGGATGGCCCGGGGGTGCTGCCAAGCACGGCGGTCGTGTAAGGTCGAGGAGAGGGCGGGGCGGCGGAGGCAGGGGTCTGGGCTGGTGGTCGCTGGCGGTTTGAGAAAGATCGTCAACAGTGACTGGCGGGAAGTAGACGAAGGCCATCTGCCCGTTCCTTATATATCGGACGGTTCATTAAAAAAATCGACTAACCTATTTATTTTCAGTCGACTGTTATCTTGATATGACCACATGTGGTGGTGTGATGGAGAAGTATGTGCATTTCCTTTCCTCATATATTACAAAATCATACGGAGTAGAATCTAATTTTGTTTGCCATGCAATGTTATAGAGCTATCATATGTCTCCTGTCATTTATTTTTCAGCCACCTGCTATCTGCTACTTTTACAGTGCACTAGTTCTGCACACACTTCACCCATACTCTCACTATTGTGTTTTATGCAAGGGTATTTCAGACTCTGCTGCTATGAGAGAAGCAAAAAATAAAAGAGAGAAGTCGCTCCAGTGTCGTACGCGGATAGGCCAGACAAGTTTCAGCCTTATAATAGGTGCAGTTTCAGCAGATGGAGATGGTAAATGTAGCTCTGGAGTTGATGACCTCGCTCGCAATGAACCACCATCTCAGGTGCTTGCTTTAACTTCGTGGTGTCATATGTGGTTGCATGTTCCATATGGTGTCTAGCTTGTATTCGAAAGGCCGATGTTGGTCTTTATTAAGATAAGGAAAGATATTTTTACATGAACCACCATCCCGTGAGCACCAGAACACAAATAGCTAGTCAGGGCACTGGCCGAGCTAGTGACAAGCCCGGCAAAGAGAGGCATCACCTGGAAGCCAACTAAAAAGCCACGATGGTGGCGAAGCAGCCCGTCTCCCACCAGGCTCCCAGGTCCTAGATGATCATGCTCACCACTCCAGCCGGATGTCTAGCTTGTATTGCTTCCAATTTGGTTAAATTGCATCTTCTTAGCTTACACATTATACCTTTGAATATGACATGCCTTTCTGTTTTTGGTACATACTAGTACATCTGTGCATTAACCATGTTCTTACATCAAACTAATGTTCTTGTGTATCCCTCATCAACACTTATGATGTGGCAGTCAGGCAAGTGGATTACTCCTCATTTAAAGAATGCAGCGTCAACCTCCCGACATGATTCTCAAGAAATAGCAAGGCTAGATGAAGATAGTGAATGTAGCTCTGTAGTTGATTACCGTATTTCCCCTACAGTAGCATCGCAGGTGCTTGATCTAACTTGGCAGCGTGATATGTGGTTGCATGTTGCATATGGTGTCTAGATTGTAATTCTTCCAATCTGGTTAAACTGCATGTGCTATTCTGCTTAGCTTATACATTATACCTGTTAATGTGACATGCCTTCCTGTATTTAGTACATAGTACATCTGTCTATTAAGCATGTCCTCACATAAAACTATTTTTTTTGTATCCTGCATAAATCAATATGACGAGACACCTTCAGTATATGCAGTGTGATATTAGTTGCATCTTTGATATGATTTATAGCATGCGGTGCTTCAAAAAAATTTCAAATGCCATTTATGATGGCACACATTTAACTTGGCAGAGTCATATTGGTTGCATCTTTCATGTGGTGTCTAGCTTGCATTGCTTCTTATTTGGTGAAATGGTTTCTGCTTAGTTTACACAAATAGTTGTGAATATGCCATGTCGTCCTGTTTTTCATATTATTCCATCCTGTAATCATGTGTTTGCCTTACATGAAAATAGTGATTGTCAGTATCATGCATGAATGAGTTCTGAAGAGTGAATTTTATTGCTTTTTCTTGTCGGTTTTACTTGACAATTCTACAGATTCTACTCCTACATCCCCCCAAGATGATTTCCAAGACAACACATGCATAGACACTCAACGTAGTTGTGTTGGGGATGAGCACGTCTCCCCTAGTGCACCATCACAGGTGCTCCCTCCAACTTGGCACTGTTATATGTGGTTGCATGTTATGTATGATGTCTAGATTGTATTGCTTCTAATTTTGTTGAATTTCATCTGCTTCCTTTACACATTATACTTGTGACTAAGACACGTGTTCCTATTTCTAGAACATACAATATCTGTCTATCACACCATGTTCTTACATTAAAGTACATTTGTTCTGAAGAACTAAATTGTTATTCATTTTTCTTGTCGGCTTGATTTAACATGGAATAGAGAAAGAGGAAGAAGGACAGAAGATAGAGAAAGGGAAGCGGAACAATCCTGCAAATTCTGCTGGTACTAATGGTGCAATAGAAGGTCAAAGTCCAGCAGAAAATTGTACCGACAGGGTATCCCGTGCTACACGAGCTGCAGAACAAGCCAAACAGAAACAAATAGCTGCCACCAAACAAGCAGAGACAACCCTAGTTGTCGCAACACCTTCCACAGTACCACCAGCTGCACAATTTAATCGTTGGTCAACTCAGCTAGCAGCACTTTCCCAAGCTCCCTTGCCACCTGACACTACTTCTGAAGCACTCTTGACACAAGATGAGTTGGCAAGATCAGATGAACTTTGTGAGCTTCAACAGCAAGAAGGTAGTTTCCGAAGTCATGTTACAGTTGCATGCTTCTTTATATGTAGTCTCATAGTTTGATGTACACTAACACTTCCTATGTTTGTTGTTGGACTAGCACCTAGGTGCAAGAGGAAACAAACATTAGGGATAATGCTCGATAGGTTAACTAAATCTAGAGCAGGAAGAATGGAGATCCGTTTTGAGGCAGGTTTAAAAAGGCCGTGTGATGCTATAGAGTCTGCCAAGTTAGTATCGGAGGCAGCGGTTGTTGTTAGGTGTCATGTACGTATCCTCCCAACATGGATTTAGTACAGGAATGACAAAGACGAAACCCAGTTCAACAATTTCCTCGACCATTTATTTGTAAGTATGGTTATGTATGGAAACTAGTAATATCATCTTGCTCTATCCAATACTTTCTAGGTTGCTGGTAATGAGACTCCCATAATTTTCAACAGAAGAGGTTCAAGTTGGATAGCCAAGATGATGCAACCAGACAAGCTTG